>NC_058135.1:120778160-120957217 GCF_016433145.1 Gracilinanus agilis
AGAGAGAGAGAGAGAGAGAGAGAGAGAGAGAGAGAGAGAGAGAGAGTGAGTGTATTGGTGGGGTGGATAGAGTTCAACAATGCAAAATGACCATCAAAAAAAGCTATTACCTATTACTGAATGCTTTCTTAAGAGAAAAATGATAGAGAACAAAAACAGTAGGAATTCCACTGAATTTTGGGCCAGTGAGATCGCATTTAGAGTAATGTTTCCATTCTACATGCCATGTTTTTGGAAATGTTTTTTGGAAAATTCCAAAAATTCTTTGGGAAAAGAAAAGATGGAGAGGTACCTAAAGAAGGCCACAAAATGGTGAAAGGGCTTCTACATTATGCTATATGAGGATCAAATGAGGAACCTGGAAAGGTTTAGCCTAAAAAATAAAATTTGGGGAAGGAACATGCCAACTGTCATCTAGTATCATGGGCAAATGACATTTGATTTGTACAACTTGGTTCCAGAGAGTAGAACTGGAAGCAATGAGTTAGAAAGAAGTTGGCAGTTTTCAAACAGATTTTTCTTTAAAAGCCTTGCTAACAATTAGAATTACCCCAAATTGGAATAGATTGCCTCAGAAGAGAGTATGTGTTCTTTGGTTATAATTTTTCAAATAATGTCTAAATGGCCTTGCTGGAGACTGGATAAAAGGTTGGTTTAGATGGTTTCTCAGGATTCTTCCATCAAAAACATTCTTTGAGTCCAAGTCATTTCCAGAATTTTGACTTGGGAAGCCAGGATGTGAATGACAAGGAATCTTAACTCTAGCTTCATGGTCTTTTAATAGGAAAAAAATTACTGAAATGAAAGACTGGAGATTTGGAATTCAGTTCCTGAAATGTAATATTGGGTAAGATACCTGTGGCCTTCAGCTTCCTCACCTGAAAAAGAAGGTGATTCTACTAGATCAATACCACAGAAGGATGAAATAAAGAGGAAAAGCACCAACTTTAGATATTAAAATATTTATAGTAGTTCTTTTTGCAGTGGCAAATGACTAAAAACTAAGGGGGTACCCAACAAATAGGGAACAACTGAAAAGTTATGGTATGTGAATAGAATGGAATATTATTGAACTATAAAAATTAGGAAAGAGATTGTCCCAGGGAAACCTGAGAAGACCTGTATGAACTGATGCAGAAAGAAAACAGCAGATTCCAGAGAAAAATTTATATTGTAATATAAAATTTTAGAAAGATCAACCCAGCTCTGGTGAGCCCAATGATTAGTCATGATTTCAGAGCACCAATGAAGAAGTATGCGATTCACTTCTGACAGAGAAGTAATAGACTGTAGCTACAGAATGAAACACATTTTTGGATATGACATATTAGAATTTATTTTATTTGAGAAAGCATATTTGTTACAAGAGATCCTCTCCCACCCTCCACCCCGACCCTTTGGGGAATGGGAAGGAGAAAAAAATGTTTAATCATTAAAAAATTATGTTTTAAAAGGAAGTAATTAAATGAAATCACTTTTAATTATAGAATCACATCATTTTTTTTCAGTATTGGAACAGATCTCAGGTCACCTAGTCAAACTCATATCAAAAAAGAATCCCTACTAAGCACACATATAAGTTTGATGGAAGACATCCAATGAGGGAGAATTAATCATCTCCCCAGGAAATCTATCAATAAATCAACAAGCACTTAGTAAGTATCTACTATGTGTAAGTGACTATTACAAAGACTCTTTCCTCTCACTTTAAAACTAAAAGGCAAAAAATTTCTGCTCTGAAGGCTCCCCTTTCTAGTTTAAGATAGCCCCAGTGATCAGGAAGTTTTTTCTGCAAATCAAAACAAAATTTATCTTGGCCAAATAAGAGCTAAAAACACAAAATTCAATTACTTCTCAAGTACTTTATTCCTGGAATCTATCAAGTCTTTCTTTCTCTAGGATGAACATCCCTAGTTTGTTAGACAATTCTTCATATGGCATGGACTCAACTTTCTTTACTTTATCAATTTTCTTTTTAAAATGAGGGAGCCAGAACTGAACACAATACTCTAGAAATGGTTTAAGGTAGAAAACTGTGTAATTTCCGCCTTATTCCAAGAAGCTAATGCCTCTCTTAACATAGCCTTCCAGCTGTAAAATTCCATGAATCTGTGTCATTTGCTTTTTTTCTCAGTATCTAAGCTGACCCGTTAAATCATGTTAGAAAGGCATGGCAATTGCTCATGGGTAGGCTGAGCAAGAATAATAAAAATGACAATTTTACCCAAACTAGTCTACTTATTCAGTGCCATATCAATCAAACTGCCCAAAAATTATTTTATAGACTACCAGATCTGAAACTGTATTACAGAGCAGTAATCATCAAAACAATCTGATACAGGCTAAGAAATAGAGTGATGGATCGGTGGGAAAGATTAGGTACACAATATCTAGAAATAAATGACCATAGTAATTTAGTGTTTGATAAATCAAAAGATCCAAATTTTGGGGTCAAGAACTCAGTATTTGGCAAAAACTGTTGGAAGATTTGGAAAATGATATGATAAAGACTGGGGTTAAACTAACATCTCACGTGTTACACCAAAATAAGATCAACATGGGCATAACATTTAAACATAAAGGATGATGCCATAAGCAAATTAGGGAAGCATGGAATAATTTATCTGTCAGATCTATGGATAAGGGAAGAATTTAGGACCAATCAAAAGATAGAGAACATTATAAGATATAAAATGGAGAATTTTGATCATGTTAGAAAGGTTTTGTATAAATAAAACCAATGCAACCTAAATTGAAGGGAAAGCAGAAAGTTGGAGAAAATTTCTTATAGCAAGTATCTCTGATAAAAGTCTCATTTCTCAGACATATAGACAACTAGATCAAGTTTATGAAAATATAAGTCATTGTCCAATTGGTCAAAGAATATGAACAGGAAGTTTTCAGATGAAGAAAGAAGAAGGGACCACCAGCATGGAGGCAATGTGGATGGCAAGAAGACAACCAGGATGGGTGGCAGGATGAAATGTGCAGCAATATGTCTGGTTTGTGGACAGCTAAATAAAATGAACTAGATGAGTTTTTACTCTACCATTTACTGCAAGAGGACAAAATGGGTGGACTAGGTAGATGGCAAAGATCCCATCATAAACCACTTCCAACCTCCACCAGCAGCTACCACAAAATCTTGAATATAGTAAGAACTGAATAAAGGAAGGAACTTCAAACAGAAAGTAAAATACACCTGAAAATGTCCCACAGGACCTCCTGAAATATCAGAATTTTGAGTTCAAAAATTCTCCTGATGGGCAACCAGAATCATATCTTCAAAGAAAGAACTTTCTTAGCTGAGTTTCCCAAACATTTATTAAGTCATTTTGTACAAGCTTTCAATATAACTATTTACGGCACTTAAACTATTTGAGATGGCTTGGTGAATTTCATCAATAATCACAGGAGAAAATTCAATTGGTAAGAATCAGGATAAATGACATGTCATTGGAAAACCATAAGAGTTCAATGTTATAGATGGTAGAGTTGAAAAGACCATCTGTAAAGAGGGGGTGATCAACTGGGCTAAATGCTTCAGAGGTCTCATCTGTCCTCACAACAGAGGTACTAGTCCTTTTAGAATCATAAGGAACATTAGAAGAACAAATAAGGTAACTGAGGCTGATAGATATTAAGTGACTTGCCTAGGTCAAATTATTTAAACTTTAATGGTCTCCACTTTTCCATCTGTAAAATAGGAAGTTGGGTTGACTGATCTCTGAAGTCCCTCCCACTTAGATGACTGTGTGTATTTATTTCTCCATTTAAAAACATAGAATAAGTTCATTCCAGCATCATTGAAAGAATCCTGTACTTTGCATAAGAGGTCCTGAGTTTAATAAGGGAAGGAAATAAACATTTATTAAGTATTTACTATGTTTCAGGCACTCTGCTAAGGTCTTTACAATTATTAGCTCAGGGGCCAGCTAAGAGGCTCATTGAACTGAGAGACAGGAAGTCCTAGGTTCAAATCTGATTTCAGAGCCTTCCTAGCTGAGTGACCCTAGGAAAGTTACTTAACTCCCTTTGGCTAGCCCTTATGGCTGTTCTTCCTTGGAATCCATACATCATATTGATTGTAAGATGGAAGATAAAAGTCAAAAACAAAACAAAACAAATATTATCTCATTTGATCCTCACAACCCTCCCTGAAACCCTATTCTCATTTTATAGTTAAGGAAAATGAGGAAGAGAAGTTAAATAATTTGAATAGGGTCCCACAACAATAAATGTCTGAGGTCAAATTTGAATAGGGGTCTTCCTGACTCCAGGGTCAGTGCTTCATACACTGGACCCCCTAGCTGCCTCTGGCTCAACCCCCAAGCCTCTCATCTGCTGTCACCTTTGTGACTTAAGGCACATCATCTAACCTCTCTGAACCTCATCTGTAAAATCATCTCTAAAATGATTGTGTTAGATTATATCTAAGGACCATGCAAGTTTCATTTCTATGCACTATGCATGATGATCTCTTGTGATCTTTAGTGAGCCACCTCAACTTCAAATAGTCAACTCCCCTTCTGCTCAGAGCAGAACAAAGCCAGTGAGAGAAACTGTAACATTTTGAAAAATGTCCCGATATAGCACTTGGCCAAAAATATCGATGACCGGACACTTTTCAGCAGGAAATGATAAAGAGTTTTGCACTATCGTCCACATATCAAGGGCTAGTTGTGCCACAGACAAAAGCTGAGGATGATTTCAGTCATAAACAATAGAATCCTTCTAGAAAGTTCTCATAAACAGTGGGCTTTGACTCCTCAAACTAAAGAAGAAACACATTTTTGCATCTTTGCTCTTCTCTCAAAAATCTGGACAAGGTATGTTGTGACAAGGCATGGATGTAGCACGAATTACAATATGCAGAAGTGCTGGCAGTCTATAATTTCTTAAGAATGGAACTCCTGTGGTGGGAACCATTGTAGAATAACAACCCAGGATTTAATGATACTATAGAGAGGAGATGTTGGAGGTGCTTGGAGGTGAAATGATTTACCCAATCACACAGGCAATATCTGAGGTGAGACCTGAACCCAGATAACTTCCTGACTTTGAGCTTAATATCCTGGCTGCCTCCTCTAAAATTTTCAACTCAATTCAATTTAATGAGCATTTAAGTGCTTACTATCTATTTATCTACCTATCATCTATCTATCATCTGTCTATCCTATAGTTATATACTTATCTATCATCTATCAACCTATCTATCAAATATCTATCATCTATCTATCCATCTATCATCTATCTACCCTCCTATCTGTCATCTATCTATTTACCTATCTATCAACCTATCTCTCTACCTACCTATATATTTATCTACCTATCAAATATGTCATCTATCTATCTACCTATCATCTATCATCTAGCTATCTAGCTATCTATCAATATATCTACCTGCCTATCATCTATTGCCTATCATTTCTCTATCATCTATCTATTTACCTATCATCTATCAATCATGTCTATCATCTATCAATCTATCTACCTATCACCTACCATCTATCAACCTATCTATCTACTAAATATCTATCATCTATCTACCTATCTATTATCTATCAGTCTATCATATATATGTACTTATCTATCATCTACCTATCTGTCTATCATCTATCTACCTACCTATATACCTAACAATCTACCTATCATCAATCTATTATCTATCATCTATCTACCTATCTATCTTCTATCTATCTCACCATCTATCAATATATCTACCTGTCTATCATCTTCTGTCTATCATCTATCTATCTATCTCTACAGATATATAGCCATACCAGACACTGGCAAAAAATACACAATACTGCTCCCCTCAAAGAGCTTATTGTAGCGTAGTAGGGGAGGTGAGGAACGTATATACATACAAATTCTATTTTGTTTCATTTTTTAAAACTTTAACCTTCTGTCTTAGAATCACAATACCAAGTATCAGTTCCAAGGCAGACAAATGGAAAGGGCTAGGAAATTGGGGTTAAGTGACTTGCTCAGGATCACACAGCTGAGAAGTGTATGAAACCAGGTTTAAACCCAGAACCTCCCATTCTCTAGGCCTGACTCTCTATCAACTAAACCACCCAGCTGCCCCCATTGTTATTTATTTATAAGGAAACATCAGAAAATGACCCTTTAGAATAAAGAACTGGAGGAATTCCATATGAACTGGAATGACCTCCAGGAATTGATGCAGAGTGAAAGGAGCAGAACCAGGAGAACATTGTACACAGAGACTGATACACTGTGGTACAATAGAACATAATGGACTTCTCTACTAGCAGCAATGCAAGGATCCAGGACAACTATGAGGGACTTATGAGAAAGAACGCTATCCACATTCAGAGGAAGAATTATAGGAGTAGAAACACAGAAGAAAAATAACTATTTGAACACATGGGTTGATGGGGACACTATTGGGGATGTAGACACAACTATCAATAAAATGGAAATAGGTCTTGATCAATAATACATGTAAAATCTAGTAGAACTGCATGTTGGCTATGGGGGTGGGGGTGGGGTGGCAGAGAGGGAAAGAACATTAATCATGTAACCATGGGAAAATATTTTAAATTAAAAAAATTAAAAAAAATAAAGGGGAAAAAAAGAAAATGACCCTTCACTGACTTTCAACCCAGTGTGTGAGACAAAAGTAATGAAGTGAAGGATTAGGAGACTTGGTATGTTAGTTCCCAAGAACAGAGAGAGGGGCATGCTCATACCCCATCTTATACTTGCACAAGAATTTCTAGAAGTGGATGAGCCAAATAACAAGCAGTGCTCCTTAAACGCTCGTGTTCTTTTAGCTAAAATAGGAGAATTTGAGAAAACTTGAGTCGATCATCATACATTCAAAGAACTGACAAATAAGAAAAGAAATATCTAGCCAAAAAGAAAATATCCAAAAAAATATTAGTTCCTAGAGTGATTTATTTGGCTATTTCAAAGTATGTTAAGGGACACTAAGCATGCCATGGGTTCTAAGGGATCTCCTAAAGAAGCCATCTGAGGAGCACCAAGCTCAGCAGGCAGTGATCCACACTGGCCTTCCAGAAGCTTACAAGATAAGTGGAGGAGGGTAGAGGAAAGAGGGGAAATTTCAATGTATGTACTAATTGAATCATGTTAAGGATAGAACTCTCTTTTAGTTTCCAATTAATAAAGCCAGTGTTCCTAAACTTGAGTGTTTTGTATATCTCCCTGGACCCCTCTGGGTCTACTTAATAACTAGTTCTCACTGAAGACAGAAATTATTAATTTGTCTGTCTGAGAATTGGCCTTTTTAAATATGACTTTTCCATCTGAGTCTTATCAGCGCTCCTTCCACTCCCCCTTACACTGCTTCAGGCCCACAACGGAAATGGGCTTTTTAATTACCTCGGTCAACTGCGATTACTGACCAGCTCTGGTGATCATTACAACTGCCTCACTGCATCAGCAGTACCTTGTAGGAATCCATCTGTTGAGCCCAGCCTGAACATGGAGACTGACTGGTCATTTGAGCCCCGCCGCTACCATTCCAGCCAACTCTGGCTTCCTAATTAATTTCTCTTCTTTGCCTACTGGTTTACTGGCAACAGAGTCCAAGGGAAAGACCTAAAGTCATCAGCAGTAACAGATTTCTCATGGGTTCCTAAATATCAGAACCAATACAGGAATACAGGTCACAGAAGAGTGCCCAGAGCTCAGAGTCACACTCAACAAAGAGTATACCACCAACCAAAGCTTAAACAAGGAATGACTGGATTTCTCCAGGGCATCCATGGCTGGAAGCAAGGGATGTTGGTGTTAGGAAGAGCTGAGTTGAAATCCTGCCTTTGACACAAGCAAGCTATGTGATCCTGGGCAAGTTATCCTGCCATTCCTTGACAATTTTCTAAGATAGGTAAAAGGCAAAAGGTGATTATTAAGCCACGTACAACATGCTGGCACTGTGCTAAGTACTGAGGATTCACATACAAACAAAAAGAGAGGCAACCCTCATCCTCAAAAAGCTAAGTCGAACATCTGCGATAAAAGACAAAGTTTCCACATTGGGAGTTTCCTACATCAGTTCTGCCATATTCACATAGAAATAAGGGCCATCCAACAAGCATCCTTGTTGGATGCATATTGACCTCAAAGCCACCTATTAACAATATTCATTGATAACCTATAGTATTTCTATTTATTTTGTTAGCTATTTCCCATTTACATCTTAATCTGGTTCTGCATTCCTGCTGTGTGTTTGAAACCTCTGACCTATATCAATGAAAACACAAGTCCTGGCTGAAAGGAAATAGAACTTTGTTTTGGTGGTGGTTGTTTTGTCCTTCATTTTTGAAGAGGAACAAAGACATCACAGTGTAATGTTTTGGCTTGTGGATAGAACTTTAAAGGAAGAAAGGACCAAGAAGGCAGGGGGATACAGATTTGTGGTCAGCACAGTAAAAAGGAGAAAAGGAATTCCAAGCATCTTTGACAGAAACAAGCAAGACAAGATCCCACAAAGACAAGGTAAATAATGAGTAGCAACAGGCAGGCTAGTGTAAATGAAAGGATTGGGGATTGGGTGCTACAGATCTCAATGGCTGAACTAGGAGAAATAACAAACATCCTGGATTAGAGTTAGTAAGTACTTTCTAAAGCCAAGATCTGGCCATGTCACCCCTACTCAATAAACTCCAATGGCTCCCTATAGCCTCCAGAATCAATTACAAATTAAAGCCTTCTTTAACGTACTTGCCCATACTTTCCCCAATATCCTTATAATTTATATCCCTACCATGTAATCTGTAATCCAGTGTCACTGTTTTCCTTTCTGTTCCTTGAGCAGGATATATCTTCACCAAATACCATATATTTTTCTTGGCCATTCCCTTTCCTAGAAACCTCTCCCTCCTATCTGTGCCTCCTGGCCTCCTTAAAGTCCCAGCTAACATCTCATCTCTTACAGGAAGCTTCATCTCACAGCCCTTAATTCTAGAGTATTCCCTATGTTTACTTCCAATTTATCCCATGTATAGCTTTTTTTAAAACAACTGTTTACCACATAGACTACAAATTCCTTGAGAACTAGAACTATCTTTTGGGTTTTCTTTGTATCCCAGCACTAATCAACATGTCGAGTACATAGTAGGAACTTAACAAATGTTTGTTGAATGACATTTAAAAATGCTCTTGACAGTCTAGAATTGCCAAATCTAATAAAAGATTTAATAAAGATATGTAAAGTGTTCAAAAAAATCAACATCACTAATATAAGATGGGGAAAATGTAGAAAGACACAAAAAAGATCGGGGGAGGGGGTGAACTGAAATTTTAATCTTTGCCAACAATACAAAGTAGGAACCAAGGAAGCTAATGTAATATAAAGCTACATTAATGACGTTACCTGTGCAATTGATAACATATTGCTTGACTTCTCAAGAGATAAAGAAGGTAGGAGAGGAGGGAGAGAATTTTTCACTCAAAAAACTTTTCATTAATGTTAAAGGATTAACATGGAAATATTTTTTGCATGACTATAGTCATGTACAGTCCATATCTGATTGCCTGCCATCTCAGGAATGGGAGGGGAGGGATGAAAGCACAGAACTCTAAATTTGAAATTTTTAAAAATGAAAGTTAAAAATTGTTATTCCATATAATTTGAAATAAAATTTTAATGAATTTAAGAATTTTTAGAATGTAATTGAGAAATATTTAATGAATAACCAAAAATTTGTCAGATAAGAAAAAAACTGCATTAATTGAAGCTTACTGCCCAGGGACAGGTAGGGGAGAGTCTCTCTATACTGTCCTGTAGTCAGACAACATCTCAAATAATATATTCAGTTCTGAGCACCACATCCTAGATTGTAGAATATCCTAAAATTGGAGAAATGAGAGTCTTGATATCACAGCATAAGAAGAGAAGTTTAAGGGAACAGCAAAGTATCCTTAAACATCATAAAAGAAGACTCAGGGGGAATATTCAAGTTGTTTTCAAGAATTTGAAGGGCTATCCCATGGTAGAAGGAATGGACCTGAGGGCATAAGTAGGAGCAATGAATAGATGTCACAAGGAAGAAAATTGATATTTGGTGACTTTGGGGGGAAATTCCTACCAACTGAAGTTGTTCAAAAATGAAACTGCCTCACCATAGAAGTAGTGGGCACTCCCTCATTGGAGCTCTTTAATAAAAGGCTGGATAATTCCTTATCAGAGGGATAGTAGAAGGGATTTTTTTCTTGGAGCATGAGTTTGACTCTCATGGTGAGATCCCTCAAGCAGCAACAAGGACCCTCTTGAGGGAGTTGCTCAGTCAAAAGATGGATAAGCCATTTATCAGGTCTGATAGAGAGGACCCCTCTTCAGAGATGGGTAGGGTTAGATGACCTGTGCAATCCCATCCAACTTGGAGATGTTATAGCTCTGGGATCTTGGGTTAGTTTCTTAAACTTTGCTGAACGTCCTCCCTAACCTGTAAAATGAGAGAGCAGTCCCAGATGATTTCTGAGGCCACTAGACGGCACACTGAATAAATCATTGTGCCTAGCGTGAAAAAGAATGGAGTTTAAATTCAGCCACGGATACTTTCTAGATGTGAGACCTTGGGCAAGTTGCTTAACCTTCATTTCCTCAACTATAAAATGGGGATAATAATAGCACCTACCCCTCAGAGTTTTTGTAAGGATCAAATGAGATAATATTTATAAATCAGTTAGCACAATGCCTAGAACATTAAGTAAATGCTAGTTTTTAGGGTCCCTTTTAGTACTAAATTCTATGATGCTATGAAAGGTTTTATAAAAGTATTAAAAAGGAATTCTGTTAATTAATTAATTCAACAAGGCAATCCAGGACCTAAGAGAATAAAGCTGACCACAATCTACAAATCCTACAGTTGTTCAGTTGTTTCAGTTGTGTCTGATTCTTCATGAACCCAGTGGCAAAGATACTGAGTGGTTTGCCAGTGCCATTTGCATATGAGGAAACTGAGGCAAACAGAATTAAGTGTTAAGTCCAGGTTCACACAACTAGTAAATGTCTGAGGCCAAATTTGGAAGATGACTCCCTGACTCTTAGTTGCTTTTCAATCATACAGAATAACAGCTAAAATTTTTTCAAAAGTCCATGTCTATTTGTAAATAGGATTATAGAATACAGGGAAATGAAATAAGCTTCTCATTACACTCAGGGTGGATCACAGCCCATTAAGAGTCTGAGGAGTTCCTTACAAAAGAGAATCTCGAGAGAGAACTAGCAAGATGATGAAAGGCTTGACAACAAAGACTAAGGGAGGAAGTGAAAGAAATGGAGATTAATAAGCCTCAAAATATCAAGACTAAAGAGTGACTTCATGCCAGTCTGAACAGGGTTGTTTAGAGGAAAGTGCTTTGTAAACCTTAAAGCCCAAAATAAATGTGAGCTGTTGCTATTGTTGTCAAGTAGATGGAAGGGCTTTTACAGAAAGGATGATGACCAGATGGTCTCTCTCCACTGAGGATCCAACAGCTACAAATGGAATTAAAACTACTGAAATGAAGCTGTTGGAAAAATTTAGAGAAAAACTTTTTTAAAAATTCCTGACAGTGGAGATTGTTCCTTCTGGGGCTGAACTGCTAAAGAAATCTCTGAGATCTGAGATTTTTACAGATAAAGTAAAAATGATAGTTCTACCTAAACTAATCAACTTATTCAGTATCATCCTAATTAAATTCCCCAAATAATTTTTCCCCTAGAGAAAATAATAACAAAATCCATTTGGAAGGACAAAAGGTCAAGAATGTCAAAGGAACTAATGAAAAAATGTAAAAAAAAGGTCAAACTATCTGATATTGGCTAAGAAATAGAATGGTAGATCAATGGAACACAGTCAATATACAATAACTAGTAGTAAATGACTACAGTAACCTTGTTTTTGAAAATTGATTATTTAATTTATTGATTGATTAAGCCCTTACCATTCACATTAGAATCAATGCTATGTATTAGTTCCAAGGTAGAAGAGAGTTTAAGGACAAGGCAATAGGGGTTAAGTGACTAGTCCAGGATCACACAGCTAGGACCTCCCATCTCTAGGCCTGGCTCTAAATCCACCGAGCCACCCAGTTGCCCTCATGTTTGAAAATTTAAAGATTTAAACTTTTGAAATAAAAATTCACTGTTTGGTAAAAATTGCTGAAAAAAGTGAAAAGTCTGGCAGAAAATAGGTATAGACCAATATCTTATACCACTAACCAAGATAAAGTAAAAATGGATACATGACCTAGAATTAAAGGGAAATACCAAAGGAAATTATAATATCATGGAATATATTACCTATCAGACATATGGATGGAAGAAGACTTCATGAATAAGTAAGATATAGAACATTGCAAGATAAAAAAATAGGTACTTTTGATTACATTAAATTAAAAGGGGTTGTATAAATAATACCAATGTAACCAAGAATAGAAACAGAAAATTGGGAGAAATTTTTATAAACCATTTTTTGGATAAAGCCTTCATATCTCAAATATATAGAGGAACTTTGTCAAATTTATAATAGTATGAGCCATTCCCCAATTGGTAAATCATCAAAGGATGTAAACATGCAGTTTTGGGATCAAGATATCAAAGTTATACATAGTCATATAAAAAATGCTGTAAATAATTTTTCATTAGAAAAATGCAAATTAAAACTATTCTGAGATATCTCACACCTTAGCAGATTGGCTAATATGATAGAAGGGCAAAATGACGAATAATGGTAAGAAGTGGAAAAACTGGGTCACTAATATACTATTGGTATGACCAATCAATGGTGATCCAACCATTTTGGAGAGCAATTTGGAATTATACCCAATGAGTTATAAGACTATATATACCTTCCAATCTAGCAATACAACTAGTAAGTCTGTTTCCCAAAGTAATGAGGGAAAAAGGAAAAGAACATAAATGTTTTGAAATGCTTATTGTAGCTCTCATTGTGGTGGCAAAGAACTGAAAATTGAAAGGATGCCCATAAACTGAAGAATGGCTAAACAAGTTTGATATATAATTATGATGGACTATTACTGCACTATAAAAAATGATGAGTAGACTGATTTTAGGAAAACATGGAAAGACTTGTAGGAAATAACGAAGAGGGAAATGAGCAGAACCAAGAGAGCACTGTATATGTTAAAAGCAATAATGTTTGAATAATAATAGTGAATGTCCACCTCTAGAGAAAGAACTGATAAACAGAAGTATGTTTTGTATTGTATGGTGTGTACATGTACACACATGTCTCTGTGTATATGTAGATATGCACATATAATGCACATGTGTGTATACTACACAAATGTATGTGTACACATCTACGTTTATGTACATATAATACACATATATGTACTGTCTATAATATACACATGTCTTAAAATATTGTATAAACACATATATTTATCTTTGTCAAATGGTGGCCTTCTCTAGTGCAGGGTGTAGAAGGCATAAGGGAGTTATTTTAAATTGCAATTTTTTTAATAAAATAAAATTTTTTAAAAAGATTTTTAAATATAAAATGAATTCTTCATAGTAGAGGAAAATAGGTGACAGAGTTAGAATGAAGAAATAGGGATCGGGAAGAGTTGAGTGCAAATTCTATCTCAGACAATAATTATGTGAATGTAGGCAAGTCAATTAACTTCTCCCAGTCTCAGTTTCCTCATCTGTAAAATGGAGATAATAACAGCATCTACCTCACAGTGTTGTTGAGAGAAATGCAACAAGGTAATACATATGTAAAGCATTCCATAAACCTTAGAGCATTACCAAATTGCTAACTAGTAGTATCTTATGAAGATTGTTCATAGTATCATAAAGTTGAAGGATCCTATAGTCCATTTAATGGCTTCATTTTACAGAGGAAGAAACTGAGCCACAGAGAAGAGGCTGATTAAGTGCCAATATAAAATGGGTATTAAGTGGAGGAATGAGAATTCAAACTGTGGTCATATAACTCCAAACGTAGCATTCTTTTCTGTCTAAAAGCAAAAATAAAATACTCTAAATACAAATTAATTCAAGACCACAATCATTTATCAAGCACCTACTATGTGGCAGGCACTCTGTCTGATAGGTGCTTGGAATAGACAAAAATGAAATAAAAGCTAGGTCCCAATTAGTGAGAATAATGAATCCCATCACATGAGTTGCACATTTTAAAATTCCTGCTATTCAAAATTATAATTATATGAAAAATGGTCACTGGTTCCAGCCCAGTGGAAATATGTGGCACAAATTCAAAGAATGCATCCATTTCTTGGGATTCGTTATTACTACTCCCTGGAGACCTAGTTATAGTACCTGACCTCAAAGATCTCGCATCTTACTGGGGACATACAACTTGGACATAGATGAGTGAATACATGATAATTGTAGGAGGGAAAGGGTACTAACACCTGGAAGGATTGGCAAAGGCTTCCTGTAGAAGCTTAGCCTTAAAGAAGTGATTCCCAAAGTGGGCACCACCGCCCCCAGTGGGTGCTGCAGCGATCCAGGGGGGCAGTGATGGCCACAGGTGAATTTATCTTTCCTATTGCTATTAAAATTTTAAAAAAATAATTTCCAGAGGGCTAAGTAATATATTTTTCTGGAAAGGGGGCGGTAGCCAAAAAAGTTTGGGAATCACTGCCTTAAAGGAAGCTAAGGGATTCTCAGTACTGGGAGTAAGGATGGAATGTCCTTCCAGACATGTCCACAGAGAGAAAACAATCTTTCTAGGACGCATATGGTCTTGCTATGTTCTAAACTTATGTTTAGGACATGTTAACAAGACATCCTTACTCATGTGTCTTATGTTCCTACATGCATTCAAATCTTCTGCAAGGGATTCTGTCATAATCCTTCTGTACCTAAACAAGTAGCTACATAAGCTTTTTATTTTTCCCCATTTTTTAACCTTACCTTATGTCTTAGAAATCTTACTAAGTAGCAGTTCCAAGACAGAAGAGCAATTGGGGTTAAGTGACTTTCCCAAGCTCACACAGCTACGAAGTGTTTGAGTCCAGATTTGAGCACAAGATCTCCTATCTCCAGGTCCGGTACTTTATTCACTGAGCAACCTAGCAGCTCTTCCTATACATGTTTGAAGGAAGTCACTTAGAGTTCTTCAAGAAAAAATAACTTGTTCTTCTGAAAAATGAGTGGATTGGCTAAAAAGAATTCTGTTCCTATCATACAGCATAAGTTTACTCATTACAATGTTCTATCTCCAAATCCTCAGACCCTAGTTTCATAGACCATAGACCTAATAACTTTGCAGTTGCTAAACTGCCCCAATTGGGGTAGATCCAAGATGGACTTCCAGTTATCTCACAGAAGTCAGGGAGGAAGAACAGGCTCTGAGGTGTTGCTGGACAGAAGTCTTTCAGAATTCTCTAGCCAGCAAAGATATTGCCATGTACATAAAACAGAGGGTTTACTGAGATGAGGTTAAGACAGTTCCTTTACCACAGAGTTTCCTTGTTTAAGGAATTAAGAGCCCTGGGGAGTGTTAGACAGGAGAATAAGTAACCAAGGAAGTAAAAGTATGGCTTATCTGGCCACAAGTTATTTCCTATTTAAACTGAGAAACAGGAGGCAGCTGGGTAGCTCAGTGGATTGAGAGCCAGGCCTAGAGATGGGAATGTCCTAGGTTCAAATCTGGCCCCAGACACTTCCCAGCGGTGTGACCCTGGGCAAGTCACTTGACCCCCATTGCCCACCCTTACCACTCTTCCACCAAGGAGCCAATACATAGATGTTAAGGGTTTAAAAAAATAAAGTAAAATAAACTGAGAAACAACAAATTACAGCTGAGATATGGGAGGTGGCTGAAAAACCACATTGATGGAACCAACGAAAACATTCTAGCATTTCCTCTAATATGGAAAAGGTCCAACAGTCACAACACCTCCAGTGGATGTTAGAAGTATCTAGAACCATTAAAAGGGCTGCAACCTCCATCATCCATGGGGAGGAATTGATGACCATGTGGTGCGGAGAGGAACATCCTGTGAGAAGTGCGAGAACGGTGCCTGTTGGGGAGCAAGTCTAGAAGATAATAGTAACACCTAGAGAAGACACTAGCAACTCTGTAGCATCAGAGGTGTCATTTGTCCCTCCAGGCATGTAGGCAGCAAGATGGCGCCACAGTGCATAAAGAACCAAACCAAGACTCCTCTTCATAATTTCAAATCCAGCCTCAGACACTTACTAGCTAGGTGACCCTGGGCAAGTCCCTTTAACTCTATTTGCCTCAGTTTATCATTTATAAAATGAGCTGGAGAAGGAAATGGAAAACTGCTGCAGTATCTCTGCCAAGAAAACCCCAAACAGGGTCACAGAGTTAGATGTGACTGAAACAATTTAATAACAAAAGCATGTATGTTGGCCATACAGGTTTACTATGTGTGGCTATTCCACAGTTATGTGCATAAAAGTCCACTGTTCCAATTGAGTGTATATGCTTTCATGGGCAATGAGCTCATACTTTGTGGGGAGAATATTATATTGTTATTTGATAAACATTTCTATTTCAATAAAACACCTTTGTTATGAATGCCATGTTATTTAGCTACTGGTAAAGTTAAGCACATTGGTGAGGGTGCAAGAGCTTTGTTTAAAAAGTTTCTCAACCACAAAAGTACCTAGAACCTGAGATCTCTAAGGAGGGGCACAGAGTAACGGGGAGGGCGGTTTATACCTCCATACCCAGTGCTGCCACACAACAAATGTGTTGTTCCCAAGAGAAATGCTTACTCTTAATTTCCCAAAATGTTCTCCTTTTCATCACTCACAAAAATAAACAAATAAACAAAACGTCCACCCATCTCCCTAAATCAATAAGTCAAGAATTGCTGCGCTTGCATTGGTGCAGATCATAAATATGTATGCGCCTGTTTGGAAGACAAAACATTAAAACAAACGGCCCCACAATGGTATAGGCCAGTTCAGATCACACACACATAAAGAAATGGCTGAAATGATTTTAGTCATGTATCTATTTCAAGCATGGCCTTAGCCCTGAGGAGATGGAAGAAATCAATTATTCTGGTGGATTTAGAGTGTTTTTCACTGATGTATTTATCTGAAATTATTTATTGAGTGAAACACAAATGAGTTCTTTTGGCAAAGCAAGAAAGAGGGTGGGGCAGAGAGATGGGGCTCCGTTTAAGGTCACAGCTATTACTGCAATGGATTGTGAAATGATTACAGAAGAAGGGAATGAAGGATTATCTTTCCATTTCTCTCCTATTTCATTACTCTATGATATCTCCTTTTCCATTATCTACTGGCACCTCCGATGTTCTCTGTCATCCCCTTAAAGATCCCTAAACAAAAAAGGAAGAATTATAGGAACAATTGTCTAGTTCTTGGAAGTATCCATATAATAGTGATTAAAGCAACCTTCTTCTCTAAAAACTTGGCAATTCTAGAATAGCAGACCTGGAAGACATCTGAGATATCATCTAGAATTCAACTCCTTCATTTTAAAGATGAAGAAACTAGAATTTTGTTGGGCAATGAAGATTGGAGACCTGTCAAAGGTCACACAGCTAGTGAATGACAAAATTGGGACTAAATTCTTACCTCCAGGACTAATCCACACTGGAAAATCTTCAAAACCTCCACTAAAATTGTCTTTTGTGCTCACCACAGTGACCAAACCACTAATGTCTTGTGTAAGATATTATAAAGATTTTCCAAATCATGGAAAAAACAAACCAGAAAGAATTCTTATGATTCTTACTCTCTATTTCCAAGCCCAAATCCAGAGAATCCTTCCCTATTTCAGTGCTCTCTTCTCTTGTCCCTATCTTAGCTCCGACCGAAAAATTTACTCAAAATTCTATTCCTCCTATTTTCTCACTACCTCACACCCTAAGACTTTTAATCTATCAGTAGACATTTACTAATCACATACAATATCAGAGTAGTGCAAAGAATGTAGACCTAAGAGTTGTGGAAACTGAATTTAATTTCTAACTGCAATTTATTGGCTGTGTGATCTTGGGCAAGTCACCATACTTTCTCCAGGCCTTGGGTTGTTCATCTTTCAAATAAGGGAACTAGATTATATGATAGGTATTATCTCCCTTTCTTTTTCATAGATACTTTATTTTATCAATTACATATAATAACAAATTTCCACATGTTTTCCAAAAGTTTTCCAAAGTTATATGATCCAAATTATCTCCCTCCCTCTCTACCCTCTCTCCTCCCAGAATTGGCAAGCAATTCGATCTGGGTTATATATGTATTATCAATCAAAACATATTTCCATTCTGTTCATTTTTATAATTGAATAATCCTATAAAACTAAACCCCCAAAATAAAAACACAAATAAACTTAGGTGAAAGGTAGTATGCTTTGATCGGCGTTCTGACTGCAAAAGTTCTTTCTCTCAAGATGGGTAGCTTTCTTTGTCATAAGTCCCTAAGAGTTGTCCTGGATCATTTTATTGCTGATAGTAGAAGTCTTGTTACTGTGTATAATGTTCTTATGCTTCTACTTATTTCTTTTTTTTAAACATTTATTAATATTTATTTTTTTGAAAAGTTAACATGGTTACATAATTCATGCTCTTACTTTCCCCTTCACCCCATCCTCTTCCCCACCACCATGGCCGATGCGCATTTCCACTGGTTTTAACATGTGTCATTGATCAAGACCTATTTCCAAATTGTTGATAGTTGCATTGGTGTGGTAGTTTCGAGTCTACATCCCCAATCATGTCCTCATCAACTCAAGTGTTCAAGCAGTTGTTTTTCTTCTGTTTCCACTCCTGTAGTTCTTCCTCTGAATGTGGATAGCGTTCTTTTCCATAAATCCCTCAGAACTTCTACTTATTTCTGCATCAGTTCATGTAGGTCTTTTCAGGCCTTTCTGAAACCATCCTGTTCATTATTATCTCCCTTTCTAATGCAAACTCCCAGAAGGAAGAGGACTGTTTCATTTTTGCCTTTGTATTTCCAGCATTTAGTGATTCATTTATTAAATGTTTCTTTCCTGTGTGACAGATACAAAAAGAGTCCCTGCCCTCAAGGAGATTACAATTTACTAGGAGAAGATATCACTTAAAAGAAGTTGAAGAGGTGAGGCAGAGGACATGATGAAGCCCAGCGGGTGCAATTAGGTGGGGAATGGAGAGATGACTGCCCTAGACACTCTGGGAGGAGTGCTCCATGTTTGGCACTAAGGGAGAAGCCCCAGAGGCAGGCATCTCTGAGGAAGTTTGAATTACAGAGTTGATATGATATTTCAGGATAATGAGATTGATAGTTCAACAAGACTAAGGAATCTGTCCCATCACCACACAGGAAGCACAGTTCTTAGAACTGAAAGGGGACTTAATAAATGAGTGTACAATGAATATTTGATTGATGAAAACATCTAAAATGCTCTTCCCAGAGATGTAGATTTTGATAGTGTTCTAGGAAACAAGCCAGGATTGGTATCAGTAAAGATTTGTATTGTAAGGGACAGCTAGGTGTCTCAGTAGATAGAGAACCAGACCTAGAGACAGGAGGTCCTGGATTCAAATTTGACCTAAGACACATCCTACCTGTGTGACGCTGAGCAAGTCAATTCACCCCCATTGCTTTTTTTTTAAAAACCTTTACCTTCTGTCTTAGAATGAATACTTTGTATTGGTTCCAAGGCAGAAGAGCAGTAAGGGCTAGGCAATGAGGGCTAAGTGATTTACCCAGGGTCATATCCCTAGGAAGTGTCTGAAGTCAGATTCGAACACTCATCTCTAGACCTGGCTCTCAATTGACTGAGCTACCTTAAAAAGAGAAAAAAAAAGTTTGTATTATATTTGAAACCACTAAAATAAAATATGGAAATGACAAGAGCTACGGGGAAGTTAAACCTATCAGCCATCATCACAAAGATTTCCCTCTTTCTTGTACAAATCTATTTCAACTTATACTAATGTCCATTAAGTGGTATTATACTTATTACCAATCATTACAATTTAATACTAAAGGCCAATAACAAACAACTGACCTTATGGAGAGCAGGCGCCAACACTGGTACTAAGAACCCATTATAAATGTAGTTGACGAGCTGGTTACGAATCAGAGGATGGGCAACCTAGAAAAGAAAGAGCCCGT
Organism: Gracilinanus agilis; assembly: GCF_016433145.1. Lineage (NCBI taxonomy): Eukaryota > Metazoa > Chordata > Mammalia > Didelphimorphia > Didelphidae > Gracilinanus > Gracilinanus agilis. Next base: position 120,798,247 of record NC_058135.1, read on the forward strand.
CACTGGAAAATGATTCATGATTCAATTGTTAAGTTTAGGTTGTTGGTTTTGTGTCTTTTTCCCCCAGGAAAATCCCATCTCTAAGTAGACTGAGCAAGAGAGAGAAAGTCACTAAGAAAAATTGTTAACTCTGAACAAAGTAAAACATTCAAACCTTAAAAAAAAAAAACTTGCTCTCTATTCAACACTAACAACAATTTTCTTGCCTTAGTATTTTCTCAGCAATCTAACAAATTAGGAACCTAGGAAACAAAATTAGATTCCCATAAACAAACATCAGGATGTTTTAAGACCCTAGTTGGATAAAAGGAATTAACCAGAAAAGTAGAATGATGTTTCTGCAGAACTTTAACTAGGGTGGGCAACAGAGCATTGTCTCAAGGCACCAAAATTTACAGAATGCAACATTTTAATACATGCAACTTTTAGCACAATAAAACTATCGCAGTGACTAATTGCCCCTCCTGAACTGAATTTGTCTTAATTACTTCTCATATTATTTGCACATCATAAGCTCCCTGAGAGTCCAGATTGTTTCACTTTTTAATATCTGTATCCTTAGCTCTGAGCACCATACTTGGGTTAGAGTAGGTACTTCATAAATATTGCTGATTGACTGATTAATCATAAACTTAGAAAAAAAAAACTTTTGAAGATATTTTCCGATGCTAGCTCGAGGACATTTTTGCAACATGTTTCAGCAGCTTTAAGTATCAGTACATCCTCAAACTAAATCAATGAATCATTTGTTCCATAGCTTCCTCAGGGTTTCTCTAAGGTTAGAATCCCATAAAAACACTTCCTCATTTACATCACATTTGAAGGTTTACAAGGCATTTTTATCACAAGAACCTGGACCATTTATCAGTGTGATGGTGTTAAAGCTGGAGAACTCCTTGCATGTTAATTTGCTGTTTATCAGGATCATTACTCACCTCCCAGCTACCCACAGCCTCTCAGCTACTTTTTTTTGCACAATGTCAACAAGGTCTTTCAGCTTTCAATCTTTTTACCAGCTCTCTTCACCCATCTCTCATTTCTATCTGGTGGCGGTGCTGGCTACTCATTTGTAGGGGACTCCCTCTCTCTTTTCTCCTTCCATGCATTTGATTCTGTTTTGCCTTTCTTGTTCTGATTCATTTACCTTCCCATAATGATTAAGCAAGTCTCAGAGAATATTCCTCTGGGTAAAGCTGCTAAGCTTCAGCAACTTTGATGATTTGGGGATTGTCCTACCAGGAAGACCCTAGAATTTAAAATAGAACCAGTGTCTCGGCATGGGGGCCTTATCTTAAAATGAAGGTCTTGCCTAATAAGATGTGGGAGAAAAACAATAAGAGCAGGATTCCATCTTGGAAAGTAAGACTTCACTTATTCATCCTTAAAATATTTACATAGTATCTACTAAAGGCAAGTTACACTTGTTACAGTGCATTGTGGAAGAATGTTACATGTTTCCTGAATTCAAGGACTTTATCATTTTCTCAAGTAGGAGGATAGAAGGAAGGCAAATAGGTAGATGTATGAAAGACAGAACATTTATTAAGTATTGACCCATGTTCCCAGCACCGTACTTCACTTCTCCTCCTCCCACTTAGGCAGTCTTTACCTTCAAGAAGCTTACGCTCTAATGGCAAACATAAAAGGGAGTGGAAAAGAGTGAGTGTAGGGAGAGGACAAAATGAAGGTGTAGGGAGTGGAGAAAGTATCGCAGATGGCAAGCTGTAAAAGTTCAGAGAATCAGGCGTGGTGTCAGGTTAGAAGTGAGCATAGCAGGAGCAATTCATTTAGAAGCACACTTTTGCAGAACAGGACACCGCTCCGAAGTAGCCATCACTATTACTGATGCAAAGAGAGTCTGCTTTATTCCTTTTAAAAAATCTCTTGCATGCAGGAGTCCGGTGCCAATATCTTTTTTAAGTAATCTTTGCAGTATCATTAAAAGAACTAATCTAAACTGTATGATTTCAATTTTGAAACTTATTCCAAAACATATGGCTCTTCTGTTCTTAATGAATCCCATTACATGGCTTCTCTTTCTTTAAAAAAAATAAAATAAAAACTGAAAACCAATTACTAGGGAATGGAGACTTGATCTTTAAATTACCGACACTTTCTCAATCAGAGTGCATTTGGGGAGAAAATAATAGTAGTTCCATCTTTTTATTTCTAAACCCTTCTGCAAGAAAATGCTGTGAGACTGCAAGATGAGAGAGAAAAATAATTTAAGATGTAATTCATTTATCTTATGCATAAATAAAGCTTCTCTCATTTGAGTAATAAAAATGAGAAGGGAATGTATGTAATTTACCCACATTTTCTTCCAGAAGCTATTTCTTCATTTAGCAAATAAATAGATTATAGCCAACATTCATCAGCCCACAATCACCGTTAAAGTAAATGATTTCTTGAACAAATCAAAAACTCCAAAACAAAGGTAATATTTATGCAGTAAACCAATAAAACATTAGTGGGAACTATTTACTGCCAGAGAAATGTAAAATCTGATTTCTATCTGGAAACTGATGAAGAATAGCAACAAAAAAGCTAAGGGGAGAAATCTAATCAGGAGGCCCAATATAGAGAGTTGTTTATTTTTTTTCAAGCAGACCAATTTTGAAGGAAATTTAATTTGGGTTGCTAAGAAGATACTTAACAACTTCTAAATTCAATTGGGATAACAACATTCTTTAGTTAGTATGCACCATTAAGCAAAATAAAGTGTTTTCTTTTGTAGACAACCATGAAGACCTTGAAATAAAAATGGTATATTTTAAAGAACATGGACAGCTAAAAATATCTCTTTAATGAGTCAGGAATCAACTTATTGTTGACAATAAAATGGATAAATAAAACAGAATTAGCACTTTTTGGAAAGAAGATACAGAATGGCCACCCCTCCTCCCAATTTTGCTTTCATTTCAGACTTTTGGGAAGCCCATAAAATTATGCTTTTATGTATTCACAAATATCATGCAGGGTTTTAATAAGTCATGAATATTTATTAAGCTTTTATTAAAATAAAACGCTGATACATATCAACCCATCAGTATATCACTTGTCTTCTAGGGGAAAACCAGATGAGTTGTTCTGGGACAAAGTGAGAATGCTAGGCTAAGAATCTAATGTCATGGGTTCAAATTCTGGCTCCAATCTTTTCTACCTATCTGACTTTGACAAGTCATTACATCTTTGGGAGTACCCGTTTTCTCATAAGTGAAAAAAAGGATGCTCCTATTTCTATCAAAAACATCAAGGGGGCAACTGGGTAGCTCAGTGGATTGAGAGCCAGGCCTAGAGACAGGAGGTCTTAGGTTCAAATCCGGCCTCTCTGACACTTCCCAGCTGGGTGACTCTGAGCAAGTCACTTAACCCCATTGCCTACCCTTACCACTCTTCTGCCTTGGAACCAATACACAGTATTGACTCCAAGATGGAAGGTAAGGATTTAAAAAAAAACAAAAAACATCAGGGCATGTTTGTGGGAAGGTCCTTTGTAACCCTTAAAGTGCTAGCTCAAGGTGTCATTTTATTATTGATGTTGTTTCTCTCCAGTACCTGTATGACTGCATTGCAAAACTCCAGGGAATTCATGAACTGGACCAGAGAAGGCAGAAGTAACCAGTCATCCTTCAGAAGGCAGTGCCATTCATCTTCCTTCTCTTCTAGTTTTGTAGGCAAAGAAGAGTAGAGACCACTTAATCCCGTTGCTAGCACCTGAATTCAGAAACAAAAGACAAATTTGATTTTTATTGCTCCCCACAATTCCCACTAGAATGTAAGCCCCTTAAGGGTAGAGGCCTTCTCTTATTCTTATTCTTTTGCTTTTTGTTTTTAGATCCTCAACACCCAGAAAATTGCCTGGCACATAAGCTTAAAATATTCTTGTTGAATTAAATTAAAGTGATCATTTTTCCCCATGATTTTTCAAGGCCAGGCTCAAGTCCAGCCTCTCGCAAGAAGGATTTATAGATCAAATCAGGCAAAAGGAATCTCCCTCCAAAGTGGTCAAGGAAGAAAGGACACGGGGTCTAGACACAAGGCCTTGGTTTAAATCCACCTTCTGATACTTACTACCAGTATGACTGAGGGAAAACATTTAACCTCCCTAGACCTCAGTTTCCTCATATGTAAAATGAGGATGTTGGGATTAATGGCCTCTGAGGTCTGGTCAAGCTCTAAATCTCAGAAGCAATGATCTCCTAGAAATGACTATATAGAAGTCTATTTCTCTGTATCCTCTCCAGTACCCTATCCAGGATCACAGGACATATTAGTGGCTTGCTCAACACTGTCAGATAGATAGATAGATAGATAAATAGATAGATAGATAGATAGATAAATAGATAGATAGATAGATAGATAGATAGATAGATAGATAGATAGATAGATAGATAGATAGATGGATAGATGGATAGATGGATAGATGGATAGATGGATAGATGGATAGATGGATAGATGGATAGATGGATGGATGGATGGATGGATGGATAGATAGATAGACAGATAAACAATCTACAGTTTGATTTTTTAAAAGGAGCATCACTAGTTTCAAGTTAAGTTGCTAACCTCAGCAAGACACAACATGATGTAATAGATAGAGTTAGACTTGTAGTCATGACATACTTGAGTTTGACTCATGCCTCAGACACATACTGATTATGTGGCCATAGACAAGTTACAAAATCTTAAAGGACCTCAGCTTCCCCAGTCGTAAAGTGGAAATAACTACTTGCTTTGCCTACCTCACAGATCTGTCACAAGCAAAAGGCTTTACAACCCTGAAAACACTGCAGATGTCGGAACTGGCGCTATTATGCTAAGAGAAAGGTCAGCCAAAGTCATACATGAACAAATTGGTACAGGAAGACCAAGATATATGTTAGGATTAACAAATGAATGCTTAATGTCCAAAACAGAGAATAGTGTTTGGAAAATCCAAAATTAGCCTCCACTTACACTTCTAACAAGTCCATCATTTGCTTCACTAATATATTGTGCCCTAATTACAGAACATTAATGGCCATTAATAATGAAATTTTGTACGATGCTTATAAGTCTTTCACCCCAGATAAGCCAGATTCATTCAACATTTTCCTATGTTAATGCATAATAGACACAAAACACTGTTTATACTTACTAGCAATTAGCTTGGGGCATAAAAATTTTAACAGAAAGATAATTTATGAATTTTTTTCATTGCTGTGAACATTAGCTGGCTCATGGGCCATAGTCCTATAGAGGGTCTCACAGTTAAACTCAATGCAGCACTTTATGCTCAACAAAGAATGACACACATACTTTCTCTTTATTTCATCCTCACATCAATTCTATAACGGCTGTGGCCAGTGTATCTCTGTCTCATAGAAAAGAAACCTAAGCACGGACAGGTATAAAATGAACATTTCACAATTTCCAAGTAGGAGAGCCAACATACCAGCCCAAGTCTGCCTAATTATAAGTGGTCTTTCCCTTAGGAAATAGCTTTTCCTTGTGCCCAGAAACATACTCATCAAAAACAAGCATGGTGGAAGTCAAAGGAAAATGAGTGTCCCTGGCCTTTCTCAACCTACTAGACATCTTGTTGGTTATATGTCTCAAAAACTTTTGTATCTAAAAGCACAAACTATTAGAGCTGAAGTCACCTGAAAGATGGCATCTAGTCCAGTCAAATTCAAACAGAAACACGGGCTACTAACTCACACATAAGGATTGTTGCAGATCACATATTGACTTGGTGTTAAAATATATTATGTACGGTGTATTTTATTAAATATTTCCCAATTATATTTTCATCTGGTTTTGCACAGCACTAGGGAATATTGTGGGCAACGTGTTACCTTCAGGCTGTGTTGGACACCTTTGCTTTAATCTAATTGCCATATTTGTAAGGGGAAAAAACTGAAGCCCAACAGAGGAAGAGGTTTGTCCAGTATTGTCCATAGCGAGCTGGTGGCAAAGCTGAGAATAGAATTCAGGTCTTCTATCCTTTTTCTTAATCTTTCTAGAAGAGTCAGTATAGTGTAATTTATTATTCTTTACTCATTTTCAGCCATTTCTGACTCTTCATGACCCCATTTAGGGTTTTCTTGGCAGAGATACTAGGGTAGATTGCCATTTCCTTTTCTAGTTCTTTTTACATATGAGGAAACTGAGGCAAACAGTAAAGGGATTTACTCAGGGTCACACAGCAAGTAAATGTCTGACACCAGATTTTAGGAAGAATCTTCCTAACTAGGTCTGGCACTCTGTACACTGTACACCCACCTGCCTCTAGAAGAATGTTGGTCTTAAATAACAGAAGACTTGGGTCAGGAAGAACTGAGTTCAAATGTGGCCTCGAATGCTAGTTGTGTAGCCCTGGGGAAATCATTTAGCTTTGATACCAGCTATGTGACTCTATGTCAATGACTCAATCTCCTTGAGCTTCAGTTCTCCCAACTGTAAAATGGGAATAATAACTACATTACCTAACCCACCAGGTTGTGAGGATGCCATATGTTATAATGGCATATATGGTAATGTGCCAGATGTTAGTTACAAGACATTCTCTTCTTTTGCTGAAGTCAGAAACATCACTCACTATCTGCAATCACGATCAGCCATTAAAAAGTCATTTGAGTATCTACTATATTCAAGAGCATTGAGTAGACTGCATGAACTTTTAAGATGGTGAGTTTATCTAGTAAGAGAAATAAAAGAGAAAAGGAATAAGAATAACTCCTCACCCAAGAAGGGCTTTAGAACCTATTAAATCACAGAATTTTAGGGTTTAAAGATATTGCAGTGCCCAGCTAGTCCAAACCAACTGGAAAAAGAATTCCCAATACAAGATGGTTGCCCAGCCTCTGCATAAAACCTTCCATTGAGGAAAAACTCACCAGCTCCCCAGGCAGTCAACATCATTCTCAATAGCTCTTATTCGGAGGTTTTTCTTTAGAGCAAGCATAAATTTGTCTTTTTGGAATTTCTGCCTCTTTCTGCCCTGTGAGGCCGAGCAGAACAAATCTAATGACTGTCCTTCAAAATAAAGATTAGTCCATTTGTTTATTACATCCCTCCCAGGGTTGTTTTGAGTATCAAGTGAGAGAATATTGCAAAGCATTTAAGCACAGTGCCTGGCACATAGGAAGAGTTACAGAAATGTTGATTGCTGTTCAGTCTTTTCAGTCATGTCTAATTTTTTCTGCCTCCATTTGGGGTTTTCTTGGCAGAGATACTGGAGTGGTTTGCTGTTTCTTCATCCAGCTCATTTGAAAGATGAGAAAACTGAGACAGATAAGATTAGATGATTTCCCCAGGGTTACACAACTAGTGTTTGAGGCCACATTTGAACTCAGTTCTTCCTGACTCTAGGCCCAGAGTTAGCTATTATTATATGGCATGACCTCAAGGGCTTTCCACCCTTTTGGATGCTCACTTCTACATATTTCCCCAAATCCTTTATCCCATTGGTTCCCAAACTTTTTTGGCCTACCGTCCCCTTTCCAGAAAAAATATTACTTAGCCCACTGGAAATTAATTTTTAAAAAATTTAATAGCAATTAATAGGAAAGATAAATGCACTTGTGGTCATCACCACCTCCCCTGGATCACTGCAGCACCCATCAGGGGACGGTAGCACCCACTTTGGGAATCACTGCTTTATCCCCTATCCAATGTCTTTTTTTTTCAGTCTTGTGTAACATGATGTTAGGGAAAATAACATTAGAGGGGGAAGTCAGTACAAGTGGGACGATATCATAAAGAAGGGAGTAAGTCAGTGAAGTTAACACATTGGACTCCAAATTGTAGCTCAGATAATCAGAAATCCATGTGATGTGTATCATAGGCAATCAACTATACAAACACAGAAAGAAACAGAGAAGAGCATTACAGTGGAGTTTGGTTAAAATGCATTACTGGAAGTGCCATGAAATGGTACAAAATTACATAGAATTAATATAGAAATGTGCATGTGATAACTGTTATATGAATGTACCAAAGTCCTATGGGACTTCTAAGAAAGACAAGATCATGTGCAGTTTCAGGAGGAAGGGAATAATAATAATAGTTGCTCACATTTATATAGCAATTGGTAAAGGGCACTCCATTACAAGCCTGTGGCATAAGTAGTGCCAATACTACTATCCCCATTTTATGAATAAGGAAACCGAGACTTGTTCACTGTCCCATGATTAGTTACAATGAAATTAAGAGCCTTGTCTATTATCACATTGAAAAAATTCATGCCGATGCCAGGAAAGGAAGGCTTCAGACAGAAAATGCCATAGGAGTTTTGGTTGGGCTTTGAAGGACAGGTAAAGGTTAGAAGTAGATGGAGGAGACCTCACACAGAGGGAAAAGCCCAGACCCTCCTCTACACTCACAAAGCTACAACCTCTATCGCTTCTTACTGAAAATACTGTAATCTAACTGGTATCCCTGACTCAAGTCTTTCCCCACTCCAATCCATTCAACACTTAAGCTAACAAAGTGATTTTTTTAAAGCAGAAATTTGACTATATCACTTTTCCCTGGACAGCTAGGTGGCCCAGGGACCACTGTGTATCAAGGGTATCAAGCCTGGAATCAGATAGATTCATTTCATGAGTTCAAATCTGATCTCAGACACTTATTACCAAAGTGACCCTTGACAAATCATTTCAAGTTGTTTGCCTCAGTTTCCTCATCTATAAAATGAGTTGGAGAAAGAAATGGCAAACCACTCCAGTATTCCTGGGGAAATCATTTAGTCTTATTTGCCTCAGTTTTCTCATCTTTCAAATGAGCTGGATGAAGAAAACCCCAAAATGGGTCACAAAGAGTCAGATAGGGCTAAATTGAGTGAATAACATCAACAATTTTCCTTTCCTTCTGCTCCACCAAGGATTCTGGGACCTCCTTAATACCTCTTGGATCAAATATAGTCTTCTGTTTAGCATTTAAAGCTTTTTCTTATCTGGCTCCTTATCCTACACTCTAGTCCCTTCAATGCACTCTTCAAGCCAAGTTTGTTAGCCTACTTGCAACTCTCCCAAACAATACTCCCATCTCTCTGGTTGTATTCTTGCTATATCCCTATGCCTGTAATGATCTCCTTCCTCATCTCTGTCTCTTATTTTTCCAGACTTCATTCAAAAACCAGCTCAAATCCCACTTCCTACAAAAAGCTTTTCCTAGTGCCTCACCACCACCATCTGGTACCCTCAGGTACTACCCCTTACATACTTTGATATATCTTGGTCGTTCTTTGATATTTATATATTGCCTCCCCCATTAGAATGCAAGCTCCTTCAGAAAAGGTACAATGTAGGGGTTTGGGAGTTCTTTTTTTATTTTTTTTCTTATATTCCCAGTATTTCGTACTATACCTGGGGCACAGCAAGAACTTGTTGGATGCTTGTTGGGTGGAAACAAACTCAGAGAAAGAGAAGTCAAAGGTACGTTTAGGAAATGGCAATGGTCTGGTTTGGTTTGATCACATAATAAGTTGGATAAGACTTTGAATAATGGCCGAAATGGAGAATGATCAGAGAACTATTCAATAATCAGGTGATAGTGTTGGTTGGCTGGTTGTTGTCCATCATACTCAAAGAGAATCAAAATGGTGTCAATATGTTGAAGTCAATGTCAATGTACAGCATGTCCATTTGTGGCTAATCAGACCAATATAAGCGCAGAAGGCTGTATCATAGGCTGGGCATGATTAACCCATATGAACATTTGGAATGGAAATGTCTTTAATTTGCAGAAAACAATAAAATAATGAGACAGCAAAAGAGTAAATTGTAAAATGGCATGAGTGATGGCTTTGACTCAAGCATGAATCAGGCTTAAATCAGGCAGAGTTGCACAAAATCATCAGCCTTACTCCTTCTTCCAGAGTTATCGAAGTCCAGTGGAAAGATAAAAGTCAAGACAACTGGTGATGGATTGGAATGCAATAGATGACCTTGGCTTCTTCAATGTCTAATTGAGCTTTAAACATTCCACAGAGCTTGCTTCCACTGCCTTCATGGCCACAGGAACAAAATGTTTTTATCTACCCTGTTCACCAAGAGAAGTCTTGGCATGGCTGGGGCAGATATCTCCCAACTCACCAATTTAAACCTGGTGTAGCCTACCTGCCAGGATGGTTTACCGGGATGAGGTTACTGTAGCTGCTACAGCTTCTTGGAGCCACAGGTGAGAGTTGGGTGGCAGCAAGACCCCAAAGGGTGATGAGCAGCCCTGAAAAGGGCTCCAGAAGTTCTCACGCCAGAGGTGTGAACCTTCCCTGAACACCCTAGTAAGAGTGTACAAGTTAGATGGAGTGTGGAAAAGGGAAAAGACTAGAAGTAAACATGCCTGATTAGGAAACAAGGCCTAAAAATGCCTAGAAGCAGAGGGAGCAGCTAGGAATCAATAGAAAAAAGACATAACTCAAAGGATGAAGCTATAAAACTTTACAAGTGATTAGATTAGGGCAGAGTTGGCAGAGAGGAAGAAGGCAAAATTGATGGGGCAGTCAAAGATGAATAATAACACTTAAAGCCCAGGTAAGCAGTGGTAATAATCACAATCATAATCATAAGAGCTAGGATGTATATAGTATTTAAAAGTTTGCAAAGCTCTGTATAAACATTATCTCATTTTATCTTCACAGCAAGCCCAAAAGATAAGTGTTTGGTTTTTATCTCCATTTTACAGACGTGGTCATTGAGGCAGCTCAGTGGTCCAGTGGATAGAGTTCTGTGCCTAGAGCTTAAAAGACTCATTTTCCTGAGTTCAAATCTAGCCAAAGACACTTACTAGCTGTGTAACCCTGGATAAGTCACTTAAATTGGTCTGCCTCCATTTCCCTACCTGTAAAATCAGCTGGAATAAGAAATGGAAACCAGTCTAGTATCTTTGCCAAGAAAATCCCAAATGGGGTCATAAGGAGTCAGAAATGACTAAAAAATGACTCAATAGCAAAAAAGTGGATCTTAAAGATAATTTCCAGGTTTAATTCTATGATACCCGAAGGAAAGGGGAAAAAAAGGAGGAGGAGTTTGTTAATAAAGAACAGAGAGAAATGTTCAGACAGGAATGATAAGCACCAGAATAGTAAGGAGTTTGGGAATGAAAAGAAACATTTCAAAAATATCTATTTGTAGGTGGCTAGGTGGCTCAGAGATGGGAGATGTTGAGCTCAAATCTTGCCTCAGACATTTCTTAGCTGTGTGACCCTGGGCAAGTCACTTAAGCCCCATTGCCTAGCTCTTAGCAGTTTTCTGCCTTGGAACCAATACTTAGTACTGATTTTAAGATGGAAGATAAGAGTTTTTGATAGATAGATAGATAGATAGATAGATAGATAGATAGATAGATAGATAGACAGACAGACAGATAGGACAGATAGATTGGAGGGAGGCAGGGAGGGAGGGGTAAAGGGATGGCTAGATAGATAGATATTTGATCTATTTCCTATTGTCTTTATGTCTTCAACCAAAAGTAGTACAGGAAAAAAGAATTGTATCCACCTCCAGAGAAAGATCTGTTGGAGGAGAAATGCAGATGAAAACATACAATTTATCACTTGTTTCTTTGGGTATAAGTTTGGACGTTCTGGTTTTATGGGATTGTTCACTTACAAGAATGAATAATATGGAGATTAAAATAAAATAAAATAAAATAAAATAAAATAAAATAAAATAAAATAAAAAAGTAGTACAGCTCTGAGGATAGAAGGAATTTCCTTTGCTTTTCAGTCAAAATGCTCTCCTCAGAGACACAGCCACGAGCTAAAGCTCTGAAACCCTGAGTGGGGAACCAGTACAGACGGGTATACGACTGTGGAAGCAGCGCCCTGAGACTTGTAAAGAAACCTCCTGCAAGGGGGTCCACCAGGGGGCTTGACCTTGGAAAAAACCAGAACTCAGACCTCAGAAGCCAAAAGACCGCGGAGAGACCCTGAGCGTGAGGATAAACCTGAAAAGTTGCTGGGCTAAGGATGGCTACCCAGAATCAGGAAGTTCAGAAGAGAAAGATTAACAACAAGAAAAAGAAGTCTTTAAGACTCGACAACTTTTACACAGAGAAAATCCAGACAACCGAGCAAACAGAGGAGGAGAACAAACAAGCATCCGGACCCTCCTCAAATAAGGAAAACTCCTCACAAGCTATGGAAGAGTTCAAAACTGAGATTCTGAGGAAGATGGAAGAGATGTGGCAAGAAAATAACAGTTTAAAAGGTAGAATCTTGCAATTGGAAAGTGAGGCTCAGAAATCAAATGAACTGATAAGCAAATTGAACCAGATTGAAAAAGAAAACCAAAAGATCATAGCTGAAAACCAGTCCCTAAAGGCTAGAATTGAGCAATTAGAAGCTAATGATCTCTCAAGACAACAAGAACAAATTAAACAAAGTCAAAAGACTGAAAAAATAGAAGGAAACATGAAATATCTCAATGAGAAATTGACAGATCAAGAAAACAGCACTAGAAGAGCCAATTTGAGAATCATTGGTCTTCCAGAAAAAACAGAAATTAATAGAAACCTGGACTCCATATTAACAGAAATAATTCAGCAAAATTGCCCTGAAGTCCTACAACAAGAGGGCAATATATGCATTGAAAGGATTCATAGAACACCTGCGACATTCGACCCAGATAAGAAAACACCCAGAAATATAATTGCCGAATTCAAGAGTTTCCAAGCAAAAAAAAAAATCTTACAAGAAGCCAGAAAGAAACAATTCAAATATCAAGGAACACCAATCAGGATCACACAGGATCTGGCAGCCTCCACGCTAAAAGATCGCAAGGCTTGGAATACAATATTCAGAAAGGCAAGAGAGCTGGGTCTGCAACCACGGATCAACTACCCATCAAAATTGACTATATATTTCCAAGGGAAAATATGGGTATTCAACAAAATTGAAGAATTCCAGGTATTTGCACAGAACAGACCAGGGCTAAATAGAAAGTTTGATATCCAACCACAAAAATCGAGAGAAACATGAAAAGGTAAATAAGATACAGAGGGGAAAGAAAGAAAACATAATTTTTAAATTTGCCTTTTTAAGGGCCTCAGTGAGATCTAATTATCTGTATTACTATGTAGAGAAATGTTATGTATAATTCTCTGTAGTGAACTCTATTCACTATTATAGTATTCACTATTATAGTAATCAGAAGAATAATTCACAGGGTGAGGGTGGAACACTAAATAATCTAAGATGACATGGGGGATGGGAAGGAGGGAGTGAATAGCAGGAGACACCAAGAGAAACTTGAGTGAATAAGAAAAATAGGATATTATATTACACACAAAGAGGGCATGGGAGGGAGAGGGGACAAATACTATTATAAGAAGGAGAGGAAAAGAGCATTAAGAGGTAATAATCAAACCTTACTCTCAGAGTAATCAACCTGGAGAGGGAAGAGTAGCTATACTATCCATTGGGACATAAAACTCTTATCTAACCCTTCTGAGAAAGTTAGAAGGGATAAACCAAGGGGAGCAGGGGAGTGGGGAGGTCAAAAAAAGGAAGGGGAGAAGGGGGAGGGAATTCATAAGGCCTTTAAAAACAAAACGAGGGGGAAAAATAAGAGAGGGGGTAGAAAGGGAAGTTAGTCAAGGGAGGGGATAAGGGATAGGGTCTTAATAGCAAACCACTGGTTTTAAAGGAAATAGTTTAAGGAGAAGGGGAAGGAATAGGGGAGGAAACGAAAATGTCAGCAAATGTACAACTGATGATTATAACTCTGAATATGAATGGGATGAACTCGCTCATAAAATGGAAGCAAATAGCAGAGTGGATTAGAAACCAAAATCCCACCATATATTGTCTACAAGAAACACATATGAGGCGGGTGGACATACACAAGTTTAAGGTTCAGGGCTTGAGCAAAATCTTTTGGGCGTCAAATGAGAAAAAGAAGGCAGGAGTGGCTATTATGATTTCTGACAAAGTCAAAGTAAAAATATACATGATTAAAAAAGACAGGGAAGGTCATTACATCCTGATTAAAGGCAGTATAAAAAATGAGGAAATAACACTGCTCAATATGTATGCACCAAGTGGCATAGCACCCAAATTCATAAAGGAGAAACTGGCAGAGCTCAAGAAGGAAATAGATAGTAAAACTATACTAGTGGGAGATCTAAATATTCCTCTGTCAGACCTAGATAAATCAAACCGAAAAATAAATAAGAAAGAGGTAAGAGAGGTGAATGAAGTTCTAGAAAAATTAGATTTAATTGATATATGGAGAAAAATAAATAGGGACAAAAAGGAATACACCTTCTTTTCAGCTGCACATGGTACATTCACAAAGATTGACCATGTTATAGGGCATAGAATCATTGCAAACAAATGCAAAAGAGCAGAAATAATGCAATAAAAATAATAATTAGTAAGGGCACCTGGACAGGAAAATCAAAAACTAATTGGAAATTAAATAATATGATTCTCCAAAAACAAATTTGTCAAAGAAGGAATCATAGAAACAATCAACAATTTCATTGAAGACAATGACAATGATGAGATATCCTACCAAACTCTGTGGGATGCGGCCAAGGCAGTACTCAGGGGGAAATTTATAGCCCTGAGTGCATATATTAACAAATTAAGGAGGGCAGAGATCAATGAATTGGGCATGCAACTCAAAAAATTAGAAAGCGAGCAAATTAAAAATCCCCAGATGAAAACTAAATTAGAAATAATAAAAACCAAGGGAGAAATTAATAAAATCGAAAGTAAAAGAACTATTGAATTAATAAATAAGACTAGAAGCTGGTACTTTGAAAAAATAGATAAAATAGACAAAGTACTGGTCAATCTAATAAAAAAAAGGAAAGAAGAAAACCAAATTGATAGTATCAAAGATGAAAAGGGAGACCTCACCTCTAATGAAGGGGAAATTAAGGCAATCATTAAAAACTATTTTGCCCTATTATATGGCAATAAATATAACAATTTAGGAGATATGGGCGAATATTTACAAAAATATAAACTGCCTAGATTAACAGCAGAAGAAATAGAATACCTAAATAATCCCATATCAGAAAAAGAAATTGAACAAGCCATCAAAGAACTCCCTAAGAAAAAATCGCCAGGGCCTGATGGATTCACAAGTGAATTCTATCAGACATTCAAAGAGCAACTAATCCCAATACTATACAAATTATTTGATATGATAAGCAAAGAAGGAGTCCTACCAAATTCCTTTTATGACACAAATATGGTACTGATTCCAAAGCCAGGGAGATCAAAAACAGAGAAAGAAAACTACAGACCAATCTCCCTAATGAACATAGATGCAAAAATCTAAAATAGAATACTAGCAAAGAGACTCCAGCAAGTAATTAAGAAGATCATCCACCATGATCAGCCTTTGACAAAATACAGCATCCATTCCTATTGAAAACACTGAAAAGTATAGGAATAGAAGGACCTTTCCTAAAAATAATAAACAGTATATACCTAAAACCATCAACAAACATCATATGCAATGGGGATAAATTAGAAGCCTTCCCAATAAGATCAGGAGTGAAACAAGGATGCCCATTATCACCTCTATTATTCAACATAGT
This sequence comes from Gracilinanus agilis, assembly GCF_016433145.1. Classification (NCBI taxonomy): domain Eukaryota; kingdom Metazoa; phylum Chordata; class Mammalia; order Didelphimorphia; family Didelphidae; genus Gracilinanus; species Gracilinanus agilis. Next base: position 120,813,790 of record NC_058135.1, read on the forward strand.
ACTAGAAACACTAGCAGTGGCAATTAGAGAAGAAAAAGAAATTGAAGGTATCAAAATAGGCAAGGAGGAGACTAAGCTATCACTCTTTGCAGATGATATGATGGTCTACTTAAAAAATCCTAGAGAATCAACTAAGAAGCTTGTAGAAATAATCAACAACTTTAGCAAAGTTTGCAGGATACAAAATAAATGCACATAAATCATCAGCATTCCTATACATTTCCAACACATTAGAGCAGCAAGAAGTAGAAAGAGAAACACCATTTAAAATCACCCTAGACAATATAAAATACTTAGGAAACTACCTACCAAAACAAACACAGCAATTTATGAAAACAACTACAAAACACTTTCCAAACAAATAAAACTGGATCTAAACAATTGGAAAGCCATTGATTGCTCATGGGTAGGACGAGCTAACATAATAAAAATGACAATTCTACCCAAATTAATTTACCTAGCAGATTGGCTAAAATGAAAGAAGGGGAGAGTGATGAATGTTGGAGGGGATGTGGCAAAATTGGGACATTAATGCATTGCTGGTGGAGTTGTGAACTGATCCAGCCATTCTGGCTGGCAATTTGGAATCATGCTCAAAGGGCTATAAAAGAATGCCTGCCCTTTGATCCAGCCATACCATTGTTGGGTTTGTACCCCAAAGAGATCATAGATAAACAGACTTGTACAAAAATATTTATAGCGGCGCTTTTTGTGGTGGCAACAAATTGGAAAAGGAGGGTATGTCCTTCAATTGGGGAATGGCTGAACAAACTGTGGTATATGCGGGTGATGGAATACTATTGTGCTAAAAGGAATAATAAACTGGAGGAGTTCCAGGTGAACTGGAGAGACCTCCGGGAACAGATGCAGAGCGAAAGGAGCAGAGCCAGAAGAACTCTGTACACAGAGACTGACATACTATGGTAAAATTGAATGTAATGGACCTCTTACCAGCAGCAATACAATGACCCAGGACAATTCTGAGGGATTTATGGTAAAGACGCTACCCACATTCAGAGGAAGGACTGCAGGAGAGGAAACATATAAGAAAAACAACTGCTTGAACGCATGGGTCGGGGTGGACATGATTGAGGGTGTGGATTCGAAACTACCACACCAATGCAACTACCAACAATGTGGAAATTGGTCTTGATCAAGGACACATGACAAAACTAGTGGAAATGTGCATCGGCCATGGGTGGGGGGAGTGCGGGGGGCGAAGGGGAAAGGAGGAGCATGAATCATGTAACCATGTTAAAAATGAATATTAATAAATGTTTTTAAAAAATGCTCTCCTCAATAATCTCCACCCCGTCTTCCTAGGTCAGACTCATATCTCCATGAGATCCTTGACCGTCCATCATGAAAGCACCATTTAGTGAGTTCTTCCTCCTAACTTTAAAACCTCTGTCAGACGAGGGGATGAGAGAACTCTCGTCCTCCTTGGAGGGGATGCTCATCTTGATGCCGTGTGCTTGAAATCAATTACATTTGCTAACTCCTGCTAAATTAACCACAGAACAAAGGGTTTGTTTCTGCATACCCTTGACTCCTTAAGCACTTTAAGGCTTTCAAGATGAATTTATCCAGACAGGCATAATTTATCTGACTCAAATGCTGGGAATAACTATTCACTGTATCAATATAATTAGAGCAACATTAATTTTCAAATTACGTACATCAGAGACAGTAATTAACAATAACATACACCTAATATTCCACCCTCTTCTCTTTTAAGAGCGTTCTATAGAAAGGAACGTGAGCTGGTTCTATAAGAAGTCAACCTGTGAGGTGAGATACAGTAGAGATATAGCATGATATGGCAGGAAGAACAATGGAACAAGAATCAGGAGAGACCTGTGTTCAAATCTTACCTTAGGCATGTATTGGCTATGGAACCCTAATTAAGTCTCTTTGCCTCATCTTCCTCATCTGTAAAGTAGGGATAATCATACTCAAAGTATTTGCTTCCCAGGATTGTTGTTCATAAAGACAGTGTACAGGGGAATAGCTAAGTGGGCTCAGTGAATTGAGTGCAAGGTCTAGAGATGGGAGTTCCTGGGTTCAAATCTGAACTCAGATAATTCTTAACTGTATAACTGGGCAAATCACTTATCTCCCATTTCTTAGCTCTTACCACTCTTCTGCCTTGCAACCAAAACAGAGTATTGATTTCAAGATGGAAGGTAAGGGTTTAAAAAAAAAGACAATATACAAAAAATATTTTGTATATCTCAAAGTGGTACATGATACCAGTCAAATTCTGGGTTTCTAACTGACTTAAGTAAATCACTTAACCTCTCACTAGGTCTTAATTTCTGTCCTGATAACACATAAGCAAGGGCTGGCACAGTAAAAAGAATGCCAGCCTGTAGTCAGGAGGAAGTGAGTTCAAATCCAGTCTCAGACACTTACTATTTGTGTGACTCTGGACAAGTTATTTAACTGTTTGCCTCAATCTCCTCTTTCATCAAGTGAGATGGAGAAGGAAATGGCCACATCATTCTAGTATCTCTTCCAAGAAAATCCCAAATGGAGTCACGAAGAGTCAGACACAACTAAGCAATAAATGCGCAAGCATGTGCTCATCCCACCTCATGACCATACACTCATACACACACACCTTTCCCCCATCAATGAAGAACAACACCCTCTACCAATGCACATCAACAACTCACCTGTGTAAATTCTAGTCTTAGTTACCTGGGGCCCCGCAAGGTGGAGGTGACAACTAGTACGACCAGGACTCAAGCCTGATGATCTTCCTGGCTTCAAAGCTAGCCCTCTAACAACTATAACATTCTGTCTCCTGGGAGAAATGGTCCTCATATCAACATCTGTGAGATGCTGAGTATGAGAATATATGTGTGAAAGTGCTAGGAAAAGTAGAAAGCGCAATGCAAATGTGAGATTACCTAATATTCATCCATCCTAGCCCCTGCTTTGATATTCATGCTGTGTCTTCCCTATACTTTGCTTAATTAAGTTCAGAGATCAGACACTCACAAAGTCATAAAAAATTCAAAGGGCTTCCTCAAACTAAGGCAAGATGCCCAAACTCTAGCTGAGAGGCAAAGCTTAATGGGCTTGAGCAAGAACACTCAAGTTTATTTCCATGAGACACTCTCCATTCCAAAGCTCGCCCAATGAGTGAGGCTCTGTTTGGCATTCAAGGCCCTTCATAATCTAGCCCCTTCCTACATCGCCCATCTTCTTACACCTTACTCCATTCTCTCTACTGTTCCTCACAAACCACCACCCTCCCCACCTATCCCCCAGTATCTGGAATTTTTGTTGGTTGTTCTTCATCCCTCGTCTCTTCTCTTCTCATCTCCACCTCCTATGTTTCTTGGTTAACTTCCAAGTCTCAATATCTGCAGTTTTCATTGGTTGTTCTTCTTCCTTTGCCTCTTCTCTCCTCATCTCCACATCCTGTGTTTCTTGAATAACTTTCAGGTCTCAGCTAAAGTCTCACATTGTGCAAAAATGTCTTTCCCAACCTTCTTTAAATTTAATGCCTTGGGGCAGCTGGGTAGCTCAGTGGATTGAGAATCCTGCCTAGAGAGCAGAGATCCTAGGTTCAAATGTGAACTCAGACATTTCCTAGGTGTGTGACCCTGGGCAAGTCACTTGACCCCCATTGCCTAGCCCTTACCACCCTTCTGCCTTGGAGCCAATACACAGTATTGACTCCAAGATGGAAGTTAAGGGTTTAAAAAATGAATGAATGAATGAATGAATGAATGAATACATTTAATGCCTTCCTTCTGCAGCTACTGCCTTGACCTCCAGTGTATGAAGAGAAAGAAAGTCTTGGAAGTGACAATAATTTTTAAAGCACCAATAATTTTTTTAATGGACAGCTAGATAATATAGTAGATAAAGCATAGAAGGTAGAATCCTACTTGTACCAGAAGACCTGCATTTAAATCTTGCCTCAGACATTTAGCTGTATGATCCTAAACAAGTCATTTAACTTTTGTTTGCCTTGGTTTCCTCAAATATAAAATGGAGATAATCATAACACCTACCTTTTAGGTTCATGAGAGGATCAAATGAGATAATAATTATAAAGTACTTAGCATATCACCTGACATATACTAGGTGTTCTATAAATGTGAGCTATTACTAATTGATGGTGAACAAAAATTAGTGACTCTAGGAAGAGAAAATAAAGCATGTTACAATGGAAAGAGTACAGATTCTGGAGGCAATGCTCATTTGTAAAACAAGGGGCTTAGACTAAATGGCCTCTAAAGGTTTTTCCAGTTCTGGTTCTATGATCCACTTAGTAACAAGAGAGATACTTGAATAACAGTTCTCTTCCTACAAAGTCAAAAAGTTTCATCCATTTGAAAAAAACCATCAAATTCTACCTTTTCATCCCCAAAGTAGATGCCGAGAAGGCTGTCACAAGAGAAAGTAAACAAGCATTCTGGTTATGGCCTGTATGAAACTGCAGGGAAAAATGACCATTTCTGAGAAATATTTCACATGGAAGTAGATTTTTCAAGAAGCAAAATGGAAATATGAGAGAACCAGGCTCTGTGGGAAGGCTTACATTTCCAAAACATTACTTTGCAAAGAAGCATAAATAACCAAAGCATTAACCATAAATTAAAACAACTTTTAAAAATTCAACCTATCTGTTCTCAGAAAGGGCTCCATGGCAGAAGCCAGTGATCAATATTTTAACTAGGAATATTTTCCTCTGAGGCAAAAATAATTTGGAAGTTGGAAGGAGGCACAAAGCACCATCCTATGTGGTACTACTATCCCTCCTACAGAGTTTGGGGAAAAGATGGCCTGGATTCAAATCTTGTCTTTAATGCCTACTACCTTGAGTGAGTTATTAGACTTCCTTGAGCCACAGTTTCCTCATCTGTAAAATGAGGGGACTGCACTAGATGGCCTTGGAGGTCCATTCCCACTCTAAAGTCTATGATCCGGTGATACACAACATAGCTCTAAAATAAAACTGAAAAAGAGTGGTAATGGACTAATAATGCCACACCTTCATCCCCTCAGGAAAGAGAAGGTAGACAATAGGGATGACTAGAACCATGATCCAGAAGAGGGCCAGGCATCTTTTTCCAGGAAAAAAGTGCATCCCAAACCCTATGTAACCCCATACTGGTTATGACTCCACAATGGACACTGGTCCTCTTTTTATTCATGGATGTAGATTCAGATAGAGTTCCAACCAAGAGCACTGTGAGCCTCTAATGAGATAATGGATGGAAAACACCTCGTAAATCTTAAATCACTATACGAATGCCCATTGCGGTGGTTGTGGTGATTTTTGTCCAATAGTCACCAAGTCTCCAATCTGGAGATGAGTTCATTCTCTGACCCTTTTACTCTACTCCTGCTAAGCTTAACCAATGTTTATAATACAATGCAGGGGTCCGCTGGTAAATGTTTAACAACCGGGCTCTTTGAGGAAAAGAAATCATATGCACACACACTTTTAATTTTAATCTGCATCATTTACACTTTCTTAAATTTAAATTCAAGAAAACAAATTTAAAAAAAAACAAGCTCTGATTTGTAGCAACTGCTGATTTCTGAGGTGTAAATATTCACCATGAAAAACAAATAATTGGCTCTCTCAAGCCCCTTAGAACTGGCATCAGCACACTCTACTCCCAGCTAAATTTTTTGGGCAGGCAGAAATGTCTCATCAGAGCATCTCCCCAAAGAACAGTGGAATTTACTGTTGACTCAATTGGAATGAAGCTACAACAAGGTAATATATCAGTTTCTCAAGACTCAAATGTTTTCGGGAGCAAAACAATTACATTTTAATCTATCACTGGGCCTATTTCTAGCATTGATTTCTCAACTTTCTACACCTCCTGTTTCTTGAAACAAGAAAAATACAACCCACCCACAACTTCAAACATTACACATGATTATTCACATAGGAAAATCAAGTATTCATTTCTCAGCATTTTAAGTCCAAACGGAATGGTATTCTTTTCTAAATGAATGTGTAAAGAAATGTAAGCATTGCAATATAGGTACCACAGAGGGAGTCTAAAAGTTTCCCCAACCTACCTCGACCATGACCTAAGAGGAGAGAAATGGCTATTTAAGACAATATCAGTTTAGGATTTAAATTCGCTTTGTAAAATGTTAGCAAGGAAAACAATAGAAGTTAGCAAATAGTATGTATCACTTTAGAAAAGAGTTTTTAAAACTCCCCACAAGCTATATCTAATGGTGATCTCCATTTTCTATATAATCATCTTTTCCTCTCCTACAGTCTATCTGAAAATGCCAATTATACTTGATGTTTTTTAGATTCAGAATAAAAACTAAAAATCATAACATTCACAAAGTAATGGAATAGAATACCAAGCAAACTGGCAACTGGTTTGATTGATACCCGTTCCTACAAATTTACACAGGAGACTATAAGGACAAAATGTCCATGTGAAATAGCAAAGATTGGCTAAAGTCTCCATGACAATATTCTGTCATGATCAATTACATTTGTATTCCACCAATTGTATGTATGATACCAATCACTTAGCAAGTCTTATTACATAGCTACTATGTGCCAGACATCAGGCTGAGTGCTCCGGATTCAAATAAAAATTAAGAATTCCTGCTCCCAAGAAAATTACATTGCAATGGGGAAAACAAGTTCATATATAATATATACAGAATAAATACGAACAAATACAACTGCTTTAAAATGTATAGAAAAATCTACACTCAATTAGTCACCAAAGTGAGCACACATTAGCTTTAAATGAATACCAATGCCTCAGTGATGCCAGCTTCTAACATGAACCTATATACTATTTGAAAATAGGGATAATAGAGAACAGAGTTAAATTTATAAGACTACAATTCATTTCCCAATTGACAAATGCTTAAAGGATATAAACAAGTAGTTTTCAGAAGAAGAAATCAAAGCTATCTATAATCTCATGAAAAAAATGCTTTAAATCACTACTGAGTAGAGAAATGGCAATTTAACAACCCTGAGGTACCACCTCATACCCATCAGATTGGCTAATATGATGGAAAAGGAAAATGACAAATGTCGGAGGAGATATGGAAAAAATTGGAACAATAATGAACTGTTGGTGTAGTTATAAATTGATCCAATCATTTTGGAGAACAATTTGGACCTACGACCAAAGGGCTATAAAATTATGCCTGCTCCTTGACACAGAAATATCTCTCTTTGGTCAGTATCCCAAAGAGATCAAAGAAAAAGAAAAGAACCTATTTGTACAAAAATATTTATAGCAGTTTTTTTGTGGAAGAAAAGAATTTGACATTATTGGGATACCAATCCATTGAGGAATGACTGAACAATTTTGGCATATGATTGTTTTGGGAAACTATTGTGCTATTAGAAATGATGAGCAGCAAAAGAATAATAAACTGGAGGTATTCCATGTGAACTGGAATGACCTCCAGGAATTGATGCAGAGTGAAAGGAGCAGAATCCATCATTTATACCACTACTATTATAGCATAATCTCAATATATCACTACCGATATATTGACTAATATATATTATTATATAGATATATATTGTTATATATAGACTAATATATTATACATAGACTATTATAAAATTCTAATAACACACTATGTACTATTATATAGACTAATATTATTACATATAGACTAATGTATTATTATAGATGGTCTAATATGTTATTATATATAAACTAATATGTATTATTTTAAATAGACTAATATATTGTACATAAGACTATGTAGTATTATAAAGATGAATATAATTAAGTATACTGATTATATTATCATATATAAATTAATATATTATTATGCATAGACTAATATGTATTGTGTATAGAATAATATTATTATGATAATATATAGACTAATATATGACTAATTATACTTCTAAAAGAAATGTGAAAAGAACTCAAGAAAAAGAAGTCAGAAATAGCCACTAGACCAGATCAAGTGCACAGAGAGAAAGTTCATGGTAAAGGTAAAGACATTTAGCAAGTGATATTCAAGAGTTCAAAAAAGAAAAGATTCAAAGAAATGAGGGGAAAAGGAAGCAGTACTATTAGATGACTCAAAAGGGCATCCACCCACCATCTCTGCCTTCTCCATTTTTACTCCTGGGACACATTGAACTCCTGGGCCAGGTCACAAAACCATGCTGATTAGGTAAAACTACAAATTCATGTTCTCTAACCTCAAGCAGTCCTTGACTACTGCCCAGCAGTCCTTCTACTGATTTGTAACCCTTGCCTTGCAAGGGAACCTAAGTTGCCACAAGAGTGGAATTGCTTTCCAGCTCAGAAAAAGAAAACTTTATCACAGGACTGGAATTGTTCTGGCAGTTTTCTACTACAATGGTAGTTTTTAATTCTCTCTAGAGAGGGACATGTAGAAGAGTAGAAAGAGAGAGCAATAGCAAAAGAACAGGCAAATTCAAAGGGATTGACTCTTGCCTGGTAGTGGCTGAAGTCAAGGTTATTTTCATTGCCGTCTGAGTTGCCATTTTTTAAAAAAAAATTTATTCTTTAATTTTTTTCCATCTCTCCCCCTCTTCCCTCCCTCCTCTCGGAACTGACAACCAATTCCATTGGGTTATATGTGTATTATTGCACAGAACCTATTTCCATATTATTCATTTTTGGAATAAAGTAATAGTTGCTTTTTTTTTTTTTTTGGCTCGAAAGGGTATGATGGGGTAGAAGGGATGGAAGGAGGCAAACACCTATAGATCACTGACTACAATAATGCCAACTATCAAAGTAAGTGCTGGTGTATACGGACTCTTTCTGTCTTTTTGCTTCTTTGGAGTCAGAACAGAAAGATCACTAGGTCAAAGGCCTTTACTATTATAATAGCCTCCTTACTACTCTCTCAGCCTCAAGATATTTCCGTCCTCTATTCCAGCGCTCACACAACTGCCAATATAATCTACCTAACTCACAAATCTGACCCCAAAGTCTTCAGTGGCCCATAAAATAAAATACAAATTCCTCAGCCTAGCATTTAAGCCTTTCATGATCTGGCTCCAAGTTACTTCACACTATTTTTGCTCTCAAACATTATTCCTAACATGGGACTCCTAATTGTTCTTTAATTTCTACTTGCTTTCTCTTATCACTATACATTTATGTAGTTTGTCTCTAGCCTTAACACTTAGAAAATGCTGTCTTGACTACAGCCTATTGAAAGATATTTTATTCCTTTGAGACCTAGCTTACACCTCTTCCAAAGAGCTTCCCCTGATGACCCTAAGCTGAAAGTGATTTCTCCTTTCTTAAAAATTCTTATGATATTTTGTCTAACATTCTTTGGTTCTTTGTACTAGCCCATAATACTTTATCTTTGCCTTCATTTCATTCCATCTTGTTAACATATTCATTTATATTAGGTTATTTTTTGAGTTTTTTTGATTTTGAGTTTTTTTTGAAGGCACGGACTGAATTGTTTTTCATCTTTGTATCACCAGATTTTGGCACAGCTCCTCATAAACATGATTAATGAATAGAAATAAATTATGGAATGGGAAGGATCTGGTGAAGTGGGATTGATGGAAGAAGAATAATTAAAAGGGAATACTGACAAAGTCATGAAGGAAATTGAATGGGTAGGGATGGAATGAATGGGTAGAAGAACTGGTATGAATAATTAATTAATTTAATGGAACCCATGAATGAATAAAAGGAATACCATTACCTTAGACAGGTGGAGGAGAAGAAATAAAAAGCAATGGCATTTCTTAGTTCTTAAGTATGAAAGGAGAACAGGAAAGACTGCTACATGTAGACTCATAGACCTGAATTCAAAACTTGGCTTGGATTGCTTACTATCTGTGTGGTCATGACAAAGTCTCACCTTCCAAGGTCTTACTATACTCATCTATAAAACAAAGGAGTTAGATTAAATGGGCTCTAAGGTCCCTTCCACTTCGGTCCCACGATACTCTGTAAAATTTGAGGCCAATCAGAGCAACAATAATAACTGTAGCTAATATTACAATTTACAAAGTGTTGCTATTCAGTCACTTCAGTCATGTCCAACTCTTCATGACCCCATTTGGAATTTTCTTGACAGATCTACTTAAGTAGTTTCCTTCTGCAGCTCATTTTATAGATAAGAAAATGGAGGTAAACAGGGTTAAGTGAATGCCCAGGGTGATACAGTTAGTAAGCACTGGAGGACAGAATTGAGCCTAGGTCTTCCTCCCTTCCAGACCTAGCACTTTGTCCATTGTGCCATCTAGCTATCCCAAAATGCCTAGGACAGCCCAATGATATTCTCCAGCTTTGTCTTCCATTGGTGCCAGTAACTATCTTATAAAAATGGTAGCCACTATGGAGAATGAGCTAGAAAGGCAAAGAACATCTTGTAAGACTAGTCAAACATCAGGAAAAACAGGCAGCTGAGATTTTTGTACTTTGATATGTGAAATCCTTTTAGTTTAATTCCCACTTTAATATGTGTTCTACTAGAGTAAATATCTGGGAATAGGGCTCTAGCTATTCTGCTGTACTAGGCTGGGCAAACAATAATGTGCTATAATTCTCAACCTGATTCATACAATTAAGCCTTTCATACATGGCACACCCTTCCTAATTATGTTGACCATGCACTTAAGTTGGCCTCTTAATCCAGTACCCTATAAACAAAGTCTTTTTTTTGGGCCTTCCCTGGTGCTTTGGGGCAGGGAAAGAATGAATGGCAACTACAAGAGAACCACATCCTGCTTTGCCAGTCAGTTGGTTGCTCACACTTTATCTTGTGCCTATAAAAAAAGCTATAATTCTTGGGAGATTTCGCTTTCATAACACACCTTGCACAAAGAGCATTTAGGAGTTACAAGCAACAGTCTAAAAGAGATTCCTCTAATTCTAAATAATATCCAGTTCCAAAACAACATAATCCATTCAACTGAAATAGCATTTTCTATGTACCTAGTATGGGCCAAGGACTGTGCTCAGGAACTGGGAATACAAGGAAAAAATGGGAAAAGTTCCTACCACCAACAAGCTTGCATTGCACCAAGAAATTAAAATTTTAAATAGACTAATAAATATGATTTGAGGAGAGAGAGAGGTAAAGACAGAGACAGGAGCTTGGGGAAGGTTTCCCCTTGGAGGTGGTGCATAAGTTGAGTTTTGAAAGATGCAAGGAATTCCCAGAGGTAGAAGTGAAGAAGAAGTATATTCCAGATACTGAAAATGGTCTGTATAAAGCCCTGGAAGTGGGAAATGAAGTGCCATGGTCAAGAAATAACAAAAAGACAATTTGGGGACTGGAATGGATAGAATGAAGGGAAATAAGGTGAAATGAGGCTGGAAAGATAAAGTACATCCAGATTATGAAAGACATTACATACCAAACTGAGGGATTTGTATTTTATTCTAGAAGCAACAGAGAGTTAATATTCTTAAACACAGAATTGATGTTTGGACCTAGTATTTAGGAAGATCATTTGTATAGACATATGGAGATTGGATTGGAGAACAGAGATACTGGAAGTAATTGATGGAGTAGTTCAGGCCAGACATGGTGATAGCCTTGAACTAAAATAACAGCCCTAAGAACAAAAAGATAGGTAAGATATTCTATTAAAACATAACTAATGAGAAATGGTAATCTAAGGAAGCAGGAAGAATCATGGACAGCTCCAAGGTTGTAACTCTGGGAAGACCGAAAAGATAATGTCATGCTCAAAAGAAATAGGGAAATTTAAAAAAAATGATGAGTTAGGAGCAAAGGAAAGATCAATTTCTTTCTGGATACGGGGAGTTTGGGATGCTTATGGGACCTCCAAGAAGAGATGTCTAGCAGGCAGTAGGTGATGAAGGATTAGAGGTCAAAAGGGACAGAAATGAAGGTTTAAAAGCACAGTTTCCCCAAGATAACATTTTTAAAAGAAAACACTTTGATTACAAGAACCTTGCACATAGTGGGAGCTCAATGAGCATCTCTTGATTTAATTTTCTCTGTAGCAATGAATTAGAGCTAGCATTTGCATGAAGATTAAATCTCAAAGGACCTGAATAGCACAGTTTAAAAACTTGACATACTCTAAAATGCTCTCTTTAAATCTTCTAAAAAAATCATGATTTTTTTTCCCAAGTGAAGAACTACTGCAGTCTTGACTGCAAAAGAGACTAAGCTTTGATGACACATCACCACACCCATGAAAGAAAACTGGGAGAGAACTTTCTGTCTCATACGTGGGTAGGGCAGAGTCTCCCCATCACCAACCACATTCATACTTCCTTTCAAAATCACTAAGATGGTATTATACAGACTTTGTTCAGCTCAAGAGAGGCTTAAACTTGAAAAGAAACAAAAACAAAAAGGTGGGATGGCAAAAAGAACCACCGTCTACATTTATCTAGCAAGTCAGACATGTTTATGAGTACTAGTTGACAGAAAGGAAGCCACACATTAGAAACACATAGTAATGCATGGGGGGCAAAATCCAACAAATGAGGCTGCAGCAATAAAATCTATGACCTCAGGAATATGGAATGGAGAACAAGGAAGACAAAGAAGAGATGCTCATTTAAAGAGAAAAGTTTCACCTCAGCTGTATCACTGAGACAGTGGAGCAGGAGTCATGATTAGAATATCGTCTGAAGGGCATGTTTTATTTAAAAAGAACAGAGAAAAGTGGAGATAGGTGAACTAGCACTGCATATTTCAAATGGGGGAGTTGAAGAAATCATGATGGAAGAAAATAGCATTGATTATATCATTTGTTGCATGTCCCTGTCCATAGAGGAGGGGATACTTAGATGAGTTTAATGAGCATTCATATGGTGATTGCAAGGGGTGGGAGGTCTTAGCTACCCCTCCCCAGCAGTGCACATGTAAAAAGTTGTGGATTTTTTTTAAATCCTTACCTTCCATCTTGGAGTCAATACTGTGTACTGGCTCCAAGGCAGAAGAGTGGTAAGGGCTAGACAATGGGGGTCAAGTGACTTGCCCAGGGTCACACAGCTGGGAAGTGTCTGAGGCCGGATTTGAACCTAGGACCTCCCGTCTCTAGGCTTCAATCTCAATCCACTGAGCTACCCAGCTGCCCCCAAAAGTTGTGGATTTTAGAGCAGAAAGATGGGAGGTGGGGAAGGAAGGTGAGATGGATAGGGAATTGAAGAGCTTGCGTTTTTCCTTTCTCACAAAATTCACAGATAAGAAGACTCAGGACAGAGAACTCCTCACCAAATCAATGTATTAGTCTCTATTTACAACCAGATCTAATCTAGATGGCAGGAAGGAAGAAGAGGGTACAGGGAAACTAAATGCCAACTCCTAGAAAGTTTAAGTGGCAAGTAGAGATATGAGGTGGGAATCAGGTGTGGGTATATGTGTGTCTGTGTGTGTCTGTGTGTGTGTGTGTGTGTGTGTGTGTGTGTGTGTGTGTGGTTGAGGAGAGGGAGGATGGGAGTCATAATTTAGGGTCCAATTGTGAGAAAAATATAAGAGGTAATCATTAACTATACTATAGACAACTTGGACAGAAGGAGAAAATAAGAAACATTTGGGAAATAGAAAGCAAACCATGCACAGAGACAGTGATCGTCTGAACATCTGTTAGAGTGTCCTCCCAGCCCAAAGTGAAGCAACTAATACTATTGACTTGCCCTAATGATAAATGCATCCTTTAAAAGGTAGAAGAGAAAGTGAACATCTGAATCTGATTCTCAGCATCAAGGGAATGCTAGCCATTGAAGCAGAAACAGTAAAAAAAAGGAAAGAAGAAGCAATGATTTCATTTTGGGCTTTAGAACAGGAGAGAAAAAGAAAGCTATGGCAGTTAAATACTACACCCTAGATTTTCCAAAGAATGGATTTTAAAGGCATTATAGAAATGAAGAGAAGATCCCATAATCTAAAAGACTGCAAGCAAAGTCAGTTGAAGAGGGATAGGAAATTCTCAAGAATAAATTCTCTTTCAAAATTCTTTATTCAAATCTGGCCTCGGACATTTCCTAGCTGTGTGACCCTGGGCAAGTCACTTAACCCCCATTGCCTAGCCCTTACTGCTCCGATACACAGTATTGATTCTAAGACGGAAGGTAAGGGTTTTTTAAAAATTCCTTATTACAGTGGATAACTCTAGTTTGGAAGGATACAGGAGAAAATGTAAGTGATAGAAAAACAAAAGATCATTATGAAGTTTAAAATTTTTTAAAAGCTTTGTAGATTATGTCATCCATTATTCCAGCTTTTCTTGAAGTCTTTATCTCCTTTGTATTTTTTCATTTTTATTATCATGCAAAACACACTTCCATAGTGGTCACTGTAGGAAGAGCACACTCATACATAACCAGAACCCCACAATAAAGCCATAAATACACTGATGTGAAAGATGGTATGCTTTGAACCCCACCCACCTGACCCTAACGGTTCTTTCTATGTAGTTTCAAGAATTATCTTTTCATTCTGTATCATTTCTGTCTAGCCTCCACTTTGAATATTAATTCTTCTGATATAGTCATTACACAATTGTGCCATGGCTAGGGAAGAGAATGAGGGGTAACGTGACAATAAAAAAATAACAAAAGTTCACGCAGCACCTTAAGATTTTTAAAAAAAACTTTACCTTCTGTCTTAGAACCAATGCTAAGTGCTGGTTTTAAAGCATTAGAATGGTAAAGGGTAGGCAATGGGGGTTAAGTGACTTGCCCAGGGTCACACAGCTAGGAAGTGCCTGATGTCAAATTTGAACCCAGGACCTCTTGTCTCCAAATCTGGCTCTCAATCCACTGAGTCACTTTGCTGCCCCAGGCCTTTAAGGTTTGCAAAGCACTTTACATATGTTTCCTTTGAGGCGTGAGATAGTAGTTTATTCCCATTTTATAGAAAAAAAAAACCTGAAGCTAAAAGAAGTTAGGCACCCTGCCCAGGGTCATGAAGCTAAAAAGTATTTAAATTAGGACTTGAACTCAAGCCTTCTTGACTTCACATTCAAAACTGTATCCACAGTGCTAAAGCACTGAGTCAGAAGTACTAATATTCAGAATGAGGTAAGGCTTAAATAATTCTAAAAACTCTATGTAGAAGGGGGCATCTAGGTGGCTCAGTGGATGGAGAGCCAGGCTAAGGAGTCAGGAGGACCCTGGGTTCAAATCTGACCTCAGACACTTGCTAGCTGGGTGACCCTGGACAAACCACTTAACCCACCTTGCCTAACCTTTTCTACTCTTCTGTCTTAGAATCAATACTTAGTAATGAGTATCTATTCTAAGCCAGAAAACAAGGGTTTGTTGTGTTTTGTTTCTTTTAACTATATAGAGAAAGGAGAAGCTAGGTGTCTCAGTGTATGGAGAGACAGGTCTAGAGATGTGAAGTCCTCAGTTCAAATCTGGCCTCAGACCCTTCCTAGCTGTGTGACCTTGGACAAATCACTTGACTGAGCCCTTAGCCTTCTATCTTAGAGTTGATACTAAGACAGAAAGTTAAGGGTTTAAAAAAAACACCATAAAGAGAACAAAGGATGAAAGAAAAAGTAGAATAGTGGATTGCAAAGAGAAGACAGAAATACCCAACTCTTATTTTATATATGTTTTCTCTAACAAGAAGAACGCTCTTTAGATTGGAAAACACAGAACAAAATCCATTAATAATGACTTGAAATATTTCCCCCACCCCAAAATATTTAGATCAGAGGTTCTTAAGCGGGGGTCCATTGACTTTTTAAAACCTATTTTGATAACTGTGCACCAATATAATTGGTTTCTTTTGTAATGCTGTATTTTTTATCTTAATACATATTAAAAAAGGTTCAAACTATTTTGATAACTCCACATCAATAGAATTGGATTGTTTTGTAATTATTTCAAAGGATACATGATGAAGCATGTTACTCACCTCCTGACAGTGAGACGCTGGACTCAGATGCAGGTTGAGACATATTTTTTTGGCCATGGCCAACATGAGAATTTATTTGGCCTGATGGTGTGTATTTGTTACAAGAGTTTTTGTTTTTCTATTTTTCCCCAGTAGGGGTAGAAAAGGAGGAAGGAGAGAAAGAAAATAGATTTTTGTTCATTAAAGAAATAAAAAATTAAATTTCAAAAAAATGTTGATAGATGTAATGGCTGGGCTATTATTTTCAGTTATATGAATATTTATGAAAAGGCTAAAAACTCAATGATTCCTAGACTTTCCTACTCTACCAGTCACAAGAGAAATAGAAGGTCACACAGGGCTAAAGGCCACTTTGTAATTTTCTTTGTTTGATGGGTTGTCGTGACCAAAGAATCCATCGACCATCTACGGTTTGGTCCTGGAAAAGCAAAGTCTGTTACCAGGATCACACTTCTAGTTTTTCCAGCATTCCAGAACTTATTATTGCTTATGGATTTGTTTTTTTTTAATTTTTACCTTCCATCTTAGAATCAATACTGTGCATTGGTTCCAAGGTAGAAAAGTGGTAAGGGGAAAGACCTTGATGAAGTGATGCAGAATGAAATAAGCAGAACCAGGAAAACATACACAGTAACTAAAATATTATGGGATGATCAAATGTGATAGACATGGCTACTAACAGCAATACAATGATCCAGTACAATTTTAAGGGACTTATGAAAAAGAATGGTGTTCATCTCCAGAGAAAGAACAGTAGGAATATAAATGCAGATGAAAATATATGATTTATCACTTGTTTATTTGGGTATAGGATTTGGGACTTCAGTTTTATAAGATTATTCTCTTACAAAAATGAATAATATAGAAATATGTTTTGAGTGATAATACACGTACAACCCAGTAGAATTGCTTGTCAACTCCGAGAGGGGAAAAGACGGAAGGAGGGAGTAATGAAGGGGAGAGAAAAAAGGGGGGGAAGAAAGAGAGAGGGAGGGAGACAACATGAATCATGTAACTTTGGAAAACTTATATGTAAATTTGTTATTGGAATAATATAAAGATAAATTTTTTTAAAAAGAAGAGTGATAAGGGCTAGGTTATATGAGTTAAGTGATCGTTCAGGGTCACACATCTAGGAAGTGTCTGAGGTCAGATTTGAATCCAGAATCTCCTGTTTCTAGGTCTGGTTCCCAAACCACCTACCTGCCCCCCCCCACCTCCCATTGCTTATATCTTACAGGCACAGCCTTTGGGAACTAGTGATACCTCCACCCTACATGAGGCACAAGAACAAAAATCAAGTAGAATTAAAACTATTCGGAAATAAGAGAAGCTGATCTTGGGAAGGTAGCGGGGGCGCCCTTTTTATGGAAGGTTTTTAAGTGAAGGCTGAATCACTTCATAGGAATACCAAGGAACAGATTTCTGTACAGGAACGAATTAAATTAGAGAGCCTAAGAGATCCCTTCCAACTATGAAATTGAGTGATAAACACCAGTTTATATTAACAAAGAAGGAGATGATGATGATGATGATGATGATAATGATGATGATGATGATGATGATGATGATGATGATGATGATAGGCATTTACCTTTCATTTATTACATTCAAAGTACTGTGCTAAGCAGTGGGGAGCCAAAGGGAACATGGAATATAGTCCCTGCTTTCAGGGAACTCATAGACAAAGAGGGGCAATGAGCTATAATAATAACAACAATAACAGCATTTACATAACATATTGAGGTTTACTTGACATATATTATTTCATTGGATCCTCACAACAACCCTATAAAATCAATGTTATTATTATCCCATTTTATAGATTGAGAAATTGAGGAAAAAAGAGATTTAAGTGACTTGCCCTGGGTATCTACAGTTATTAACAAAGCTATATTTGAACTCAAGAAGTCCTGACTACAGAACTGTGCCACCTACCTGCCCTAAAGAAATGGAAAGACATGGCGTCCAGTCCAGATTTCCTGTTACCCAGCACTGACACCTGGTAGGATGGCTTCAGCCCTACCAACCATAAAAAATGAATTGCTGAAGAATCAAGTGTGCCCTTCTGCCATGACATGACCAAAATGGAAATGTGTTTTGCATGACATCACATATATAACCTAAGTCACACTGCTTTCTGTCTCAGGGAGGGACTAGGAAGATAAGGAAAGAGAGAGTTTAGAGCACAAAATTTTAGAAAACCAAAGCTAAAAATTATTTTTCCATGTCATTGGGAGGAAATAAAATATTAAAAGATGTTTTTTAAAGCAAGAATCAGTATACGTAGATTAACTGGAGATGTCTCTGCTGGAAGACTACATGGAAACCACAAAGCCTGGATATCGAAATTTAAGTCTCAGGTAAGAAATTCTGGGTTACATGCGAGGCTCAGACAGGCAATCTGGCATAAGAGATGGAGTTTAGTGTGAGGAAGACAAGGGTTCAAGTTCTTCCTCTGACGTTTACTCACTAAGCGTTCCTGGGTAAAACCCTTCCTTCCTGAGCTTCAGAAAACTCTCCAAGGCTCTAACTTATAGAGGGGTTAAATCTACACGCTCAAAGGGAATTCCCACGCTGGACATTCACCGAGGTCCTGGATGCAATCCTGGCTTGATGAACCAAACGTCCGGGAGTCTTAGTCCAGGCACATAATGTGTCAATACCTTGCATCATTTATTTCCTCACGTGGGGAATAAGCCCATAGCGGTGATTACAGCATCGCGTACCTCAGCAGCCTGTGGTCTATCTCCGCTGAGATCTTGTTTTTGAACTTTAAAGGTCTTCTGGTATCCAATTCATTTTTAGCAAAAGAGCATTAAGATATTTCAGCAGATGGCTTCTATGGGAAGCTGGCAGCCACACACCTGGTGGGGACTATTTGGTACAACTCTCCAAAATTAAAGGCCTCGTAAATTTGGGGTGAGATCAACAACTTTCTACCCGCATCCATGTGCCTAAAGGTCAGCTGTTCTCATTTGCATGCCCTGCTTTGCATATCCTTTTGGGGGAACAAATTGCAAGGGCGAAAACAATTTTTTCGATTTTTTTTCTTTAATTAAATCTGCTGATAAGATCATCTAGTCTCCCCGCCATGTGGTAGCACTAAAATATTTCCTGTAGCAGAATGATTTCCTTCCCATCTTTCCTCAGGAAAGTACAGACAAAGAACATTTTGAACGCAGGTGAGTATTAAACTCTTTCTATTAGCCTCCTCCCGCCCCTTCCAAAAAAAAAAAAAAAGTTCCTACAACGGCCTAGTTTTCTAAAAGAGTCATTACTCTTCAAGAAGGCTGATGCTAACACACTTTGACAATCATACTAATTAGGGAAAGCTTTTTGTCAATTGTGGTCCTCTGCTAGATGGTTAATAGAGTGAGCTTTTTATCTTCATTGTAAAGAGGCCTTGTTTTCTAAATTAAGTGTCAGATGTAATTATGGAAGCCGGAGTACAAATCAGATTATAGGATCTATCCTAAGGGGCGCAACTTAACCCAACCAAGCTCCATATTCCTTTATGGCTTTTATTCAAATGAGGCCAGCCTGTGTCCTCACTGCCCCAGGTATTGCTCTCCCCTAACCTTTCAAAATAAGAAGTACAGGGTTTTAAACACCCTTTTTTTTTAAGGAAGTTAATTCCAAAAACCAACAAAGAAAACTGGTGATAGCATGATAACTGGTTTCACCCCCACCCCCACGCTGCAATGGGGAAGGATTATTATCAAAAAGATCCCTGCCCCAATCCCTTGGTGATGATCAGGTGTATCACTCATTTCCCTTCTTTAATAGCAAAGCTCGGCAGTTCCATTCTTAGAAGCCAATTTCAACTTCTATTTACCTTGTAGGTGTCTTAATTTTAATGAGTTGTTTTTTTTTTTCTTTTTCATAAGAAATATTTTCTTTCCATCACTAAAATGTATGGTGGTAGTTAAATCCAAAAGAAGTTTACCAATAAACTCCATCGTGCTCGAGTAATATTTCCCACCAAAAGGAAAAACAGATGTCCCCCTGTCTGTCTCTGTCTCTCTATAGTCACACCCACACAGTCCTAAAAGTCTTAAGTGTCATTTTAAGCTTTAGTAGACTTTTAGGATATTAAATGTATGTGAATATAATGTATATATGTATGTGTGTATTATATATCTTAATTAAAAATATACTGGTACCTGCAGGTTCTGAAATAAACCCCTATAATGTCAAATAACCATCTCTCTCTCTCTCTCTCTCTCTCTCTCTCTCTCTCTCTCTCTCTCTCTCTCTCTCTCTGTCTGTCTCTCTCTCCACCCCCATCTAGCTACCTCTTTCTCTCTCTTCTCTATCTCCCTCCCTGTTTGCCCTCTTCTCTGTCTGTCTCTCTCTCTCCTACCTACCTTCTACCTACCTACCTCCCTCCCTCCCTCCCTCCCTCTCTCTCTCTCTCCTCTGCCTACCTACATCTCTCTTCTCTGACTCTCCCCTCTTCTTTGTCTCTCTCCCTCTCTATCCTCTTTTCTGCCTGTCCCCTTCTTTCCTCCTCTTCCTCCTCCTTCTTCTTCCTCCCTCCTCTCTCTTTCTTTCTCTCTCCCCATTCCCACTTCCTCCCCTTCTCCTTCTCTACCTCTATTTTGCCCAGGCTGGGAATGATGCAGACATGATTGGGGATGTAGACTCGAAACAACCACACCAATGCAACTATCAATAATATGGAAATAGGTCTTAATCAATGACACATGAAGAAACCAGTGGAAATGAGCATTGGCTATGGGGGAGAGGGTTGAAGGGGAAAGTAAGAACATGAATCATGTAACCATGGAAAATTTTTTCTAAAAAATAAGATTATTTTTTTAAAAAGCCATTCATGGCCCAATCCCACTATTGACCAACAAGGACAATTTATCCTCCTCCATTTTCAAAGCTGAGCCAGCTTGCTTCTCCTTAGGCATCTGGTGACTCCCTCCCCCTCTGCACCATATTGATGCTAGGTTAAGGATGAGCACCCAATCAGCTTTAACTTTACTCCAGCACAGAACTCCCCACCTCAATCTATCTACCAGCCTCAGCCTTCCAGGGAGCAGGGTTAACAGGCACATGCCCCCATGTCTGTTCCAGATTTAATTTTGAATGCACAGAGACTAGCAAGAATTCAGATATGTGAAGCTGGTAGTTGATTCTTAACCTTAGAGCAAAATATATCACATTTCATAATTAGCAGGGAATCTACTCTATCCACCAAGTCTGCTTTAGAGTAATGAAGTGCTATCTGCCCATTTCCAAAAATGCAGTGCCTGATTTAACCATTCACATATGCCTACATATATGTAATCGTGCTTCAAGTGATCCCAACAAAATATGGCATGGTTAAGGCTTCAAAGGGCCATGGTAAAGAATGCATTTTCTGAGAATCATGAAAAGAACATGAGGAGGTAATAAGGGTCTGTCTGAAAACGGCTTGAAAAAATGTAAATAGATCCTGCTTAAAGTAACTGTCAAATTCTTAATCTGTCCAATGAAAATCCTCTTACCACTCAAAATGTTGTCATATTTGCAATATCCTACATGAATCCAAAGAGAGCACTGACACATTCTTGGATGCTATTTGGTGACCACGTGGAATTTGTACACAGGGCATCCTATCTCACTGCAATCTAAAGTCATTGAAATTTAAGGTTACTGAAGACTTTGGGAACACTCTATATAAGAACTGGGAGCCTTGTGTTATTGCCTCATTAACAGGTGAAGATGGAACTGGATTTGGTCACTCCTAGTCTTAGAAGTTTACATTTTGTTTCATTAAATGTTAAGAGGTATGACTGCATAAGGAAAATGGAGACAATCTCCTCCTAGAAAATAGATGTGAACCACAGAACTCTCTTACTCATGAAATTTTGGTGGCTCCTCAGTGATTTTAGGATAAAATACAAACTTATGTTTGACATTTAGAGATCTTTACAATTTGGCTGTAGCATATCATTCTAGACTGATTACATATTAAGTGTATCAAAAGAGATATTTGTAAACTGCTTAGAATACTACCTGGCACATAGGAAGCATCTAAAGAATACTACTTTTCTCCTCTCCTCATTCTCTCCTTAACCCTTCAGCCAAATAAGCATATATACTTGCAGTCTCTGTACATGACATTCCATTTCATCATTTCCTGCATTCGCACCTTTGCATAGACCATCTCCCATGCCTAAAATGCCCTCCTCTGTCAATTCCTTCCTATTAGAACCCCAAGATCCCTTTAAAGCTCTTCAAGTGCTACTTCTTCTGTCCAATAAAAGAAAAATCCCTGAGTATTTATTTCCCGTATTTGTGATTGTTTAGTCATTTTCAGTTCTATCCAACTCTTTGTTGCCCCATCTGGGATTTTCTTGGCAAAGATATTGGAGTGGTTTGCCAGTTCCTTCTCCAGCTCATTTTACAGATGAGGAAGTACCTCAGGCCAGATTTGAATTGAGGAAGATGAATCTTCCTGACTCCAGACCTGATACTGCATCCACTGTGTCACCAAGCTGCCCAAATTACTTATCTGTTAATAAACATCTCCCAGACTCACCTTTCTTCCCGCTCCCTAAGTAGCATAAAAATTCCTTGAGGGCAAGGACTCTCTTATTTAGTGTACCTTAGTCCCTAGAACTCAGTAGAGATTTAATAAATGGTTGATGATTGATTAATCATTGGATTAATCAGACTATATTGGAATGTTGAAGTTTTGTCTACTTTTCTTTGAATTAAAACCAAAGAGCTGTGGTAAGATTTGGAATTATGAAGAGTGAATAGCACTCTCTTTGTCTATCAATCAGCCACCTTTAAGTTAATCAATCAAAAACTTAAGTACCTCTACAGAGTACCTTACCAGTCACTAAGTATGAGAGCTCACAAGTCACTAGCTAGAGTGGATGAGGACTCCAGAGGCCCTTCTCCCCCTCCCTGAGCAGTGCTAGGCAAATTGAAAGACTGTGATTGGTTCCCATAAAGTCTGGAAGGGATAGGAAGTGACATGGAAAAAGCACTATAAAAAGTCCTGAACTTCCTGTCTAAGGGACTTCTACTTGAAACTTCTCCTTGGTAGTTCTTCTTTGGAGTCCCAGCTCCTTGGATCTTCTCCTTTGGACTTCTTCTTTGGAAGACAGCTCTTTGGAGCTTTTGGACTTTGACTTGGAGCTTTGGGCCTTTCAACTGGAGTTTTTAGCTTTGGGACTTCGACTTTCAGCTTTGGAGCTTCTTGGATTTGGAGACTTTCTTGTTGGGTTCACTGCTACCTTGGGGGTTAGCTTAGCTCATGAGGGTTTTTCTGCATTGGAAACTTGCCTGGATCCTGCTCAGCTTCCTGGTGAGTGACTAGGATTCCCAGGTGGAGATTGGAACTCTGTTGGGGAGTGAGCTTTATTCCACCAGATCAACATTTAGAGTAGGCTAGACAGTCTCCTTACCTCTTTCCCTTTTACATTTCCCTCTTTTACTAATATTCCAATTAAACAAAATTGCTAAAAGCTGCTAATAGTTTTCCTAACTTAAGGGATAATAATCGGAGACCATTTTTTATAACTCTCTTATTTAGTCAAAACCCCAATTTAACCATGATAGAATCAAAGGGCCTGAAATTAACCCCTAGTTCTGTCACCAGCGTGGCTCTGGCAAATCACTTTATCTCTCTAGTTCTTAGTTTTCTCACATGTAAAGGGAAGGGAATAGGACTCCATGATCTCTAAAGTTCAATGACTTAGTGTTCCTCAGCTTGCAACCAAATCAACTAATCAACAAATATTTCTGAGGGTTTAATAAATGCCAGGTCTGAAGTGAGCACCAAAGAGACCAAGACAAAAATGAAACAGTCCTTGCCTTCATATGAATTTGTGATTTGGCTGTGTGGAGACCTCACCATAAGCCATTGTCTCCTGGCAGAGAATGCCCGCAGAGAAGTAGTGAATAAAAAGAATGCAAGTTTTATCGATCTTTCATGATTTGCACCATTGGAACAAACTATAAACTGTTTCCTAATGGAATATATATGAAACTTGAAAGCCAAGAGGGGAAAAATTATAACACAAATCTCTCCTTCCCCCAGGTTACTGTGCTCTGGGAAAGATTTCTCAGCCAAATGGCAGGTGAATTTAGTTTGTTCACTGCAACCCTGTCTTCCCCAAAGGTCCAACATCTTTCAACACTAGATGTCAAGCAAGAAACAAAGTAGTTAAAAGAAATAAAGAAAAGGAGAGGGAAACACTAATGAGAACTAACACTGGATGGGGAAGACTGAGTAGAAAACAAGAGTGTGCAAAAGACTTACTGGACAAAAGTAGGTGTTCTCCACAATGTGGGTGGCCACCATGCTGTTCTCCGCTGAGAGGGCCATAATGAAAAGGAGAGCATCTCTTGCCTGCTGTCCCACTGTCCCCTCACGGTGAATGAAGGGAATTAAGAGGGAGAAAATGAGGAAGTTGGCAGCTCCTTGATCCTCACTAGTGTGGAAAAAGAGTTCCAAAATGGATGGATCTTTGGCTAGGATGCAACAGAGCTGATTGAGCAAGACAACCAGCTCTCCTTCCACAGCTGGAGTGGCTGTCCCAGAACAGGAGCTCAACAACATCATTAGAGGTTTTAAGATGGGCTTGTGGTGCAATAGAGGCTGGTGGGACTGGGTCACCAACATCTCATACATCTTCAGCTGTTCGATCTTAGTCTCATCAGTGAATTCTCGCCTCAAGCTCCAAAGGAATAGCTTCTCCATGATGTTCTCTGAGACCACAAACTCCAGAATGGGTCCCATGGCAGCATCCTTAGCCTGCTCTTCTATCAGCAGGAACAGCATATGTTCTACATAATTCTGGACAGCACTGGCCTCATCTGGAGGGATAGATCCATATTTTGCCTGGACATTTTTCAAAGGGTCATGTTTCTCCAAGATTTTCACAACCTGTGCCAAAACCAAAGACAAATCATTTGTAAGATATTTGCAAGAGCATGCGCGCACGCGTGCACACACACACACACACACACACACACACACACATCTTTGATTTTTATCATTTAGGACATTGTAAATTTGATATCTTAACCCACAGTGCAATGTCACCGACACCTGCCTTATCCACACATCCATAATCAAAGCTATGTAACATTACAGATATTTGGGAGAAAGCCCATGCATTTGGAATCTATCACATTCCCCTTATAGAAGATGAGCTCCAGAAGGGCAGAATCTATCAGAGTTCACATTTATATGGTATTTTATGTTTTTCAGAGTGATAGCTATATACCTATATGTGTATACATAGAACAATATTATAACATTATTCTATATCTGGTATATGGTATGTATGTACAACGCATTCTGTGATGACCTGTGGGAGGCCAATAAGAGAAACAAGAGTCTCAAACAGATAAAAATCTGAGACTCCTCTTTTGACCCCTTTTATGATCCATACCTTTTCTTATTGGAAAAACATTATAGACTTATTGAAAAGCTTTAAGTTCCTAGAAAACCAGAAGGTACAGAGTTAACAATTTCTCTCCTTGATAATTAAGAAGCCTGAACTCTAAAAAATATATTACTTAGACAATCAAGGCCAGAAACAGACAAAGCTAGACAAGACTTTATCTGACCAGGTGTAATCCTGTAAATCAAGAGTATAGGACTCAATTACTTTGGATCCCTATGAAATATATTTCTGCTCCCAGAATTAACCTCCTACTAATTGGTGGTTGGAATTTGGCCTTTGACCATGGACCTATCTCTCTACTTTTTAGCCTTTAATGGTTTTTTGTATAATTTGTAACCCCTTCACAGCTATGATTCTTTCTCTGTGCTCTTTGTGTGAAACCAGTATATATTAAACTTAAGACTCCATGGCAAGTTGGAGCAGTTATGAGCTAAGCATTTAGTCTGACTGTTCTCATTCCATCTGACGCCACTAAATGCCACTCAGAACCCCCAGAAATATAGAGCTGGTTCGCTATAATGACCTGTGTGGTTTTTTGCTCCACACACAATTGGCAAATCTCTACCTACAAAATTATGCACTGAATAGGTGCCCATTTTCCAACATTTTCCTTTCTCCTCTTGAGAGCCTATTCATACCTTTTTTTTGTTCCCCAAAATGCAAACAAGAGAGGTAAGAAGATCTAAGTGGGGAGAGAGCCAACCCAGGAATCAGAAAGACCTAGGTTCAAGGTCTCTCTTCTGACCAGTTGGCTGTGTAAGCCCCTGGGCAAAATCACTTAACCTCTGTGCTCCCTAGACAAATCTATAAGATTAGAAACTAAAGATCAACAACTGATTGGCTTTAATAGAAGGAGATTCTATACCTGTGAAATCATAGGTTCAAAACCAAACAAACTCCCTATAATTAACCACATCCTTTGCACATTAGTGAAGAGGAAGAGGAGGAGGAGATCAAAAGCAAGAAGAAGCTATCATTTGTGTAGGTTAAAGATGCAAAATTCATTACATATGTTATCTCACTAGTGTGTAATTAGAATCTGTTTGCTCCCCAGGACTCAAATTCCCAGCATCCCACTTTCCTTCTCACATTCGGTGCTAACATAGCGAGGATATAAATTTTGTGTAGCCCCGCCCCCTCTCTCTCTTTCCTGATCATATGGGCTGAAATGAACTTTGGGGAGAGGCAGGAGAACTTACTCACATGGGTTTACTTTTTGTTAGATAATTAGGTTTGAACTTCTATTCCTTTTAGTTTATTTTCTTTCTACTTCAAGTGATTATTAATAAACTTCATAAATATAATACTTGGAATTATTGGATATTAATTTAAAATTTACATTAGTCTCTCACAACTCTGTTAGGCAGGTGCTGTTATGATCCCCATTTTACAGATGAGGAACCTGAGGTTAAAAGAACTTAATTAATTTGCCTAGAGAAACACAGAAAATAAGTGTCCAGGGCTAGATTTGATCTCAGACTTGACTCTAAGTCTATAATTCTTACTACATCTATCACCATCATCATTTTTGTTATTATTACTAGTGGATAAATGTGTTTTAGGCTTTTCTGAAATTCTGGGGATTTCAAAGATGGAGCATGCTCTGCATTTACCTCTTCAATGGCCAACAGCCAAAAGGTGGGGGGGGGGGGGGGGAAGGTTGAAAGACCCAGTTGTAAACCAGTTTCATGCTCATATCCTCTTAAAAGTACAGATTCACAATAATGCTTAGTTGGCCCAAGGCTTTAATTTAATTGGCGACTTTTTCTTGGATCTTTCACAGTTTGCCTTCTCAGCGTCTTGTTAATTGGGGCAGGCTAATTTCACTACTGTTCTAGCACAATGCTATGTCTGACGCATTGTAACAGATTCTTCACCTATGCTAGAAAATGAAAATAGATGACTGGGAGAAATGGCCTGAGACACTAAAATGAGTATTGGGTTTCATACCCAAACCCAGTTCTGCCACTTCCTACCTTGGTGACCTTCCAGGGCTTTGGTTTCCCCATGTGTAAAATAAGGAGTTTTAGACTAGTTGATTTCTTAAAGCCTTTATGCCACTAAATCAATAATCCACTGATCTTAACGTATCTTTAAGTATTAAGTGACCCTAAAATCTAGAAGAGGTGAAACACACCATTTACTATGTGCTAAAAACCGCTGGAATTTGATCAACTGTTAGATGGTCTGCTACCTTTCCCTAGGAGAATCCTAATTTCTTCATAATAACAGCATACACAGTTCTTAACGATGACAAAATGCTTTCTATACATCATCTCACTTGATCATTTTAAGATTAATGAAGTTGTTCCAAATAGAAAACCTAAAGAAACTTTGGATGAAGCCTTTTACCATGGGAGGAATTAAGATGGCGGCCACCTCTATATGCCAGCGGAGATCCTCTGGGGCCACATTTCCCTTTGCTAAATGCAGGTATTGCTTCACATTATCATACATACCACAATGAATTAGTCCCCTTCTTTACAAATACCCCATACCCCCAAACAGAAGACAGTAAGAATCTCTCCCAGGAGACTTGACTCCATCTTCTGAACATCTGGAAACTTCTGTCCTCCTTCACCTTCCTTTATTTGGTTAAAAGACGGGTCCCAGGGCCATCTTGTTCCAAAAGGTGCCGCCATGATGTGTTGAATTGGACAAAATCTGTAGCTCTCTTAAGCTCAAAATATTATGCTTATTGTTTGCTTGTTTTTTTGTTAATGAGCTTGATTTCATTTGTCATAATGAATTTCCAATGAGGAACCTACTATTGTAGATAGGCATCTGTTCTGCCTTTTCTAGTTTTAGGGAAATTACCTAGAGGTGATTCACCCACAGTCATCTGGCTTCTCTATATCAGAGGGAAGAGATCTTCTGGACTCTGAGGCCAGCTCTCCATCTATAACATCATACTACTTCTCCATCCTAAGGGTGCCACCCTAAAAATTTTCTTAACTTCCAAAGCATTAGATTCTACAGAATGAATGAATTTATTATTTTAGCTGTTTGTTGGTAAAGTTTACTTTAGATAGACAACTATAAAGTTCTGTCAAAGATGGAGAGAAAAGGACCTCTTTCATGTAAGTATTCTAAAAGAGCAAAATGCAGGCGAAATGAGACTTACCACGAAATTATGTAAAAAAATAGATATGCAGACATTTTCTGCATGACAGTGAGCCAGATTTTTTCTAAAGTCAGAATGAAAATCACCTTATTCTTTAAAAATTATACCACGCAGGCAAATAGGTAGCTCAGTGAATTGAGAGCAAGACCTAGTGACCAGAACCCAGTGGCCTGGGTTCAAATCTGAACTTAGATATTTCCTACTTGTGTGACCCTGGGCAAGTCACTTAATCCCCATCATAATACACAGCATTAATTATAAGATGGAAGGTAAGGGTTTAAAAAATGAAAAGAAAAATTATATCTTTACATATAAGTATAAGCATTTATAGTTGTATTATATATGTACACAATCAGATCCAAAGTAGACCACATAGCAAAATCCCTTATTTTCTTAATCATAATTTACATTTTAGATTTATTTTCTTTTAAAATCTCTTATTCTATTAAATACTGAGTTCCCAATAATTTGCATTATTTTTCAAAAAGAACACTTACCTTCCATCTTAGAATCTATACTAAGTGTTGCTTTCAAGGCAGAAGAGGAGTAAGGACTAATCAAAGAGGGTTAAGTGACTTGCCCAGGCTCACAGAGCCAGGAAGTGTCCATATTTGAACCCAAGACCTCGCATCTCCAGGTCTGACTCTCTGTATACTGAGCCACCTAGCTACCCCTTCAAAACATTTTCATTTCTATTTTAAGGGAAGGCAAGCCTGTGATTTCACATCTCTGTAGATTTTAGCTTCCATTCCTAGTGTGGGAACTCCATGCCTGATCCGCCATTCCTATGTGATTTATGAGTATTGAAATTGTGACCAAGGCAAGGAAAGATTAAGTAGCTTGCCCATGGTCACAAAACTAATATGATATAGAGATAAATCCTTCCTGACTCTGAAGACAGATCTCTACCACCCTGACCAAGCTACTGTTTTATTTTCTCCCAATTTAGTCCTGTACTAATATACCCATTTTTTGATTGTGGAACCCTAAAAAGACAGACAAAAGTTCAGAGCAGAACTGCTAATGATTACATAATACTTTCTTTAGAGATGCAACTCAGTCATACAGTCCATCATGCCATGTGTACAATGCCCCTGGATTCATATCTGTGCTCTCAAAGAACAATCTCCCCCATATCCCCCAACCCCCAAACCCTCTGCTGATTGCCAGAGATGAAAAAAGCACATGAATGTTCTACTCAATGTTTTTCAATACAGTTCTTAATTACTATCTGTCCCTCCCCTGGACAGACACTTTAGTTTCATGCTCCTGGCCAACTCCCTAAAAAGAAGGACAAAGACAAGGAGAAGGAAGGAAGGAAGGGAGGGAGGGAGGGAGGGAGGGAAAGAAAGGGAAACAGGAAAAGAAGGAAGGAGGACAAAGAGAAGAAAGAAAAAGAAAAATTCTTTATGCAATGTTTTAAAGTTTATAAAAATTTTATTTATATATCACTTAATTTGTGAGACCAGTTCATGCTCTAATTGTTCATCTGGCCTTAATCTTCTGCTATGCCTTGATCAAACTTGATTAAATACTTTCCTATTTTTCCAGCCTTAACTCAGGAAACCTAATAACAGTCCCTCCTATTGCAACCATAACCCACTGCCACCTACACAGAGCCAACACTGATATTAGGGTCCCATAGAACATCAAAAGATGCTGGTCAGGTTCTTCAATTCATCCATTAGCTTTAGAAGCAGAAAAGGAAATAAATTGCACTTGTCACCTGTAGGAACTGTAAATACAAGTATCAAGCAATAAGACCTAGAAAGGGCAGCAGCCATCAACGCAAATATCAAACTACTAATTTTGATTATCTTAACTACACATTAGATGATTCAGATACTTTAACCATAATAGATTCAAGCACAAAGTACACACAGCCACATGTAAACCTAAATATGTAACATAAATAACATGCAATATAAGTAATGGGCAATATTTTAAACACTTTTAATTGCTATATAATCATCACCATATTTATAATGCATATATACTAACCAACAACAATCTTCATACTACAAATACAGTCCTCAAAACATCCTAGAGAATTCAACAGACTAACTGGACCAGAACTGAAATATAGACAGAATGTTGCCAACAATGAAACAGACAAAATACTGATTCATAAAATTTAAGAACAATGCTTTAATAGGTTATACCATAGCAATGTGTTATTTGGAATTTTGTGGGGCTCCATGGAGAGGTATTTGGGACTCATTCAAGTTTTTAAATATTTAGGTATATGACAAACTTCCTGTGGGCGTTTAGGGGACTTGGAAACTACATTTCTCATGATTCAACAGGTTTCCAGTCTTACGTGATGACATGAGCAAAGGTAAAGTGTAGCTTAAATACAAAGGACTTGATTGGGACTTCCTTTATTTGGTACGAAGGAGCCAGGTGGGAGAAGGTATGGCGGGTTCTTTGAATTAGATCTTAGCAGGCGCATGGTCATCTTATATTTTACCAAACATGGCTTTAATTAAAATATTAATACTCCTTTTAATATCCATCTATATCATTTTTAATTTTAACAGCAAATACCCATAATCTCGAAGTTATGTGTATTGAAAAGCTTTCAAAAGATAGAGACCTAGCAGAAATTAAAATCCCAAAGGTGCTTTCAATAAGCCTCTGGAGAAGATAGGCTCAAATCATAATACTTTTATTGAATTTTTTAAAACAAAGTATTATATCCACTTTGGCAAAAGTTGGCTATACTAAATGTAAAAGAATAATAGCAGGGGGAAGCTGGGTAGCTCAGTGGATTGAGAGCCAGGCCTAGAGATGGGAGGTCCTAAGTTCAAATCTGGCCTCAGACACTTCCCAGCTGTGTGACCCTGGGCAAGTCACTTGAACCCCATTACCTACCCTCACCACTCTTCTGCCTTGGAGCCAATACGCAGTATTGACTCCAAGACAGAAGGTAAGCATTAAAAAAAAAAAAAGAATAATAGGAGAGGGACTTTGTCACATGATTATTTCTAGCTGAATCCCTCCCTCCCCGCAAAATGGTGAAAACTGAGACGATGGTGATGGTGATAATCGCAATAGTTGGCATTTATATATGATTTAAAAATTTACAAAGCACTTTACTATTATCCCCATTTTAAAAATAAGGAAAGAGTCCCAGAAAGGTTAAGCGGTTTGTATATGGCCAAATTAATAGTACTTTCAGGTAATACCTTAGCCCATATTTCTCTCAATTTCAAGTCTGGTGCTTTTAAAATTAAAAATTATACTGCCAGCTGCTATCATCATCTTCATCATCATCATCATCATCATCACCACCACCACTACCACCACCACCACCACCACCACCATCATCATCATCATCACTACCACTACTACAACAAGTACCACAATTCCTACTACTCCTTCTCCTATTACCAATCATGTATATTAGCATGACTTCATAAAAAAAAAAATCATCACAGGTCTAAAAAAACAACCCTTCCAGTTGGGCCAATGGTGTTTCACCATCATGAGTCAATGAGATCTATCCGTCCAGCTAAATGTTTTGAACCTATCCAGAAGGTTAGTCAGCTTTAGGATAAACATACCCTGTAGTCAAAGCCAGAGGGCAATCATGGCAAGAAGAACGAGGAATACATTTCTAAATTAGGGTACCCTTTACTCTTCCATTAATTGCTCTATTCATTTGTTTGAACTCAATGCCCTGCCCTCATTAGTGCCAATCATAAATGCTAACTACCTGAATTCTAGAAGCATGTTTATGTTTCAAGAACACTTCAGCAAGGAGTTCTCACAACATTTTTACATAATGACCAATATATTCGGGTCACAAGGTGCTCTCTTAAGCCAACAAATGATTATCCTTCCTGATTAATTTGAGTGTAAACAGAAGCGTGAAGCAAGACTTTACTCATCTCCCTCTTCCCTGTTAGGGAGATGAGTGTCTGAGTGATGAATTCCCTCATCATTCTTCCTGGGAGGGAGATGAGCCTCTCTATTCACTCTTTAGTCCTGCTGTGTACAAGCATGTGTGTATACATATGCATAGAGGCACACCCACCTGAGTATCAGTAGGGGATTATTTATATACTTGATCTGCTATTCAGCGGAGCCAAGGCTGAACCCAACACATACTAAATCTGCTGAATTGCTCTTGCTAAGTAGCATCATGAGAGGAAAGAAAAGTCACTAAGTGAAGTGTTCACCAACTGTGCCTTTCATCTCTGGACATTCCATTTGTACTTTCTTTCCCTTGTTAGACTTAATACTTTTCTTTCACTTAAAAGAAAGTCTAAATGCATATTTTACATCTGGCATGAGCCCTGACCTCTGACAGCTACCAGATTCTGGGGCAATACATGGACATGGACGGGGACTTACACAATACATGGACTTCCTTACTGCCAAAGGGACTTGAGTAATTAGAACAAAACAAACACTTTGTAACCCCATCTGTCATCAACATCATTTATAATGAAGACATCACTTAAACTTAGATCTAGAACTCAGAGACTCACTCATGGACTCACTCAAGAAAAAATCTGATAGGTCAACAAATCCAACAATTTCTTTTTAAAAATAAGGCCAGAGGGTGGGAGATAGACTGCTAAGATCACACAGAACTGAGATGAGAACTCATCTTGGCATCATCCATTATCGTCACACTTCACTGTTCATCCCACAGAAAACTGGGGATGCATCAGACAGGAAATTCCATTTCGAGAGTGGAGAATCCCAAGTTTAGCTACTTACTCTCTATGTGATGTTGGGAGGGTCAATTCACCTGTATGACTCAGTTTCTTAATCTGAAAAAGTACAAAGTTGAACTAAATGATCTTTAGCGGTTTTCTAGCTCTAAGCCACATGATCTGTGTAAAAAAAAAATCTCCTAGAGAATTTTTCACTGATACCTGTAAAATATTCAAACTATGCATGGCAACAAATGGATACTGAGAGAGCTGGAAACGTTTTAACATTATTGCCTGTCCTATAGGCTGATGGAAACAAGAGTCAATGTTCTGGTTCTCTTACTTCAAAACAGAGAATTTCTTTCCCACTTTTTCCATTGGCCTAATAAAAGGAGCAGTGGTTAGAAAAAAAAGGCTAATGAGAATTTTCAATGACTTCAGGACTTCACCACCCATGCTAAATAGAGGTCAAGAAAGACAAGGACTAAAAAAGGACATTGGCTTTAGCAAGGTAGAAATCTTAGGTAACTCTGGAGAGAGGTGCTGACCAACTCCTCCCCCTTCCCATCCATTATATGCAAATGACTTCAATTCATCTAACCCATTCTCTCTCGTTCCTAAATTCTAGTCCTACAGCTCCAACTAATTGCCTACAGGGTTTTCCAAACTGAATACCTTAGAGACATCTCAAATTCAACAGGTCAAAAAACAGAATTCATTATCTCCCTCCAAAAATCCATAATTTTCTTCCAAATTACCCCTATTACAATAGCCCATAAATTGGACTTTCAGCTTCCTGTCTCCTCTTTCCATTCCATTATTCTCTGAGCAACTGCCAAAACAATCTTTCAAAAGTGCAACCATGTCACTCCCCTGTTAAGCATCTTTAGTAGTTCTCTATTGACACTAGAACAACTACATTTAACTAACTTCACAACTTGGCTCCAGCCTAACTTCCTAAAATTATGTCATACTATCCTTTTCCACATGCTCTACATCCCAATCGAATTGGCCTACTTCCTATTGCCTAATCATAACATTCTATCTCTTATCTGTGCCTAGGATTCTATCACTCCAACCTTACAGAATTCCTGAGGTTCCTTCAAGACTCAATGTGCCATGGCCTGCAAAAAACCTTTCCTGATGGTAATCCCATCCAACACCCAGTTATTTTGAACTATCCCAAATTAAATTTCTTTGTATTTACTTCTCTGTGTAAACTCATTTCTTAGTCCTTTGCAATCTGGATTCCAGCCTCAACTTTCATCATCATTAGCATCCTTATTCCACAGTTTCCAATAATCCCTTCACTGCCAAAGCCAAGAGTGTTTTTCTAACTATCACTTTGATCTCTCTACTATATTTGAGATTATTTTCTCCTCTTTTGGTTACTGTGAAATTGATCATTCTTGGTACTCCTTCTGTTGTGGGGGGACTTGAGGTGAATCCCAGATTTGGGACAAGTACATACCTCTTGCAAAAATGCAAGACTACAAAACATAGCTTAAAAATAAAAAGAGAAATTTATTAATTTGGTAGTAAGGTTGAAAGGTCAGGAGACAGACACAAGAGTGGACACTGCCTCCTAGAGGAGATGTATTCTGGGCTTCTTATACCCTTTTGACAAAAGGGGCTACATGACCAAAGATAAGGGAATGCAATGAGGCTGGGCATTAGTTTGTCACCATCCTAGAGCTAGAGTGATAGTTTGTGTCCCAAAAACATAGGGGGTGACCAAGCCTAGTTTAGGGCACAAGTAGATGTCCTAGATCAGGGGTCGGCAACCTTTTTGGCTGTGAGAGCCATAAATACCACATTTTTTAAAATGTAATTTCGTGAGAGCTGTACAGTGCTCACACTGCACACTCCTGTAACAGTGCCTGAAAAAAATTGACTTTATGGCTCCTGCAGAAAGAGCCATATCTGGCCCTCGAAAGAGCCAGATATAGCTCGAGAGCCATATGTTGCCGACCCCTGTCCTATATTATAACTCTATGGTACCAGAGCATAACCAGAAGATGAATATCTCTATCCACCTCAAAATCTAGGGGAGAATCCAAAGGGAATATTTCTTCAGAGGTCTTCCTCTATCATGAGTCTCTGATGTCCAGAGTCACTTTTTCCACAACATTATAAGAATGTAAGGAAACAAAGGAGTTTTCCTGATTTTTGTTTGACCTGAAATACTTTTGAAGTTTGGGGTGTCAAAAGGGAAACCCAGGGTCCCATGCCACTTTTATTTGTCTGTCCTCTTCTCAGTAGTTTTTATTAGATCTTTATTCAAGGCATGCCCACTAATGATGGGTATATCCCAAGGCTCTTCTATCTCTATATTCTCTTTATGGCTTCAACTACCATGTGTTCAGTGATCATCTCTCCCCAAATGACTCCTAGGTCCATGCATCAAGCCTTCATCTCACTACAAAACTAATAGCCTATTTGACATCCATAGACCTTTCACACCCAACCTGTTCAAAACAGCACTCATTATCCAAAACAAAACACCATCAATACCTAACACAGAACAATGTTCTCCAAAAAGACAACCATATCACCTTCTTGTTTAGACCTTTCCAAATGGCCATTTCAAAGGCATCTAGAAATCAACATGTCCAAAAGAGAACTCATTGACTTGGTTTTTTTCCCCATCAAACTCACTTCTCTTCCAGTTACTCATATTCAGTCTCAGAGCAGCCACGCCTGACTCCTTACCCTTCCTCGCTCCAGCTTCAGTTGCCAAATTCTGGCAACTGATTCTACTCCACATCTCTCAAGTCCATTCCTTCTTTACCCTTAAACTGCACAATCATAATTAAGACTTTCACCTCATCTCTCCCAGACTATTTCAAGAGTCTCCTAATTGGTCTCTCTGCTTCAAGTCTCCCCCAACCTGAAGTTAACATACATTTATAATGAGCTTACCACAAGTCGAGTACTATACAAACTGTTGGTAGACAAGTAGAAAAAAAGATGGTCTCTGACATCACAAGCTTACATTCTAATGGATGAAGACAATATAAAAAGAAAGTTGAAAAGGGTGGGATTTAGGAGAAGAGAAGGTACCCCTGAGGAAATATGATGTTGAAAGTCCAGAGAGTCAGGAGTATAGTTTGGATAGGAATGAAGGCATGGTTATCTAGGTGTCCTCCTTAAAACAGAGCTTCTGAGAAGAACAAGCAACTCAGAGGAAGAGCCACAAAAATGGAGGATATTCCCAGTATGAAAAAAGCAAGGGTTAAGCAAACTTCCAGGATGAAGAGGTTTTTGTGGCATGAAAGGAAAGTCCAGAAAGTCAGGCATGGAGCCTGCATAGGAATGAAGACATGATTGACCCAAACATCTTTCTTAAAATGGAGCAGCCAATCAAAGCAGGACAGGACTGACAATGTTCACTCCTAAAAGAGAAGCCTAACCATGGAACTCTCTGATCAATAAACTCTAATGCTCTGTTATTATCTCCAGGCTCAAATACAAACTCCTCTGTTTGCCATTTAAAGCCTTTACAGTCTAGCACCAACTACCTTTTCCAGCTTGATTATAGATCACTTCCCCTTGCATACTCTATATTTTAGTCAAAGTAGTTGTCTTCTTCTGGTCCTTACATAATCCAAGATTTCCCATCTCTACCCATTGCAAAAGCTCTTCACTTCTCTCCCCCTCGTCACCCATCCTTAGAATGAACCCCCCTTCCCTTATTTCTGCCCCTTACAATCCCTTGTTTCTTTCCCTTTTTATCCTTACCTTCTGTCAAAGTATGAATTGTAAGACAGAAGAGCAGCAAGTGCTAGGCAATCAGGGTTAAGTGACTTTTTGAGTCATACAGTAAGAAAGTATCTAAGGCCACATTTGAACACAGGTCCTTTCAACTCTAGATCTGGCTCTCTACCCACTGTGCTATCTTGCTGACCCTGAATTCCTTGTTTCCTCAAGAGGTCAGGTCAAGTATGTCTACGTAGAGAAGCCCATCACAATTCCCCTATTTCAAGAGGCTCACTCTCAAAACCACAAACATATTTTACCAAATGTCATCTCTCCCAATGGAATATAAGCTCTTCAAAGGAAGAGAATTTTTCATTTTTAAATATGTTTAAATATATTTCATAGTGGAGATTTAAAAATATACTTTCTAGGAAAAGACTATAAAGATTAGACTAGATCAATAGTTCTCAAATGCAGGCTCCCAAGTGGCCACAGAGATGCTGTTGGGTATACAGGAATCAATATAAAGAAAGAAACCTACTTGCTATATAGACTGTCTGTCCCACACATATCACTATTTTTTAAATGTGGGTGCTGTTGGGATTAATAAGAATTATTATTGTTTCAGTCATATCTGACTCCTCATGATCCCAATTTGAGGTTTTCCTGGCAAAGATACTAGAGTAGTTTGCCATTTCCTTCTCCAGCTCATTTTATAGTTGAAGAAACTAAGGCCAACAGGGTTAAGTGACTTGCCCAGGGTCATGTGGCTAGGAAGTATATGAAGCCAGATTTGAACATGGGAAGATGAGTGTCCTTGACTCCAGGACTAGCGATCTAACCACTGTACCCTTTAAGCTTCCCTTTAAGAAAAATTTATTAAAAAGAAGGGGAAAAAAGACACCTCTTAGTTACACAAAGAATATTGTTTGTGCCAACGATAAGCCTAGGCTAGTCTGAGAATAACAATTTGTGTCCTTCAGAGAATATGTCCCCTGAGATGTTGAAAGATTTTGCTTTGTGAAGAAATTTGAGTTATTGTATTATTTTGTCATGGGAGTTAGGGATAGGCATTCTAAAAAACTTATTTATTCTATACCAAACATTCCTAAGCAAAAAAATAGGACAGAAATAGCCCCAGATCTAGAGTCTAAGGATCTGAGTTTGAGTCCTCTCTCTGCTACTTCCCTGTTACCCCAAACAAGTCACATAATCCCTCTTCAAGAAACCTAAAGTCATCATGAGAACTTCAGTCTCTTCATCTCCAAAATGAGGGGGTTCTGAGGAGAAAGTCTCCAATGCTTTCTACTGGTTCAAAATGGCATAAATCAAGCTTGGAAAACTCTGATGAAAAAGAGTGTTAGTGTTCAATAGCAGCCTTTCCTTTGACCTACTAAAGACTAATTAAAACTAATTAGAGGTAAAAGGGCAGGAGAGCACACTCAAATTATTATTTTTCCCCGTCACTTCAATTCCTCCAGGTTCTTATAACAAGTATTCTTATAAGCATCAAAGCTCTAAAATGAAGAAGAGGGAATGCAAGGTGAGGAGAATAGGTCCCTGGAGGTCTTGACCTAGAGTAATGGTGCTGCCCCTCAATTAACACCTCACCTGCCTCTCCTTCAAAAGGGAAGTCAGTGGAAAAAAATCAAGGAGAACAGAGTTGCAATCTGTAAAAAGATCAATCATCCCCAAAAGGAGAAGTGGAAAGATAACTTATGCAGCTTTGATCTCATGAAAAAAAAGACCTTGATCTGGAGGCAGAGAACTTAGGAGCTAATACCCATCCAACCTAAGCCAAGATGAGGAACTCTGCTAGGCCTCCAATTTGTCACCAGCAAAATGGCAGATTGGACTCTCCAATGAAGGATGGAGAGCCTCTGAGATCCCTCTCAGTTCCACATTTATGATTCCACGGCATTTCCAAACCATAGAATGACTGCGTGATCTTATATCCCCACTGCCTTTCAGAGTGAAATTACTTTAAAAAAAAAAAGCTGGCTTAACATGTTCCCTCTATTTACTCTCTTCCCACTCAGTTTAACCCTTGCAATCTAACCTTTTCTGGGTACCTAATACTAATCTTTCCAAGTTTGATTCAGGACATCTAGGTGACACAATGGATAGAGTGTCAAGTCAGGAATAAGGAAGACTTGAGTTCAAATCTGGCTTCAGAGACTTACTAGCTGTGACTCTAGACATTTATACATTTCTATAGTGTCTACAATATGCCAGGTGCTACATTAAGTGCTTTCTAAATATAATCTCATTTGATCTTCGCAATCAACTTAAGAGGAAGGTGCTGTTATTATCCCCATTATAAAGTTGAGGGAATTGAGGCAGACAGGTTGAATTACTTGCTTGCAGTCACACAGCTTGTGGGGCCACATTTAAACTCAAATCTTCTTGAGTCCAGATCCAGCAAGCACTGTGCACTACAGTACCACCTCGCTGCCTCTACTAGCCAGGTTCACCTGGTTTGAGTCATCCTCTCTCCACTGGACAATTGCAACAACTTTCTATTTAGACTCTTGGATTCCAGTCTGTCTGCTTTATACTTTATCCTCCCCATAGCTGCCAAAATAATCTCCCCAAAGCACAATCCTAACCATGTCGATCAATAAACATTTAAGTGCCTATTATATGTACTAGGTACTCTGCTAAGTCCAAGAACTTATTGTTCTGTACTGTCAAAAAGGTAAAATCTGAATTCCCCAGTTTGAAATTTAAGAGGCTTCCTAACCTGTATTCAACCTATCAGGCTTATTTCACATGATTCCTCTTCATACCAAATCGGCATAACTGATTTCCCCTAAATCTGACATGTCATCTATCACTTCCTGGTCTTTGCACAAGCTGTGTCCCATTCCCCTCTTTAACTAGTCTTGGTCTTAGGATTTAATTTAAATTAACATAACCATTCTAGAAATCAATTTGGAATTATGGAAATAAAGCAGATAAAATCTTCATTCTCTTTTCTTTAAAAGTTCCATAGTGAGGCATATATCCCAAGGAGGAAATTGATTAAAAGAAAGTCCCTAAATACACCAAAATATTTATACTAGCACTTTTTGTAATAGCTGGAAACAAAGTTGATGCCCATAGAATGGAGAATGGCTAAATAAATACATGCAATGGATTATTACTGAACTAGATGAAATGATCAACATGAAGAACAGAGAAGTACGGAAAGACTTGCATACATGGATGCAAAATGATGGAAGTAGCCCCATGAAAACAATATACACAATCACTACAACAATGTAACATAAAGGGCAATCACTAAAGCTCAAAGATAAATGTTGGAAAATTATAAAGATGTCTGGACCTAAAGAGGAGATAAAAGGAAGCACCTCAGCCCATTCCTTTGCAGAGATATGGTGTCTATGGATATGAGATTTTTTTCAAATTATTAATAGACTTTGCTAACTTTTTCTTCTTTTTTTTAAAATAATTATTTGTTTTAAGGAATAGCTATCTAGGAAGGAGAGAAGAAGGGATACAAAGGGAAATCTAGGTGATGTAAAAACAAAAATAAATCAACAAAAAACTATTTCAGGGTGGAACTTAAATATCTCTTCCTAAGACAAGGGTATGTTATTGGGTTATTTGGACCATTTTGGATCAATACTGAGTATTGATTCAAAGGCAGAAGAGGAAAAAGGCTAGGGAATCAGGGGTGGAGGGACTGAGGCAGGTTAAGTACCTTGCCTAGGATCACATACCTAGGAAGTGTCTCAGGTCACTTTTGAATCCAGGACCTCCAAGCTTTAGACCTGGATCTCACTCTATTGAGCCACAAAACTACCCATATAAAGCAGGGATTTTTAACCAGTGGTTCATGGATGCCCAAAATCTATCTATGGATAGATTTCAGGGGGTCTGTAAACATAGATAGTAAAAAATTTAAATATCTATTTCCACTAACTTCTAAACAAAATTTTTATTTCCTTCAACTATTTAAAACAGAGATCTAATGATTTTATAGGTTTTATAACACTAAACTGTGTTATATTTGGAAAGCTGTAAAATGCCAGGGGTCTGTAGCAATCAAGTCTCACTAATCTTTTGGTTTATGGAGAGGACACATACCCACAAACAGGCTTGACTGAAAGGGAGGGGCACGATCTTGCTGAGTGCTCCTTTACTTCCCCCCTCCCACCAAGCAGTTAGAAAATCAGTTTCAATATGGATGTTGATCTGTTATCTTCTGGACTCAGTCAAGAAACTAGGTAAGGCTGAACTCCTAAAGATGATAACCTTCTCTAAACTATTTCCCCATAGGATTGAATAGGAGAAAATAGGAGAAGCTTGATGTCTTTGAAGCTTTAAGGCACAGAAGAAGGGTCTACAAGGCAGGAGTAACTCAGCTTGAGGAAGTTGTGAGTATCTCCCTAAATATAACCAGGCACTGCTCCCAAATGATAAAGGTTTAATGATATGTGGGGAAGGGAAGAAAGGGAGATCAAATAAGGATAGAAAAGGTCTGGGAAGCCCTAAAACTGTTATGTCCAAGCAGCCCCTCCCCCAAAGGGGAAAGGTAACTTCATCTGCTAGTCAGCTCTCTAAACCTATAAATAATCTTCTCTTATTCTAAATAACTAAATAGAGAGACCTGTGATGTTGATTGAAGGTCAAATCAAGGTAAAACAGATTGGCAGCCAGGAACTAAAATGGCTTTGTTCAGATTCAAGCCTCTAGCCCCTCAAGAGAAACCAGGTCCTAGGACCCAGCAAATAGAGTGACCTGCTTACTTCAAACCCAGGATCCAACTGCCCTTAACTGCCTTAAACTGCCCCCTCTCCCAGAGTTCTGGGGGGGGAGCCTCTGGAATTCTGAGCTGTGGCCTGACCCCCTATCTCTGCAGCTAGAATTCCACTCTGCAATCTCAATATCACAACTGCCAAAGAGGTCTATGGCATACAAAAAAAGATTAATAACCTCTGTCCTAGGGGGACATTTCTCTGCTTCCCCTATTTATGAAGACTCTCTTCCCTCCTCAACTTATAACATACAGATTTCTTACATGTTGTGTCCCACTAGTAGAATGTAAGCTTCTTGAGGCATGGACTATCTTTTCTTTTATTTCTGTATCTTCAAAGCCCAGCACTACCAGAGCCTGAATTTAAAGTTATAGCAGGCTTAAATTAAGTCCTAAGATCAAGGATTGAGTTCCAACCCTGACATTCATTAGCTATGTGACTCTGGGTAAGTTACTAACTCCCCAAGCCTCAGTTTCTTTATCTGTAAAATGGAGATAACATTAAAACTACAAAAGCTTACTTCACAATATTGTTGGGAGAAAAACATGTGTGACTATATATGAATTGTTAGTAGCAAAAACTTTTCTTTTAGTTTTATCTTTATTTTATTTTGATGACAAATTTACATATAAATTTTCCACATTTATATTCGTGTGGTCTCTCTCCCTTCATCCCACCCCTCTACCAGAGTTGACAAGCAATTAAAACTGGGCTGTATATCTATTAATACTCAAAACATATTTCCATATTATTCATTTTTGTAAGCAAATAATCTTATAAAATCAAAAACCCAAATTATATACCCAAATAAACAAGGGATAAATCATGTTTTCACATGCATTTATAGTCCCACAGTTCTTTCTCTGGAGGCAGGTAGCATTCTTTGTCATAAGTCCCTCAGAATTATCCTGGATCATTGTTTTGCTTTTAGTAGCAAAGTCAATCACATTTGATCATCACACAAAGTTTCAGTCACTTTGTACAATTTCCTCCTGGTTCTGCTTATTTTACTCTATATCAGATCCCACAGTTCTTTGCAGCTCTTTCTGAAATGATCCCGTTCATCATTTCAGCACAATGATATTCCATCACTATCATATACCAAAATTTGTTGAGTCATTCCCCAATTGAAGGGCATCCCTTTAGTTTCTGATTTGTTGCCATCACAAAAAAATGCAGCTATGAATATTTTCTAGCAAAAACTTAAAAAAAATGTTTTAACAGTTTACTGTTTCTCAGGAATTTAAGAGCTGAAAAAAAAATGTCTTTCATTAAAGCAGTGGTTCTTAACCTTTTTTTTTTGTTTGTTTTTAAATAGGACTCTTTGGCAAACCCATCCACCCCTTCTCAGAAAATAGATTTATTGTTTACATTCTAAAGGATTCTCTTCTAACCTGTCCATCCATTCATCTATAAACAAGTTTATTAAGTGTGCATACTGAGCTAAGGTTAGGAAATACAGAGACAAAAATAAATAAACAGTCCCTTTCTTGAAGGAGGTTATAATTTATAATCTACTGGGGGAGATGAAGTATACATACAGGTGTGTGTATATGTGTATGCATATATATAAAATGTGTATCCATATAAGCATACATAGATTTATAGTTTAGCATATTTGCATATTATAAAATACTACAATATTTTAAAATAATACAATATACCTATATGATATATTAACATATACATAGGATTACATAGGAAATCAGTTATATTGAAAGTCAGAAAAATAAAATGGGAGAAAAAAATTGTGAAGTCTGGGTTAAGAATTCTTGATCTAGTACAATCATTAATTTTACATATGAGACCTAGTTGTGTGACCCTGAGTAAGTCCCCTAACCCCATTTGCCTAGCCTTTTGTTTCTGCCTTAGAATTGTTACTAAGACGGAAAGTAAGAGTGTAAGGAAAAAATATTTTTACATATAAAGAAAATTGGATCCAAGATAGAGGGAAAAAAATCTGCCCATGACTACATTAAGAGTATAAGGGAATGGGGGCAGCTGGGTAGCTCAGTGGATTGAGAGTCAGGCCTAGAGACAGGAGGTCCTAGGTTCAAATCCGACCTCAGACACTTCCCAGCTGTGTGACCCTAGGCAAGTCACTTGACCCCCATTGCCCACCCTTACCACTCTTCCACCTATGAGCAAATACACAGAAGTTAAGGGTTTAAAAAAACTTTTTTTTAAATAAAAGAGTATAAGGGAAAAAAGCCAAGTAGAACTCAGATCCTCTGACCACAAGTCTGTTCTTTATTTGGTACCACAAGGACCTTTGGAACATACAGGACTGTTCTGCAGGTTATGAGCCAGCATTTCACTATACAAAGGAACACTGACAAATACTAAGACAAAGTTTTCTTTCATACGCAACAAAGGGGAAGCAGTTTGACAAATTTGAAAATTCTTGAATAATTTTAGTATTTGTGAGCAAGAGTAAAACTTAGGATGCAAAAGTAAATCTCTGAAGCCAGAAAGAGAAACCTCTATAAAGGAATAACTGTTCACTTTATTTCAAGTGAATACTAGAAGAAACAGCCTTGTCCAATTGGCGAATCAACATTTCTCAATCACTCTAAGAAAGACAAACCCAGAATACAAGAAAAGAAGAAATCAACATGAACAGAAAGCCTTAAAATAATAGGGAATAAAAACAAAAGTTGTCCCATAATCCTATAGAGTATTTTTGTTCTTGTATTTTTATCTGAACTTCTGAATTCTTTGGTGTGGGGAATTCCCACTGCAGAAACCCACTCCATTAATACAGATCTCTAACTCTTCTGTAACTTATAGTCTCTTTATTGCTAAGAAAGAGATTAAAAGTCTTGTCCATGGTCAGACAGTTAGTCAGTCTCCGGGTTTAAATCTATGGCACTATCTGTCAGAGAAAGACTAAAAGGAAGTCTTCCTAATTCCACAGCCAGCCCTCTAACCAAAACAACATACTACAACTCAGTCATAAGCTAGAAAACTGAAAAATTTTCCAGGAGGTCACTAAAGCTAGTCAGAAGTATGCTTTTTTTTCTTCTTTAACATCATGACCTTGGAGTCTTCTACATCTAAAAATTACA
Organism: Gracilinanus agilis; assembly: GCF_016433145.1. NCBI lineage: Eukaryota > Metazoa > Chordata > Mammalia > Didelphimorphia > Didelphidae > Gracilinanus > Gracilinanus agilis. The sequence goes on from NC_058135.1 coordinate 120,858,388, forward strand.
GAAAAGTCTAGAATCACTTTCCTGGTCCAGTGCATGCCCATAAAATCATGAAGGTAGACTCTGAAATAGTGCTTAAGCTTGCTATAGTAAGGGAGAAAATTAAAGAAGATGGTTCACATTTCCAAAATGATAAATAGTTCGAAAGAATATGAACAATAAAGTAACAGAAGTCAATTACCAATGGTAAGATTTTTTAAATGCTCTAAGTAACTATTGATTAGAGAAATGAAAATTAAAATTATAAGGTATTCCACTTAACATATCGGCTAACATGACAGAAAGGAAAATGATATATGGGGGGGGGAGATGTGGAAAATTAGGAAAAATTAAAAGGATGTGGAAAACATGAACTGTTTGTAGAGTTGTAAACTAATCCAATTATTTGGGAAAGCATTTTGGAAATATGCCCACAAGGCTATAAAATCGTATGACCATTTGACCAAGCAATACCACTACTAGATCTTTATACCAAAGATATGGAAAAAAATAGGGGGAATGGACCTATATGTACAAAAATATTTATGGCAGGTCTTTCTGTGCTGGCAAAGGATTGGAAATCAAGGAGATGCTCAGCAATTGGAGAATGACAAAACAAATGATGGTATATGATTGTGATTATGATGATGTGCAAGATGGTTTCAGAAAAACTTTGAATGACTTATAAGAACTGATGCAAAGTGAAGTGAACAGAACCAAAAGAACATTATAAATAACAACACCAATATTATACAATGATCAATTGAAAGAGACTAAGCTACTCTGCTAATTCCAATGATCTAAGACTATTCCAAAGGACACATGATGAAATGGCTACCTATCTCCAGAGAGAACTGATTAATCCTGTGTGCAGAGTGAAGTATACTTTGTTCACTTTATTGTTCTGCAATATGGCTAATATGTAAATGTGTTTTACATGACTTCATAGGTCTAATGGGTATTATATTGTTTGCATTCTCAGTGGGTAGGAAAAGAGCGAGAGGGAGAGGAGGAAAGAATTTAGAACTGAAAATGTTATAAATAAATAATACTCCCAAAACAGAAAGATGTAAAAAAAAAAGAGAGAGAGAGAAAAGTTTACTATATTGAATTGAAACAAATAAACAAAAAAAGAAGATAGCTCAGCTACTCAAGTTTTCTGTTAGAAGTATTTCTGGCAGCAAGTGTACCATTATTTATTTTTGGTACTTCCAAAGGACTGGACCAATACAGTTTGAACATCAGAAATTAAATAGCACTGCAAAAGTAATAAATGGAGACCTCAGACATGGTCACACACAAATGCTTTATCTTTATGATCACTTTATTACAATTACTATTAAGCCTAATTTACTCAATTAATGGTTAACCCAACCCATACTCAGAAAATAATTTCCATTATGACACTCACAAAGTGATCATCCAACCTCTCTTTGAAAACATCAAGAGAGACAGAATCTAATACCTGCTAATTCAGGATCATTCTGCCTTTAGATGGCTCAAAATTGTTCTAACATCCATTCCTACATGAAGCCTAAATCTAATACTTTACAACTTCCATCCACAATGAGAGCTGACATTTGTATCATATTTTAGAGGACTGTTCATACATTAACTCATTGATCTTCAGACAACCATGTGAGATAGGTGCTATTATCCCTAATTTATTGAGGAGAAAACTGAGGCTTAAAAACTTAATTTATCTAGCAATATCTACTAAGGATCTTGGGCAGTATTCAAGGAAATTGTATTATGGAACTAACAAAAGATAGTACTGGTCATTAACAATGCTGCCTATGCCATGCCTATTACCAGTCCCATTGGTATGTCAACCATGATCTCAAGAGAGGGAGGAGGAGATATTGGGGGGAGGGGGGAGAGACAGATAGACAGAGGCAGAGCGACAAGGAGAGAGAGAAAAAGGATGAGAAGGATGAGAAGGATGGAAAGGAAGGAAGGGAGGGAGAAAAGAAAGAAGGAAGGAAGGGAGGGAGGGAGGGAGGGAGGGAGAGAGAAGGGGAAAAGAAAAAAGGAAGGAGTTCATGTGAGGTTTTGGCTCATTTCTAAATCCTTGGCAATCATTCTTCAGCAGCATGAGAGGATAGATTACAGGCAAAGTACTAATGTTGCAGACCCTTAAGACAAGAATGATACAGGCTACATTCACTTTAGCTCAACTTAATTCTTTCCTCCTCGCTCAGCTGCCAGAACCTTCCACACCTTTGCTACATACACCCCCAAAAGCTATCGCTGAGAAAAATCTAATCCCCGCTTTGTCAATATTGGTACCCTGCAAGGAATATCCATCTCCCTTTTTCTCTCCACCTAGGCAAACCTTATCCACATCCTATAAGCTTTGACCTAAGTGTCATTTCCTGCAGAAAACCTTTCTTGACCACGGGAAGCAACTGTGATCTCTCTCCTTTGAAACTGACCCTTGTATATATAATATTCCATTAACAATCATGACCATAGAGCAAATCCTGCATTAACTCTGCCTTTCAGTCAATCAACAAGCATTCATTTCATTTTATTTTTTAAAAACCCTTACCTTCTGTTTTAGAATCATTACTAAGTATCAGTTCCAAGGCAGAAGAACATAAGGGTCAGGTAATTGGGGTTAAGTGACTTGCCTAGGGTCATAGAGCCAGGGAGTATGTGAGGTCAAATTTGAACTCAGGACCTTCATCTCTAGGCCAGGCTCTCAAACCAGTGAAGCACCTCATTACCTCTAAATCACCATGGACAAATTTCAAAAGATTAGAGAATTGGGGAGGGGGGGGTAACATATTTATTCTAAAATAATTGACTGCTTTTGTAACTCTATATGCTTTTTTATTTTAAAGTTGAGGTCATTTGCTAAGAGTTCTAACTGCTATGGCTGACTCCTGACTTTCAATTAACTATATTAAAGGCAGGGGGAAAGATGTAGATGATACACAATGACAGATGATCCTAAAATCACTTCTACTGCATGTTAAAAAGAATATTACATGATTTCTTTGTTGGAGATTTACTTCCCTCTTATGGTGGGTTCCTTTGTTTCTTTTTCCTGGGGGGAAGCTGAAAATCAGAATTTACTGGGCAAATGAGAGGAGATGAGCAATCTAATAGGTCCCTCTGCGTTAGAGGAAGCTGGCCCAGGATTCACAATGCCCTGGACTATCCATAGGGATGATTATCCACACAATTTAATCAAGAGTTAACTTAATATTCTATGGAAGGAAAAGTGGAAATGACAAGAAACTACTAGACCATCTCCCATCCATCCTAGAATGAAAAACCTTACCAGCAGGTTTCTAAAAAGGAAAAAGATTAAATGAAAAGACAGATATATACGCATGAAGTAGAGAGCAAGAAATGAACATCAAAGAAAGCCAGCCTGAATGAGTGAAGAGAAGAAAGCAGGAAGGAAAATGATACTTTCACCTTAAAATACCCAGGTAATTACAGCTATGGATTGGCTTCTTTGGGGGATTTTCTTTTGAAAATTTGCTTAAAAACTACCTCCGTTCTCCATTTCCCTTTGCTGAAATAGATCTGCCCTCAATTTCCTGAGCAGAGCAGTTAGAATTTGACAGTAAAGAGCCAGGGAGAACTGTGAACGTACAAGAAATACTGGCAGTCTTTCTCTAGATAGTGGCAAGAAGCTGGAGTGTAGAAAATGCTCAGAAACAGGATGGATTCTGCTCGTTTTTGATCTAAATTGTGTCCCCTGTAATTGCTGTGATTTGCAGGCTCGGTGCTTTCTCTTCCCCCACATGCTGTTTTCAGCACACGGGAAAGTGGCTAGGCAGTCATTAAAAACCTGTCTCATAAATAGCCACTTACCAACTCACCTGGGGAGAGTAATGTTGGACAAGTAGTAAAGAATGCCAATTTTATTTATTTTATTCCCCGTGTTCTCCCAGGGGAAAGGGTGGGCTGGTAAATTTTCTGAGTGCTCAACCCTTAATTATTTATACCAACAGAGCAGATAAGATTTGCAGATCATCCCAAACAGAGAAGGGGAAGAAATCATTCATTCATAGCTCTGTAAAGTAAACATTATATACATACACTTGCATAATTTAGAACTAAATCTCTTAAACCTACACACACACACACACACACACACACACACACACACACACACACACACACGAAGAGATGACAACCTTCTGACTTCCTTCTGTTCACACGTTTTAGAGTATGATTGGAGAAGGTAAGAAGAAAAAAAAGATGACACTTCTGACATCTATGAAAAGATAGGAAGTTGTGTACCAACTTCCTCACCTTTGATTTTCATGATATCTAATATTTTACTCAAGAATTACTTTAGGGAGCAGCTAGGTGGCTCAATGGATTGAGAGCAAGACCCAGAGATGGGAGATCCTGGGGTAAAATCTTGTCTCTTGGAAACTTCCTATCTGTGAGATCCTAAGCAAGTCACTCAACCCCCATTGCCTAGCCATTACCCCTCCTCTGCCTTGGAGCCAATACACAGTATTGATTCTAAAATGGAAAGTGAGGGTTTAAAAAAAACAAGATCATTTCACAGTCTTTTATCTTCTTTCAAGGCTCAGCTCACATACTTCTATACAGCCTCTCCTGATTTCCTCCAGCTTCCTCATTTTTTTCTACAAATCTTCCTAAATATGATTCTGGGTGTATTTCATAACCCCTTTCCCCAATTAAAATGTAAGGCAGTGAAGTGATACAAGAAAATGAGTGCTCGACAATGTCAGGATGAGCTGAGTTCAGGATACCTTTTGATCCAGCAATACTACTACAGGGTCTATATCCCAAAGGGATAAAAAAAAATGGGAAAGGACCCATTTATACAAAAATATTTATTGCTGTGCTTTTTGTAGTGATAAAGAATTGGAAATTAAAGGGATGTCCCTCGATTGGGGATGGCTGGACAAATTGTGGTATATGATATGATGGAATATTATCATATTGTAAAAAATGAAATACAGGATGATTTCAGGAAGAGCTGGAAAGACCTCCACGAACTGATACAGAGTGAAATAAGCAGAACCAAGAAAATATGGTACACAGTAACTGCAATATTGTGGAACAGTGAAATGAGATACACTTTGGTACTAATAGCAATACAAGGATCCAGGACAGTTCTGAGGACTTACGGACTTATGAAAAAGCATGCTATCCAGTTCCAGAGAAAGAATGGTTAAAGTATAAATGCAGATGAAAATATATAATTTATCACTTGTTTATTTGGATATATGTTTTAGGCTTTTGGTTATATGAGATTATTCACTTACAAAAATGAATAATATGGAAATCAGTTTTGCATAATAATACATGTATAAACTAGATTGAATTGCTTATCAGCTCTGGAAGGGGGAAGGGAAGAAGGGAGAGAGACAATTTAGATCATTTGTCTTTGGAAAACTTATGCAGAAATTTGGTATTAAAATAATTTTTTAAAAGATGAGCTGAGTTCAAATCCTTCCTCAGATATTTACTAGATGTAAGACCTGAAGCAAGTCACTTAAGATTTCTTAGTTTCAGTTTCCTCATCTATAAAATGGGGATAAGAATTTTAGCATCTATCATAGGGTTTGATAGGATCAAATGAGGTAATATGAAACTTGCTTTGGAACCATGAAAAAAGAGATTTTCATTTTTTATCTGTGCTTCCCTAGCACACTGCCCGGCACAGGGTAGACTTCAACAAAAATTTATCGAACTAAACTAAAACCACCTACATACCTTTGTTGCCTTGTTGTGATCCAAGGAAGGTGAATGGGCCCTAAGTGCTAGACTTGAAATCAGGAAGCTGGAGCTCAAATCTTATCACCAGTCCCTTCTCTGAGCCTCATTTTTTCAGTCTGTAATTCTTTTAACTGGAATTGGGATTTCCTTGGTGCACAGATTCCATGTAGCTGCGCTAAAAACAAAGATGTGATCGTGCTTTATAGCCTACATAGCCTGTGAGAGCTGCCTGAGGCATTATATGAGAGAGTCAGGACTTGAATCCAAGCCTTCCCAACTCCCAAGACAGCTGTCTATATCCTCCACTCAACACTGCTGGCTTCCTCTGAAAATTAGCTATCATAATTTGTTGTCATGCAATTGTTTTAATCACAGTTGACATTTCATGAGACCATTTGGGGTTTTCTTCACAAAGGAACTGAAATAGTTTGCCATTCCCTTCTCCTGCTCAATTTACAGATGAGGAATGTAAAGCAAACTGGGGTAAGTGACTTACCCAGGGTCACAAAGCTAGTAGTATCTGAGGCTGGATTTGAACTCAGAGCTACCACTATATCCACTGTGTCCAGTGATAAAAATACCTGTGTTGTTTTACAGAGTTGCTGCAAACATCCAATGAGACAGCGTCTGTAAAGGGTTTTGCCAACCACTCATACTATTATATAAAAGTAGACTATAACTATTTTTGTTATTCTGGTTGGCCCAGAGATCATTAGGAGGCAAAGAGAAAGAAGAGAAGATCGATTCTATGCCAATTCTGAAGAGAAAGGCTCTGCTTGTTTGTAAATCCAGTTCTCTGACATTCAAGTATAGGAGAGAGCTGGGATCCCTGACATAGGGGGACCTACTCTAGCTGTCTCGGCCAGCAAGGATACCCGGTTTTTCCTTAAATATATTACCTGTGCCCAGTGATTTTTAAATACTATCATGCATGTTTCTGGGTCAACTCCCTGCAGGCTGACAGCCTGCTGGATTTTGCTGCCCTTGGCAACTGATGACATCATAAACCTTCCCAAGGTTCGATGTTCCTAAGTCATATTTAATTTTCATTGGAAACTTGGAGTGTCATCGCTGAGATTCAAGTGCCACATCGGAAGAGATGTCTCTTTACATTTGTCACTGGCGGAAACCTGGAATGACAATAATGAAAATGCATCTCATTATGTTCTGTCTACCAAGGTTTGAACCCCCCACCGCCGCCACCCCAGCACTGAATTTGAAGCTCCAGTTTCTAAGCATGATGGTTCAAATCACACAAGAATAAACAAATTGTCTGGGGTGGGGGTGGTAGGGGGGACAGAGATAAGAGATGAGAGAGAGAGAGACAGCGAGAGACAGAGACAGAGAGAGACAGAGAGACAGAGAGAGACAGAGAGAGAGGGAGGGAGTAAATCATTCTTAATCGGATCTTAAAGTTCTCTCTTAGTTCACATATGCTCCCTGTTACTAAATAAAACTGAATTATGGTGAAGATGTTTCCCTAGATATGAACAGATACTAACCAGGATTCCCCTTCACCCCTGCTAAAGCATGAATAAGAAATGTTGTGGCTAGAGGGCTAGCCTCAGAATTAGGAAGATCTGAGTTCAAGTCCTGCCTCTAAGACATACTATCAGGGACAAATCATTTAACTTTTCAAAGAACAGCTCTCTAAGAGGAGAAGTCGCCTTCTCTAAGAGGGTTAGACAAAGAGGGTATTCCTCCCAGATAAAGGTAGTTTCTACAAGAGGAGCTCTAAATACTGATGAGGTAAGAAATCAAAATGAGAACAATGATGATGATAAAAGCATTACTCCAAACTAGGAAAGGTTAGCTACTGGAGGTACCTGTAAGAACATCCAGAGTTTATTTTAGAGAAGTAGCCTAATTAGAAATATAAGAATTGATGCCACTACTATTTGTTACCACATAAAAATCTTCTTCCTTAAAAAAAAAAAAAAAAAAAAAAAAAAAAAAACAACAAACAAAAAAGAAACAAGTAGAGATACTTTGTTTTGGATGCCTATAGAAAGGCAACAGGATGATGTGGAAAATGATGTGGACTGAAGACCTAGATGCAAAATACAGATAGTGTAGTAGGACCGCAGATCACTTGACCTTAGCTTCAGTTTCTCCATGTATAAAATGGGGATGAAAGTACTTGCGCCTTTGCTGCTCCCGGTACAATACAGTCTATGCTCCACCTTCATGTCCTTGCATATATTTTCCCATGTGAAGAATGTTCTCTCTCTTCACCTCTACCCCTTAGAATTCCTCCCTACCTTGGGGGCAGCTAGGTGGCTCAGTGGATTGAAAGTGCATTAATTAGAAATGTTGAACGTTTGGACTCCATCTCCCAGAATTCTTTTTCATTACCCAGCATTCTTTTCCCTTCATCCCCAAGTTTTGAGCTTATGTTGTTTGTATATAGTTGGCTGTAACTCTGACTCTTGCTCTCTTTTTTCCCCCTGGGGCATGACTAGGAAAGTTGGCTCTTTACTCTAGCTTTTTATTGTAGTTACTATTAATAAAAGTATTAAATATAATACTTGGAGGCATTGTATATTAATTTTAATTCTTACAAAAGTCAGACCTAAAGACAGGAGGCCCTGGGTTCAAATTTGACCTCAAATACTGCCTAGCTGTGTGACCCTGGGCAACTCACTTAACCCCCATTACCTAGCTCTTACTACTCTTCTGCCTTGGAACCAATATACAGTAGTGATTCTAAGATGGAAGATAAGGGTTAAAAAAAAATTCCTCCCTCCCTACAGAGATCAACTTAGACTCAATTCTGTTTATGGTCAATACTGATTTCTCCTGGACCCTCAGTGATGATAGTTTCTACACTCTTATTCATATTTACTTGTGATACATTTTATATTTAATTATCTGTATAAATTTTGTTTCCCCCCACTAAAGGGTAAGGTTCTTGAGGGCAGGGATTGTTTGATTTTGTCTTTGTATTTGTCTTTGTAGCAGCTAGTGCCTGGGATGTAGAATTCTTAGAGAAAGGCACTGGACTCTGCATTTTTATCAGTGTAATTTCCTAATTGTCGGCTCTGTGAGGGGGGGAGGGAAAAGGAGAAGGAGGCAATATGAATCATATAACTTTGGAAAACTTATGTGGAAATTTGACATTAAAATAAAATAAAGAAGAATTTTAAAAATTTAATGAACTGGACAGGAACAATGAGGTGGCTCAGAGAATAGAGTGACAGAAGGGTCCTGAGTTCAAATTTGGTATTAAACATTTCCTAGCTGGGTGACCCTGGGCAAATCACTTAACCCCAATTGTCTAGCCCTTACCTCTCTTCTAACCTTGGAATCAATACTTAGTCTGTATTAAAAAATGAACTAAACAGACAGAACATGAGAAGATGCAGGCTGGCACACATGGAGAAGAAGGAAAAAATATCAAGATTGAAAATGTAGACTATTGTGACTTATCCTTATGGTAAAAACCAGCATGATACTAAGTTATCAAAGCTACCACATACCCAATCTATCCAACAAATAACGGGCCTTCCAGTCTGATTGAAAATCTCAGGTAATACGGAATCTACTAGCTCCTGACCAGCTTATTTCCTTTCTGGAGAGCTCGAATTGTTAAGAAAATTTTCCTTATATTCAGCCTAACATTGCCTCTATCCAAAAAGCAAAGGCAAATCTAAAAGCAGGAGAGCCGGGATGTATCTTGCATGAGTTCAGTTAAGCCTTTACAAAGTCTTTAGAACAGTGTGAGTCACATTTTTAAAGAACTACAGTCTATTTGGAAAGGACCCATAGAAAGGCAGCTATAGAAAAATAATTATAGAGGGTTGAAGAATAGGACCCATGAGACAAGCTTAAAGAATTCAAGCTAGTAAAAAAAAAAATAAACAATTTTAAACTGTCTGAGCATACAAAGAGTTGTTAGAAGGCAGGCGCTGCTTGGTCATTCATCTCCAAAGACAGAAAGACAGAGAAAATGGGCCTTAACTGCCAATTTAGCCTAAACAAAAGGAATAATTTTATGGCAGCAAATGGAACTCCATTTTAGAACAGAGGTGGTCAAATACACAAAGACAAAAAGCAGAAGGGTCTGCACCGTTCAACACTGAGGGATTACAGCCTTTGCACTCACAGGTATGGACGAAGGACGTGTGGCCCACCTCAGATGTGGCACAGAGGATTGATGACTTTGTTATTTTTGCTGAAAGGCTCCCCCACCCCCTTTCTTTTTCATTCTTGGATACAAAGACCGGTTCACTGATGGGGGGAGTGGGAGGGATATTCAGAAATGAAGGTGATGCTCCTGATGGAAGGCTGATAGACTTGGGGTGTTTAATGAAGTAGATTTTTTTTGCAAATGGTCAGCGCTGGCATTTGTTTTGCTTGACTATGCATATCTATTACAAGAATTTTCTTTCTTTTTTTTTTCCTCCAAAGGGGATGAGGAAAGAAAGGAGAGAAAATCGATTTTTGTCCAGTGGAAAAAAATGTAATTATAAAAAAGGAATGTAGCTGATCTGAAAACCAAAAGATGCCAATAACAATGAAACATTTAAAAATAAAACATCAGAGGGATTAAAAGAACCATTCTAATCTCTCTGAGAAGGTGGAAAAGTAGAAAATTATGTAGAAACTTCAAAGGCAAAAAGATACATCCTCATTTTGAGAAAGGACAGTGTACATTTTAAAGAAGTAGAGACATAATTAAAGGGAAAGAAATGACAAGAAGTAGGGCTTTCCGAAGTTATAATTAACATATCAAGTAACCTCCAATGGCCCTGTGGTCTCATCAGTGGGGAAATTCCCTCCATTGGTCAAGAATATAACCCACCCACCTTTTGCCTCTGAGTCCTCAGTTGATGTCTGTCATTTCTACCTCATGACTCTCTAGGAGGCATCCTCTGCTTCTTTTAATGGCACTGCCCATCGCAGAATTCTCATTGATGCTTGCTGATGGATCTGCAAATTTCAGCTGTCCCTGTCCCCAGTGTTGTCTTTTATACCACTTTTGGCAAGCAAGTCATTGTGGGTAATGTGCCAAAGTATGTTTATAGTCAGCTATTAAAGGAACTAATGACTTTAATTCTTATTATATCAAAATTTTAGAAAATGAATATTAAAAATGTTTTTACATGCAAAAGTGTAACTGGGAAAAGAAAATATTGTAAGAAAAAATTCCTATTATAGAATCACCAGATCATAGATTTGTATCTGGAAAGGACTTTAAACATTCTCTAGTCCGGCACCATACAGGGTAAATGATTCCTAATCACACAGGTAGTAAGTGGCAGAAGCAAGATTCAGTTGGAAGAAAGAAAAGGAAAAAAACAGGCATTTACTAAATGCTTAATTTGTATCACTCAGTCAGTAAATATTTATCAAGTACCTACTGTGTGACGGGCAGTGCAAAAGACAGTTCATGGGGCTCCGCAGATTGAAAACTAGGCTTAGAAACAAGAGGATCTGGGTTCAAATATGGCCTCAGATACCATATTACCCTTGGCAAGTCACAAACCCAATTGCCTTAGCCCTTATATTTCTTCTGCCTTGGGACTAATATTTAATATGGCTTCTAAAACAGAAGGCAAGAACTGTAAAAATAAGACCATCCCTGCCCTTCAGAAGCTTAGAATCCACTGGAGGAGTTTATACCATATACTGTGCTTTACAAATATTATTTCATTTTATTCTCACAACAACCCTAAGAGGTAGGTACTATGATTATCCTCATTTTACCATTGTAAAAACTGAGATAGAGGTCAAAAGACTAGTCCAGGGTCATATAGCTAGTAAGAGTCTAAGGCAAGATTTGTGGGTTTTTTTTTTATTTTTACTTTTTAAAATACTTTTCCAGGTTTACATGATACATTTTCTTTCCCTCCTCTCTTCCCTCCCCACTCCCAGAGCCGACAAGCAATTCCACTGGGTTATACAAATGTTTTAACTTGATACCTATTTTTATATTATTCATTTTTGCAATAGAGCGATCTTTTGAAACCAAAACCTCAAATCAAGTATCCATAAAAACAAGTGATAAGTCATATGTTTTTCTTCTGTGTTTCTACTCCTATAGTTCTTTCTCTTGATGTAGATAGCATTATTTTTCATAAGTCCCTCGGAATTGTCCTGGATCATTGCATTGTTACTAGTAGCAAAGTTCATTACATTCGATCATTCCACATGGTTTCACTTTCTGTGTAGAATGTTCTCCTGGTTCTGCTCATTTCACTCTGCATCAGTTCCTGGAGGTTCTTCCAGTTCACATTGAAATCCTCCAGTTCATCATTCCTTACAAAACAATAGTATTCTATCACTATCACTATTTGTTCAACTATTCCCCAATCAAGGGACACCCCCTCATTTTCCAATTTTTTTGCCACCACAAAGAGTGCAGCTATGAATATTTTTGTGAAAGCCTTTTTTTTAATTATCTTTTTGGGATACAAACCTAGTAGTGGCATTGCTAGATCAAAGGGCAGGAATTCTTTTAAAGTCCTAAAGTTAGATTTGAACAGAGGTCATCCTGACTCCAGACCCAGTGCTTAGTGTGCTGCCTAGCTAGCTGCCTGTGATTCTAAATCTATTGACTCTTTCCACTATGGAATGATAGAATACCTTTCTTCTGAGGTCATAGTGTTCCCAGATGGGCAACCACAAAACATAATCAAAGGAATTTTGATTATGGCACCAAATTACTGGCACCAAAAAGATGAGTATCTACAATAGTAGATTGTATAGTGTGAAACAATATTAATTTGAAAGGAGTGACCAAAAAAAATTCCAACATTTAATTTCTAGCACTTGAGTTTCAATATTTCAAGGGTATGCACTTCTGCAAATATTCTTTTATGAGGAAAAAATATTGCTATCGTTTCTGTCCTGCAATAATTTGTTACGTTTTATTATTTCCACCAGTGATGTCAAACTCAAATGGAAATGGGGATCACTAAGTCATACCACAGGACCCCCACAGTGCACCTATTGACTTAGAAAACCATACTTGTTCCCATATTTCTTTTTTATTAATACAGAGACATAGTAAAATCAGATACGAACTACATTTTAACATGGTTCAGGCTGCATTTGGAAGGGTTGTGAGCCATATGGGGCCCACAAGCCCCATATCTGACACTTCTGATTTACACCATAGTCATCTGTCCATATAGTTCTCACAAATAGATCCCTCATTAGAAACAAAGAAAAACAACTTACCAAAGCAACCAAAATATCGACTTTAACTAACAGTTCATGTGCTACTCTCTATCCGGTCACACACATACTTCTAAGAAAAGGAAAGTTTGTTTTATCTTTTGTTAAGTATTTCCATTTTTGTTTTTAGTAGGCAATTTAAAAAATACTATATGTCTAAAAAGCAATAACTGTGCCAACTTATCTGGAATATGAGCCTTCAACATTATATGTCCAGGTAAACTTCAAGGTTTTTAAGATTTTAATGATGATGGAAAAGGTAACCATGTCTACCATATGGAATATTTTTATGTGCCTTTAAGACCAACAGTAAACCACAAAACACATTCTTTCCAGTGCCAGAATTTTAAGATTTTTCCTCAAAAGGAAGAGAAGAGCCTTTTAAAGTTCATAAAAAAATTTACACATCCAGATACGGTCCATTGTCTATCAATCAGTAACCAGATAATGCATCCTCTATCAGACCAGTTAAGAAAATACTTAAAGACCTCACACAGAAAATCCCACATGCTGAATCTTGAGGTAAAGATGGGAATAAAATGAAGGCAAAGATGGGGAAACAGCTGGAACTTAGGAGGGAGAAGGACACCCTGAGATTCCACAAATTAAAATGATGGTATAAAAGACAAAGGCATAAAATAAAGATAGAGATCAAAGAGCCGGATATTTTCCACTTTCTATTTTATTCCCATCTTATCAAAGCATTAAGACTCTGGCATATCTCTAGAGTAATATAAAACTGAAAGAAAAAGACTGATTCTCCATATTTATGAAAGATTTATAGGAACAGGTTTCTTTGAACATTAAATTTTCCAATATATTTTCTATATTTTGCTGTTACCAGCCTTTGTCTTTTTTTCTTTTCCTTTTTTGCAGTCATTCTGGGATTTTCATTGAACTCCCAGGAAGATCACAGTTGTAATTCTCAAGGAAAGTCCAGAAAAGTCAAAGGAAGGAGAGAAATGGTAAAATAAGAGGAAACTGTACTGTCAGGGCCATAGGATCACAGATTGAGTGCTGGAAGGGAACTAAGAGGTCATCTAGTCCAACTCCTCTTTTCCTAGATATGGAAACTGAGGCCAATTAGGGGAAAGGATTTACCCAAAGAAACATAGGTCCCCAGTTACAAGGCTAGCATGTAAAACTCAAGTCCAAACCTCACTCACATCACCACATATGTTTATGAATTATAGCTCATGCAAGCTCTAGGTCATCCTTATCCAAACTCCTACTCTCATTGATGATGAGCTAAGTCTCCGAAATCTGGAGGCAGTACCTCAGGAAGCCAGGGGTGATTCTCTAAAGCCATAAGCTCAAGCATTTCACTGTGGGGCTCCCCAACACACACAAAGATTGTCAGTTGAGAATGAATTTAGCAGCTAGAAAGAGATATTTGCGAACTGATCAAACCATTTTGAAGAGTAATCTGAAATTATACCAAGAGAGCTATAAAACTGTGTAGATCCTTAGACTCAGCAATACTACTCTTAGGTCTGTTTCTCAAGGTGATCAGGGGAAAAGGAAAAGCACCTATATGATCCAAAATATTTTTAGGAGCTCTCTTTGTGGTGGCAAAGAACTGGATACTGAGGGGATGTTCAACTGGGGAATGGCTGAACAAGTTGGGGATATATAATTGTGATGGCATATAACTGTGATGGAGAAGTAGGTTAATTTTTTTAAAATATGGAAAGACCTACCTGAAATTCGGAAAAGTGAAAAGAGTAGAATGCAAGAGAACATTACTTATAGCTAAAGAAATAATGACTGAAGAATAACGTGTGAACCTCCAGAGAAAGAACTGATACATAGAAAAATGTAAGACACTGTTTTATATAAATATATGTTTACACTGTATACATATAATATAACATATATCTAATGTCCTTTTTTGTCAAATGATGTCTTCTCTGGGGCAAGGAGAGGAGGGAGGGAAGGAAAAACCTGGGAATTTTAATGTAATCAACAAATAATTTTTTTAATGGAAAAAGGGAATATTTACAAAGGGGATACTATAGGAACAATTGGTATTCTAAGATGGTGACACACTTTCCCAGTTACACAGAGCATCTAGGGGAAAGTGAGAAAAGACTTAGAAAATTCACATGGCAAAGGGGACACTCATAACTCCTCATTGCTGAAGTCATTTTCTCCCTTTTGTCAAGTGCTCAAATTCTCCCTAGGAATGGTATAGTTTCTTTGCGAGGCTCTCTTTGTTAAGACTTGATTCAGGTTCTCTCTATGGCTCCCAGGACATAATATTGCTGTTAACCTATCCCATTCTCTAGATCCTTTGATGCCCCCAGTGTCTTCCTCTGGTCAAAATTGAAGAGGGTAGGAGATTTGACCAGGGAAGTTCTCCTTCACCTCCAGGAAGTAATCCTTAGTAATGTGCTAGAAAGCCATACTTTTTCTCCATTTTCTAGAATCCTCCCATTCCATCTAACTTGATGGTTTTATAAACAACCTACAGTTCACAACAAAATCCCCTAACCAAAAGGAACATACATTTTATCTTGTATCATTTGAAGGATGAGAGGAAATAAATCTTTACATAGCACCAACTATGGGCCACATAACTGTGCTAATAAGTACAAATATTATTACTGTTGATCCTCACAACCTTATTAATTTTTCTATTTTACAACTGGAAAACAGAGGCAATCATTAACTAAGGTCACAAAACTATTAAGTGTCTAAGCCTGGATTTGAACTCAGGTCTTTCTGACACCAGACCTAGAGCTCTATCCACTGCATAACTTAGCTGCCCCAAGTAAGAATGAGTGTGAGTAAACTACTTGAGACTAGACCTGAAGTTTCTATGTACTACATACTATATACCACTGATGCAACTCAGCATCTGCTCTTCACCTACAGTTTTACAGAGTAGTCTTGGGGCAACAAAAGATGAGAAGACCCTACAATGTATCAGAGGTAGCAATCAGATCTGTCTTCCTGATTCTGAGGTGTCCCATCTGCCTTTAAGCCCCATTCATTGAGGGCTTAAAATGCCAGACTGAGGATTTTGTTTTTTATATTAGACACAATGGAAAGCTAGCATCTTAGAGAGATCAGTGCTATGCTTCTTAGCAGAGCACAAGAATCCTTTCCTGTCCTCTCCCACTTCACCAGTCCTGGAACCATGAACCAGAATCAAATCTACTCTGTCATTGGTCATAGATGGGATGTATTAACCTCCTTCTCTATGGCCCCACTTAACATCCTTAGAACTTGACAGATCAAAGTACTTCTCACTGGTCATTAGTACTTCCCTATGTGCTCTTTCTCCCATTAGACTATAAGCATCTTGAGGGCAGGGATTTTGTTGCTTTTATACTTGAATCACCAGCACTTAGTACCATGCTTGGCACATAATAAGATATTAATGAATATCTATATTTTCATTTATTCATTCATTTATTCAAGTGTACTGGGCATAAAAGATAATTGCATTGATTTCCTACTCATACTTTCTCTATATGGAGCCAAGTAAAAATCCTGATATGATTTACTTCACATGTAGAAAACTAAGCCATTTTTTAAAAATTGTTAGATAAGGAGATATATAAATATATATGTATATGCATACCTACATACATATATACACTATGATTTCATGGCATATGATTATGGCATATTCCCAGACATTTCCACCTATCCTATCCTAAACTCTGTTCTCTTTAGTCTAAATGTCCTGAAATTTGAAATCTTAGAACAAAACTCTCTATTCTAAGTGCCTGCTAATAATAAGCTTTCTGTGCTTATAAATATGCAGAATTCCCCTGGAAGCCAGCTTTACTTTTATGCCTCAGAACTCCATTCACGGAAACTTGAAGAAGAGGATTTTTCTCTCTCTAAAAAAAAAAAAAAACACTGAAAAAAATAAGTATTCCTTTTCTGAACACTAGACTGTTAGAATGTTCAAAAGGAAACCCCCCCAAAAAAAACATTATATGACACAGAACTTGAGATTTGGGCATAGATTCTATATAATGATTTTGTGTGCTTAAAATAATAGCATAAAGCAAGAAAAAAGGGGAGGGGAAGCCTATCTAAAGGACACCTATCTAAAGAGATAGTAGAACATTTTATCCCTCTTTATTGCCATAGATGAAACAAATTTCTGCCAATAAGAAGAAAATTACTACAGACTATACACTACAATGGAGAATCCTATCCCTGTCATCAGAAGCTTATCTTCAAGGAAGACACAATCTTTTTACAAGCAAATAAATACAAAGTAATTTCAGGAAGTAGAAAACACTAACAACTATGCAGATCAGAAACGTCTTTGTATTAGAGGTGGTACCTGAGCTGAGCCTTAAAGAAAGCTATGAATTATAAGAAGCAGCAATAGGGAAGAATGTCTTCCATTAATGGGTGAGAGTCAGTACAAAGTCATGGAAGTAAGAGATAGGATGTAACACTCTTTTTGGTGATTTTATTGTTCAGTTGTGTTTGACTCTCCATGACCCCATCTGAGATTTCCCAAGTATCTGGCAAAGATACTTAAGAGGTTTGTAATTTACTTCTCCAGTTCCTTTTACAGATGAGGAAATTGAGGCAAATAGGATCATATAACTAATAAGTATCTGAGGCCAAATTTGAACTCAGAAAGATGAATCTTCCTGACTGAAGGCTCACCATTCTATCTACCTCACCACCCAGCTGCCCAGTATAACACACAGGAAACAACAATAGGTCAAAATAGACGAAATATAGGGTACGTAATGGGACTAACGTGGAATAAGTTTTTCCACTATGCTGTGTTTTAATTCAGTTCTCCTAAATCTAAAAGGAACAAGATATCCAAGTAAGTCTTTTATCTTTAGACACTTTTTAGAAAATAGAGATCAGAAGACACTCAGCATGACCCAAACAGAATTGCTTTTGTTTTCCCCATCGCTTATCTTCTATCTTAGAATTGATATTGAGTCTCAGTTGCAAGGCATAAGAGTGGTAAGGGCTAGACAATTGGGGTTAATTGACTTGCCCAGGGTCACAAAGCTAGGAAGGGTCTGAAGTCAAATTTGAACTCAGGATTTCCTGTCTCCAGGCCGGGTACTCTGTCCAAAGAGCCACCTAACTGCCCTCAAAATTCATTATTTCCACCAAAAATGGTCCCTCCTTCCTAACTTCTCTTGAACCATCAAATGAACCACTCTTCACAGTCATTCAGTACCCCAAGCTCAGTGTCACCTTGAACTTTTCACTGTCACCCCATATATCCAATCCAAACAACATATCTTGTTTCTACCTTCACAACATGTCTCACACAGCTACAACCCCTAGTTCAGATCCTCATCATCTCTTTCCTCGACTACTGCCATAGTTTTCTAAATGGTCTCCCTGACTCAAGTCTCTCCTATTTCGATCTATTTTCCACTCAGCTGCCAAAAGGTCCAGCCATGCCACACCTCCTGTTCAGTGAACTCTAGTGGCTCCGATTACCTCTTGGATCAAATGTTAAAATCCTCTTTTTGGCACTAACAGTATTTTATAACCTGGCCCTTTCCAACCTTTAAAACTTTCTTATGTGGGGGCAGCTGGGTAGCTCAGTGGAGTGAGAGTCAGGCCTAGAGACAGAAGGTCCTAGGTTCAAATCTGGCCTCAGACACTTCCCAGCTGTGTGACCCTGGGCAAGTCACTTGACCCCCATTGCCCACCCTTACCACTCTTCCACCTATGAGACAATACACCGAAGTACAAGGGTTAAAAAAAAAAAACTTTCTTATGTGTCCTCCATAATCTAGTTAAAAGCAACCTGTATTTGTGGTTCCTCAGGCATGTCACTTTGTCTTCCATCCTCATCCCCAGAATGCTCTCTAACATCTTATCTCCCATTCTTAGTTTCCCTGAGTTCTTTCAAGACTCAGCTTAAATCCTACTTTCTATAGACTGTCCTTTGAAAGCCCCACAGTACATCCCTGACACTTAGCATGCTGGCTGATACAAAGAAAGGCAAAACATAGTCCAGCCCTCCAAAGAGTTCACATTCTAAGGAAAGAAGCAGCCTGTAAAAAGCCATACTCGTTTTATATTCTATAAAATAAATGGAAGACAATATGAAAGGGGATGACATAAGCAGCTATAAATAAAATACTCGTTGACCAACCTAAAAATGCATTTGCTATAGAGGATAATACACTGCAGACAAATCAAAAAGTGCTTCCTCTAGGGAACAGGGAAATAATTTTGTTCTAACAAAATTCTCTTTGTAATGCCATTATTGGAATGGCATTTGGCTGGTGCTCCTTTTGGTGTGATAGTTTTTTCTTACACATAAGTCAAAGAATTAGAAACCAGGCAAATGCAATCTAATTAAAGACAATAACTGGGTCTTTGATGAGTGAACTCGCTAGCTATTGAGAGCACTAGACAAGGGACAGTTCATTCAGTCCTAAGTTGGATGGCCCTCTGGATAGCCCCTAGTTGGATTCAAACGAAACATATCAAAACTCTATTACTACAGATCTGCTTATCATGTACAATTCCATCTAAAGGTGATGCTTTTCAAATATTAGGAAGAGCTGAAGAGGAGAAAATCTCGTGCCCTCAATTATAACTAATGGAGGAGGGGGAAAAAATACATTTGAAGTCAGACTACTTCTGCTAACCTTGGGTTTGAGACCAATAAAATCTTATTACACTTAAATTCTCAAAGCTCAATAATCCCCTGGCCCCGTTTCCTTCTTCTTAGTCTCCAACATATTACATAGCAATTTATAGCTGTAAGAAAAATAGTTAACAACTAATATTCCCCTTGATGATTCCCCAGGCCTCTCTCAAACTACCCCCAAAGAACTGACTTCAGTCATGAAGAGCAGTGTAGCATTGTGAGAAAAGACCCGGAGAGAGTCAGAGACCCTAGGTTCAAAACCCACCTCTGTGCTGCCTCAAGGAGTCACAAAATCTCCAGGACTCAGTTTGCTACTCTGTAAAATAAGAGATTTAACCTAGATCAGCAGTCTTCAAAGTATAGTCTGTGGACCTATGAGGCTCCCAAAGACCTTTTAAAGGACATGGAAGGTAAAAATTATTTCCATAATAATGTTAAGAAATCTTTTGCCTATTTACACACTCCTCAGTTTTTCAGGTACATGTCTGTCTGAAGCCAGATTTTCTTCATTTATTTCAACCAAAATAACATCACAACAGACTGAATACAGAAACAGATAGGACAATCTTATGATACCATTAAGCCAAACAGAAAGAGACACGCAAAAAATGTGTAACACAATAGTATTCTTCTTACTAAATTTTTAAAATAAAGTTATTTTCCATGAAAACTATATCACTGATATAGGCATGTAATGGATTTTGTCACTGTTGTTTTATAATGAATAAATAAGTCACTTATAATGCATCAATCTTAATTTATAGTAAAGTAAATATCAATAGATAAAAATCCACAGAAATAAGAACTCTTTTGGATCCTCAATAATCTTTAATATAGAGAGATTCTAAGACCAAAACATTTAAGAACCTCTGACCTAGACTAAGATCTCTTTGAAATTTTACCCCAAGAGTGGAAAGAGGGCTAGCTCTGGAATCAAAGGACTTGGGATTCAACTCCTACTTCAGAAGATTATTCCATTATCTATGTACTTTTGGGATAATTTCCTTAACTGCTCAGAGCCCAATCCTCAACTCTAAAATGAGAAGGTACAAAAAGATGTATTCTCAGCTCCCTTCTAGTTCCAGGTCTATAATCCTACGAATAGTTTTCCTAAGTATAATCCCTCTTCTTCCTAACAGTCCTTCAAATACTGGAAAACACGACATAGTGGAGGGAGGGCTTGATTTGGTTACAGGAAGGGCCAGATTCAACTCCCTGCTCAGAAACTTACTAGGTACATGACCATGGCCAAGCTACTTAGTTGTTCCATCTGTAAAATGGGATTGATATATAGCGCCTACTTCACATTGTTGTTAGTGCTAAATGAGATAAAGATATGTAATGCACTTTATGAATATTAAATCACTAGATAAATGTTAAATGCAATTATTATCTACCTTGTCTCCCTGCCCCAACCCAAGTCTTTCCTTCTTCAAGCTAAACATGTCAAATTTGTTCAACCAGTCCTAATATGGAAAGATCACCAGTCATTCACCATCCTAAGCACCTCCTTGGACTGTGCTCCAGCTGGTTAATATCCCTCCTAATGAATATGGAGCTCATTAGGATGTACAACAAGTGTACAACTATGCAATAAGCAGCATAAAGAGAAAAAAGGCAAAATAAGATGCTAATTATTGGATAGCTTTTTCAATAATTCCCCACTGTCTCCTGAATAAATATAATACTTCACCCATTGACCTTTGCCTACAATGTCATCTCCAGGTAATTCCTACCTAACTTTCAAGGTCAATGTCCATTAGAATCTCCTCCATGATTTCCCTATATCCCTAGTTACAAGAATGCTTTCCTCTAGATTCCCATAGCTCTATGTCTATTCCCTTTGGCACATTCTCCCTTACTGTCATAGTTATTTAGGTATATAGGATGAGAGAGAGAGAGAGAGAGAGAGAGAGAGAGAGAGAGAGAGAGAGAGAGAGAGAGAGAGAGAGAGAGAGAGAGAGAGAAGGAGGGAAAGGAAGGGAGGAAAGGAGGAAGGGAGGGATGGATGCCATTCCATCATCCTAGAAAGAACTGGAATCTGAATGCAGGTGGAAACATGATATATTTCCTTTTTTCTTTTTCATTTGCTATCTCTTCCACAAAACTGCTAATATAAAAAACATCTTACATGATTACACATGTAAAATAATATCAGATTGCTTGTTGCTTCAGAGAGGAGGGAAGGAGGGAGAGAGGGAAGGTCAGAAGAAGGATGAGAATTTTGAATGCAAAACTTTTTTAAAAATGAATGTCAAAAAATTGTTTTGCATGTAAAAGGGGGAAATATAATATAATTTTTTAAATAAGAAAATGAGTACTATATACACACATTATTTAGTGTTCCCAACTCCTGGATCCTGGCATGATACTAAGGAAGGTATTGAATAAAACATATGCACCATCAACAGGGAACCATGGATGGAGCTCGTTGTTGTCTAATAACTTGGCTTCATCATGAATAGGTTCCACATATTTTTGTCTCTCACTTCCCAATTTTTAGACTTCTTATTTGATTTTTTTCTTTGCCTATTCAGCTAGTTTTGAGCTGATTCTCATCTCAACTCTAACTTTCTTTTTGTTGTCTATTTCCTGGGCTTGAAGGCTGAGCTCTATCCAAGTCACAAGGGTTATAGTCTTAATCAGAAAGGAACTTGGACATCACCTATTCCAATTCTTTCTCTCCTTCCTCATCATTTTATAGTGAAGGAATTGAGTCCCAAAGACCTTGACTTTGGACAAGGAGACAAGGAAAAAGCAACAGAACTATTATTTGAACCCAGTCTTCTGCCTTCATCCAGAGATCTTTTTGCTACACCATTATTGATGTCTCAAACTCCTACCTCATCTAGCCTCTGGACTGAAAGATGTCAACCTCTTACCTACCTTTAGCACAGGGAAGGGTAGTGGTATTATTGGAAAGTTGTAGTTTTTTCAGTGTTAGGAGGAAGGGGGAAGGGGAAGGGGAGAGAATAAGCATTTATTAAGCACCTAATATATGTCAGATATTGTACTATGTGCTTTACAAACATGATTTCATTTCACCATGTAGTTGAGAAAACTGAGGCGAAAAGAAATTAAGAGTCTTGTCCAAAGCTGCAAAGCTAGTGAGTGACTGAAGTGGAATTTTAACTCAAGTCTTCTTGACTCAGTACCCGGTGTTCTGTCCACTGTGCTATATAGCTGCCTTTAGGTAAAACAAGATCTATGCTACTTACCCATTTCTGCTAACAGAATTCAGTGCTATCTCCAAGTACTCTTTTAATGTCTGCATGACAGAATCTGGCACTTCATTATAGAGCCTTAAATAATTTTCTGGATTGTTCAATGTGTGTATGAATCTTTTCTCAGGAAAACTGCCAGATCACAAAGTTTATTTTCCTAATATCCTAGCCAGAGTTGGGACTCGATGCTTATTTATATGATGAAAAATGAGAGAGAAAAAGTAATTCTGAGCAAGATTAACTAGAAAATATTTAAATATGCATTTAAAACTCACATATATGGATATATTTTATATACTTTTTAAGTTAAGAAAAACATTATGGACGTGAGAGTTCTATCACTGAGGACAGTCTAAACAACTGAATTATCAGTGATAAGGTGAAAGAATAGTAGTTAGTAGATGTATATGGGATACAATTAAGAAAACATAACCCTGAATTATTTAAACAAGCTATGAAAGATTAAAAAAATAGGAAATCAACAATGGAAATGACACAGATATTAACCATAAAAATTTCATCCAGAATCCCAGTCAATGTAAATTAATTACCATGAGCCCAAAAGAGCCCAGATTTGACTTACATGCCAAATAAACATAGGTAGGTGTCAAAGGCAACACCATGTTGGAAAATATACTGACTTGGTCAATCTTATGAAGACAGATAATGAATGATTAAGATTGTTATTGTTTCATAAATATTGTTTCATAATTTTGTTTCATAAAGCAGACAAGAAGTGGACAGTCAAACCAGTTTAATTAAAGTTGGCAAGAAATCTAGCTAAGCAAGGTCATTCTGATGGTGTTCAAGTCAGAAAACAGAAAGACCCCAAACAGAAGAAAAATGGGAAAGATCTGCAAAAATTATTACAATCATGAGTTCTATCAAGGAGAGTACAACCACTGCACTTTGACCCTATCAGAATCACTAATAGAAATGGTAGATTTTTATAAGAGGAGAAAACAATAGTGGGAAAGACAGGCAGATGAATCAGATATATATAGTGGTGATTCATGCAGATGGCAATTAAATTGTGGGAGTATTGAGGGATTAATTTACAAGGCACCTGAAGAAGAGGAGGATATCAGAGTCATGGGAAAAAATCTTTAATTACATTAAAGGAAGTGACCAAGAAAACATCAACAACTACCAACCCAAATGCAACTCTCCCACGTTTACTAAATCTTTATGATACACGAATCAAGGCCACCCTCGATGAGAGTATTAATTAGGAATAAACAGGCTTTCCAACACACATTTAACAAAAGACCATTTCTTTACCATCTCACATTTGACTGGAAGATGTAGCAAATACAAGATCCCATTGGCTTTGTTGAGTGTTACAAAAAAACATCCAAAAAACTCGGGAAAAATAAAGCATCAAAGATATCTTGCTTCCATATATCAAGATTGTTCAAGATTTGTAACAAGAAGAAGAATACTATTAAATATCCAACTAATAATCAATATCTAGTGAAGCATAAAATAGGAAGGTAGATACTTGTCCTTATTACCACTAAGACTGAAAAACAATGCAAAGTTTAGGTAAAGAAGGGATTCCCTGGGGTTGGCACAGTCCTCCAGGTGCTCCTGTTTCTATTTTGCGTTAAGTTGAGAGAATCAAGACACTACAGAGCCTTCTAGAAAAGAACCATAATCACCCAATGGAGTCTGGTCTATCCATCCATGCAGGAAAAATATCTACTGCCCGCATTTCAACATGCATATGAATTGACACCCTAGAGCTTGCCCAACAGTATACATATGAGTGTGTACACACTATACATGCTCAAATATTTGTGTATGCACATGTTTGTTTTGTGCACATGCTGAGCAGAACAGAACAGTTGTCTAGAATTGACAATATACAAATAGACAATAAACAGGGTCCAGCACTGCAAAGGAATAGAATGTACTGGTTTGCTATTGGTACTTTTTTTTACTAACCTCATGCTTCTCCTATTAGTAAAAGCCCCTATTTCAAAGATAAACAAGGAATTCTGAAGGGATGGCATCAAATAATTTTGCGAAATTTTATGAAAGAAAGAGAAGAGGTGGAAAACGCCAGTGATACCCTCTAGATAGCCTAAGAAAACAAGGAAGAAAGCAAGCAAGCAGGCTCAGTGGATACTTTGTGAAAATTTTTTTGAAAAAGTCTCAGAGTAACGTGGATAGACCACCACGGGCAGGTTGCAATTTTATTGCTAGATGGAGTTCCCGAATCAATGAGGTAAGAGAGACATTTGAATAATAATATGGCACTTTTTCTGGTTTGCAACATGCTTTCTCCAGAACTTCCTATGGAATAAAGAGTACAAGTATTTTTATGCCCATGTTACAGACAAGGAAACTGGGCTCAGAGAGGTTAAATATGTTCATTCATCATTTATTTTTCAGGAGAAAAATGTTTTAAAGATAACATGAAAAAAATTAATAGTTAAAAAATTCCTCTCAGGATATCTAACCAAACATCCTCATTTTACTGATAAGGGAAGTGAGCTAGAGAAGCTTGGTTGCTCAAGGTCATGGAAGATCTGCCCGAGATCATGGGATCACAGGATATGGAGAGTAAAGCGGTCTTTAAGGTCATCTGATTCATCCCATTCATTTTACAGATGCTGGCACATAAAAACAGAAAACACATGGAGAGGAAAACCAACCATTGTGATCCAATATGAAAGCAGTCATCTGTGGATGAAAGATTAAGCAACACATCATTCAGCAAATATAAGGGGGGAAATGAGAAGTTAGGTAAGTGTGAAGCTTTTGCCAGAAGAGTACTCTTAGGCTCTGAGAGGTTTTTTGGACATTTTTTTTAATGCTTTCACACAATTGTACTGAACGAAAAATAACTCACAACTCTGGAAATGACTCATTTCCAACAAAGAGATCTATTTTCTGCCTCACATTTTATAGTATTTATCCTGAGAAATCTCATTACATGTTAATATAAATGGTAAATGGACAGACTTTTAGCATTAACTTCACTTTGAGGATAGAGATGATGGTAGTTTCCACTACTAATGCTACAGAGTATTTCTCAAGAGATTTTACACACAGACACACACACACACACACAGACATACGCATCCAAGGAACAGCTATAATGAAAATAAATCACTATATCTCTGATTAAAGTGACCCTGGACTGCTAAAGGCCATGTGAGCAAAGCATAAGCTTTCAAAGGTTCTACCAAGTTAGAAATATTTTGAATCACGGAATGAACTGTCTCTGAAGGTAGTACATCACTCTCTCAACATTGGTCTTCAAGCAAAGGTCACTTGGCAGTCAGGTGGTGATGAGGATTCTTTTTTTGGCATGGCTTGGCATCTGAGATTCTTCTACCTCTGGAGTTCTATGTGTTTCCATGTGTTGGTACCTGCCTAATGATAAATTCTTTATCTGTTTTCACAGATTTCAAATCTAACAAAAGCAAGGCATGACTTCTGGTTTGGTTTGGTTTGGTTTTTGCAGCAGCAACTAATAACAATTGCCTATGGAGGCACAAAAAGGTTAGGCTCAAAAAAAAGTGTAGGAAAATTAGTATGGAATAATAAACTTTAAAAAAATGTCAGCCTTAGGAGTCAGAAGACCTGCATTGAAGTCCCAACTTTAACATTTAAAAGAAGGGCAAATATGGTAAGCCAGTCCCCTCTGGGAGCCTTAGTTTCTTCATCTGTAAAATGAGGATCATAAAACTTGAAATACCTACTTTACAAGGCTATTATAAAAGGAAAACTGCCTCAAAATACTACGTAAATAATGTTTCTGATAATGTTATCAATAGAAAGTACAACCATATCAATGAAAAGACAAAGGTTTCAGAAGAATGACATATTTAAGTTCTACAGACTCATAGATTTAGAGTTTGAAGGAATGTTAAAGGATTAGCTGCCTCGTTATACAGATGAAGAACTGAACTCCTGAAAAATTAGTGAGGTACCGAAGACTATACTGGAGAAAATTTGCCAGGATTTGAACCCTGGGACTCTGAACTCCAAATTCCAGGGCACAACCTTGAATGGAAAAATCCCTATTGAAGAACCCCCAAATAGCAAAATGTATATGGGACTCATTTCAATTCCTATTTGGAGGGAGGCTCAAGCAAAACTGCCCCAGATCCTATCGAAGTTTCAAAGGAAGAGACAAGAAAGAAAAAAGAATCTTGAATGTATAAAAATCAAATAGAAAAGATTGCTTTCCTCTAGTTAAAACTGGGTTATTACCCTAGAACAGAGGTTCTCAAATTCCTGGTGCCAGGACCCCTTTACAACCTTTAAAATTAATGAAGACATCAACCCTCAAAGAGCATTTGTGTAGGTGTGGGAGTAGGGGTAGAGATATTTCCTTGAATTTGATAGAGCCCAGTCAAACCCTGGTTCACAAAAGCCAACTGAAATTTTACACGTGAGCATTTACACCTGGGAAACTGGCAAAGGCTACACATCACAGCTTGATTCATGGTTTTGCTGAATGTCTAGGCTTAAGAAAATAATGAAAAAATGTTAATGATGCAGATTAACCTAAAAAGTTGTCCTACATAGATTTTTTTTTCTTGAGCTAAGTTGTTAAACATTAACATTACAAATATTTACAATAGTAATACCTATTTGTATTTACTGTATTAGTAATTTAAACATCTTCTCATTATTATGAAAATAGTTTTCACTTCACGGATTCCCCAAAAGAGACTGAAGAGCCCAGAAAAAAAAATCATGAGATCTCATTTATAGAACTGGTAGCCTACTGGAATGTATACATGATTCCCTCTGGGTGCATATATACATACACTCGCATACATACCACCAACTTCTCAAGCCAAAATACCTCTTTACTTTTTTTTTTTTTTAATCCTTACCTTCCCTCTTGGAGTCAAGATTGTGTATTGGCTCCAAGGCAGAAGAGTGGTAAGGGTAGGCAATGGGGGTCAAGTGACTTGCCCAGGGTTACACAGCTGGGAAGTGTCTGAGGCCAGATTTGAACCTAGGATCTCCCATCTCTAGACCTGGCTCTTAATCCACTGAACTACCCAGCTGCCCCCTAAAATAAATCTTTACATTGACATAACAATATGGTACTGGCTAAGAGATAAAAGGGTGGATCAATGCAATAGACTAGGGGTAAACGACCTCAGTAAGCTAGTGTTTGGTAAACCCAAAGACCCCAGCTTTTGGGACAAGAACTCACTCTTTGAAAAAAACTGCTGGGAAAATTGGAAAACACTATTGGAGAAAATAAATTTAGATCAGCATCTTACACCCTATACCAGTGATTCCCAAAGTGGGTGCTACCACCCCCTGGTGGGTGCTGCAGCAATCCAGGAAAGCGGTGATGGCCACAGGTGCATTTATCTTTCCTATTAATTGCTATTAAATTTTTTAAAAATTAATTTCCAGGGGGCTAAGTAATATTTTTTTTCTGGAAAGGGGACGGTAGGACAAAAAAGTTTGGGAACCACTGATATATACCAAGATAAATTCAAAATTAGTAAATGGCTTTTAAATATATGAGAGGGAAATTATATACATTGACATAAATACTGCAGAAATGGCCTCAAGGAGAAATGGAGAAATAGAGCTCCCTCCTTTCCTTAAAGAGATGAAGACTATGGATGTATCATGGTGTATGCTGTCTACCACAGTCACTGTGGTGCTAGATTTTGCTTTCTTGCACAGGATGCTTCCCTGGGGGTATATCTATGTACCTAGGAAAGTAGGAACCTAGACAGACCATAGGCTATTCCCCAAAAGTTACCTTTTAAAATCTCTTGGTTGAGCCAGACTAACTCACCATTATTAGTTGATTATGTCATGCGAGTTTTTCTTATAACAGATTTTAGGAAAAAATTCTTTGTAGGTTTTCTAGTTGTCTGGATTATTAAAAAATGATAATTTTCTGTATTAACAAATTATATCCAGCCCATAAAAAATTACCATAGAAACAGACCCCACATTTCAGTGCTTAATTCACAATTAACATGAAGCCTCTTTTATTCCTGCTTGAGGGTATGGAATTTAGGCTTGCCATTTTGCCCCCATAAGCAATAAAAGTAAAAGTTGAAAGGACATATAAAATAAGTCCCCTGACACAGCAAGAATGGCTTCGGTGACTGGCTGGTTGCCAGACTCCCAAAGCAAGCCCCCTGAGAAGCTCTCTTCACTAGATGGCAGGACCTAATTTATCTATAAGCCAACAGAAGCAGCTGGATAGATTACAGCTCTCTTATATTCTGATTCTGTTCCTCTAGAATTCCCTCCTTCTCCCCGACTGAGTGGCATACATTGGCATGGTTCAAGGCTATCTACACTCCTTTAATTAAAACTCTTCTCTCCAAAATTAACATGTGTCTGCCAAAGACAAACCGTATGGAAAAAAAAAAAGAAAGGGAAAATGAAAAGAAGAAAAAAAGAGGCAAAGACCATGTGTTTTAAATTCACTTTTGGTTCAAATAAAGTATTTATTGCCTTGATCCACTTCCCAGCCCCCACCACTCCCTAAATCACTGCTTGTGGTAGGTGACGGTGGGTGGGTGTCATGCTCTGATTCTTCCCTGAATTAATTATGGCTTCCCAAGGTTAATATATTATATTGAAAGCATTTTTTTTCAAAAAGGGAATACTTTCTAAATTGGGATTTAGAAAAAGAGAATTTAAATCTAATCCCAATTTAGAAAGTATTCCCCTTATCTAAAAATGGTTCAAAAATAAGATACTAACTCTAGGGGTTTATGAGTTTTATAAATATATATATATATATATATATATATGACACCAAAAACAAAAAAACTGTGTGTATATATATATGTGTGTGTGCATATATATGTTGAAAAGGGAGAATATGTTTATTAATAAAGAGTTTCTAAATTGTGTAATGTTAGCAATCTCTGCCCCACTTTCTAATATTCTCTCACTATTGCTACAGTCAGAAAAGGGGGTGGAAAGGAGTGCTACACAGCACTAAGGAACATTTTGTATTATTTGTTTGGTTTCTAGGTTTCCACAGCCAAAGATTTCATCACCAAGAGACTAGCCCACTGGTAATATATACTTATCGTCTTTTTATTTTTTTACCTGTAAAATGAGAGGCTTCAACTAAAAGATCTTTAAGACCCCTGCTTGCTCTCAAGTTCTGAGGCCCTGAGTCTATAACCCTTGATAAATGAGTTGAGGCACCTACTGTGCCTCAGCACATTACACAAAATGGCAGAAGTGATCCAGCATGAATATTCCAAATTTCTCTATATTTCCTCTCCTGAAAGAGCTATGCAAACATTAACTAATTATTCCTCAAATATCCCCGGGAAGCTCAAAGTAAACTTTATTATTCTATTTCATGGATGAAGACACAGCAGAGAGATTAAACTCACTTAGAGGCTCCAGGAAAGAATGTGGTATCTGCAATTACTGGAACACTCAAGGCTTTGACCGAGTCATTCACTGTCTCTGGAGTTCAGGATGATCATCTGTAAAGTCAAGGTGGGACTAGGTGATTGCAAAGGTCCCCTTAGACTCTTGTTTTCTGATTATAAATGCAATTCTCTCTTCTCTCCAAGTTTTCAAGACACTATTCTCACCAAGTTTTCTTCCTCTATATTCTATTTTTAAAAAAGCAAACAAACCTTACCTTCTGTCTTAGTATCAGTTCTAAGAAGAATGGGAAGGACTTGGCAATTGGGGTTAAGTGTCTTGCCCAGGGTCACATAACTAGGAAATATGTGAGGCCAGATTTGAACCCAGGTCCTCCTGACTCCAGACTTGGTACTCTATCCATTGTGCTACCAAGTTGCCCCCTCCTTCCTTTCTATTTCAACTTCCCCATCTCCACTGTATCATCATCATCATCATCATCATCATCATCATCTGCGTCTACCTTCTAATTTAGAGTGTATTCCTAAGGTTCTATCTAGGGCAATCTTATCTTTGTTCTCTACATACTCTCACCTGATTATCCCCTCAGCTCTGATAGGCTTATCCTTTCATTGCAGATGATTCCCAGACCTATATGTCTAGCTCTAACCTCTCTGTAGAACTCCAGCTCATATCACCAGCCATTTATTGGACATAATCTTTCTACCTCCAAAACATCTCTGGCACATGTTCTCTTCTCTCTACTCACAAAGTCCAACTTTCGCTAGCATAGGTCCTCCAGACTTCTCACTCTACCTGTTCCAAGTCTCTCCCATTTCAAACCGATCCACATAGTAGTCAAAATTAGTTTTCCAAAGTACATGTCTGATCCATGTCACTGCATTCCCTGCACAATCAATTCCAATGGCTCCCTGTTACTTGAAAGATCAAACATAAACTTCACTGTCATGTAAAGTTTTTTATGATCTAACCCCACCCTACCTTTCTCGTCTTAGTAGACATTACTCCCCTCTTTGCATTTTATAGTCCACCTAAATTGGTTTCTTGCAATCGAGCACCCACAACATTCCATCTCCCATTTCTGCATTTTTGCACTGGCTAAATCACATATCCAAAATGGATTTCATCTTCCCTTTGCCCATTGAAACTCCTCATTTCATTCAGAATCAATACAAATATCATCTTCTCTTTACAGCTTTTGCTCTCCCTGGCCCCAAGATGTTAGTGACTCTTCCCCACTCAAGGCATATTATCTGCTTTGTGTGTTTTATAAACCTATATTATACATCCATGTTGTCTTTTCATTGGAAATATATGTTCTTGCGGACAGCCTTTCTTGATTTTTTATCTGCAATGCCTGGCATATAGTAGGTGCTTAATAAATGTATGCCTGTTGGTTGCAATTCAAAAAACATTCATTAAGCCTATAGTATATATGTAAAGCACTGTGTGCGTGGGAAGACAAAAATAAATGTGTCCACTGGAGGAGGAGCTTATCTTTTGTACACAAAATTGCCACCTAAGGGAAGCAAAAGAACGTGAAATAAGGCAAAATTGGAGTTTGAATCCTACTGGTGACACTTAGTAGCTATATGATCCTAGACAGGTCATTTAATCTTCTGAGATTCAGTTTTCTCATCTATGAAGTCAAAAGAACAAGACTAGCACTACCTAATTAATAGTTGATTAGGACAAAAATGTTTGGTAAACTTTATTGATACAAGCTAGCAATGTTAATAAAAAAAGGCAAGAAGATCAAATATGTGTGAGAGATTATAAATACCACTTAAAAAATTGCAATTCCCATGGCTTGATACAATCAACATTGTCATTGGCAAATGGGAGGGAAAGAAAAGAGAGGAGGAAGAAGAGGGAGAGAGAGAATTGTCTTGCAGTTGGTTAATCAACAAACAATAAGATTAAATGCTTACTATTTTCCAAGGATTGTACTAAACTGGAAGATACAAAGAAAGGTGTTCTTACACTCAAGGAGACAACATGCAAACAATTATCTGCATATAAGATATAAACACAATTAGATGGAGAATAATCTCTGAGGGAAAAAGTAGGGATGGGGACAGTACTGGGAAAGGCCTCCTATAAAAGGGGGATTTTAGTTGAGTTTGAATGAAGCTATGGAAGCCATTAGGCAAGTAGGAAAGCATTTTAAGCATGGAGGACAGCCAATGAGAAGGAACTGAGTTAAAAGATGAAGTTTGTGTGTGGCAAGGGGGAAGTAGGGAGACCAATAAGGCAGGTAATGCTGAATCATAACATATGTAGGGAAAAGTAAAAGTGTAAGAAGAGCAAAAAAAGATATTAAGGTCAGTTATGTGAATGGTTATTAAAAAGTAGTAACAGGAAGCCAGCCAATGGGACCTACTTATTGGGGGAAGAGTGGGGTGAATTGGTCAGACTGTTCTCGCACTTTAGCTAAAGGATGGACTAGAGTGGGGAAATGCTGGAGGCAAAGAGACCAAATATAAAGTAACTACATTGATCCAGCCATGAAGTGAAGATGGTCCCACACCAGGGTGGTAGCAGTAAGAGTACACAGAAAGGGACTTATGTAAGACATGTGATGAAGCTTGGATTTTATATACATTGATGAAGAGCCACACTGAGAAAGGATTTCATAGTGGTTGTGAGCCTAGATAACTGAGAGAATGATGGGCTCCTCCACTGCACCAAGGAAGTTCAGAAGAAGAAACAATAATGGGTTCAGTTTCAGGTATGCTCAATTTGAGATTTTTCTGTTTCCAGATGTCTGAGGGAACAGTCTCCATGACAGTGTCATACACATTTGGCAAGCATGGTTTTCCCTTTGTTTTTATACCTTGCTTAATATCAACAACAAGAGGGTCAAAGTCAGGTCTATTGTTAAAGCTTTTAGAGAATTTTTATTGATCTTACAAACATATAAAGAGGTGACATCTCATTAGAGGAGAGCCCTTAAGTGAAAAGAACAGACAAAAAGAGCTTATAAATAGAACAACTGGTGGAGAAATAGCCGTGGCCCAACACTGCTAAGAATTTTACAAGGTTTTTGAGAACACATAAATATGGTGAGACTGATGCAGATTTGATTAATGGAGGTTATCACAATAATTATTGCTTCATCTTCTATAAACTTCAGCTTTTTACAACCAAGTGTTTCAAAATATAATTATAGTGTGTCCTTAAAGATCTAGAAGGTATTTTTTAATGTTTTATTTTTTTAGAAAGATTTTCCATGTTTATATGATTCTTGTTTTTATTTTCACCTTCACTCCCCTTCCCCCCCCCAATATCCAATGCATATTTCCACTGGTTTTAACATGTGTGATCAATCAAGACTTATTTACATATTATTGATAGTTGCATTTGTGTGGTCATTTAGAGTCACATCCCCAACCATGTTCGCATCCACCCATGTGTTCAAGTAGTGTTTTTTCTTCTGTGTTTCCACTCCTGTAGTTCTTCCTCTGACAATGGGTAGCATTCTTTTCCATAAGTCCATCAGAATTGTCCTGGGTCATTGCTTTGCTGCTAGTGCAGAAGTCCATTACATTCGATTTTACCACAGTATATCAGTCTCTATGTTCTCCTGGTTCTGCTCCTTTCACTCTGCATCAATTCCTGGAGGTCTTTCCAGTTGACATGGAATTCCTCCAGTTTATTATTCCTTTGAGCACAATAGTATTCCATCACCAGCAGATACAACAATTTGTTCAGCCATTCCCCAATTGAAGGGCATCCCTTTGTTTTCCAGTTTTTTTGCCACCACAAAAAGGGCAGCTATAAATATTTTGTACAAGTCTGTTTATCTATGATCTCTTTGGGGTACAAACCCAGCAATGCTATGGCTGGATCAAAGGGCAGGCAGGCTTTTAGAGCTCTTTGGGCATAGTTCCAAATTGACATACAGAATGGTTGGATCAGTTCACAACTCCACCAGCAATGAATTAATGTTCCAATTTTACCACATCCCCTCCAACATTCATTACTCTCCCCTTCTATCATTTTAGCCAATCTGCTAGGTGTGAGGTGATACCTCAGAGTTGTTTGATTTGCATTTCTCTAATTATTAGAGATTTAGAACACTTTCTCATGTGCTTATTGATAGTTTTGATTTCTTTAACTGAAAATTGCCTATTCCTGGCCCTTCCCCATTTATCAATTGAGGAATGGCTTAATTTTTTTATACAATTGATTTGGCTCTTTGTATATTTGAGTAACTAGACCTCTGTCAGAATTTTTTGTTATAAAGATTTTTTTCCCAGCCTATTGTTTCCCTTCTGATTTTGGTTGCATTGTTTTTGTTCTTACAAAAACTTTTTAATTTAATATAATCAAAATTATATTTTGTAATTTTTTCTAACTCTTGCTTGGTTTTAAATTTTTCCATTTCCCATAGATCTGACAGGTATACTATTCTATGTTCACCTAATTTTCTTCATAGTTTCCTTCTTTATATTCAAGTCATTCATCCATTCTGAATTTTTCTTGGTGTAGGGTATGAGATGTTGATCTAAACCTAATCTCTCCCATATTGTTTTCCAATTTTCCAGCAGTTTTGGTCAAATAGTGGATTTTTGTCCCAAAAGGTGGGCTCTTTGGGTTTATCATAGACAGTCTTGCTGATGTCACTTACCCCAAGTCTATTCCACTGATCCTCCCTTCTGTCTCTTAGCCAGTACCATGCTGTTTTGATGATGGCTGCTTTATAGTATAGTTTAATATCTGCTACTGCTAGGCCACCTTCCTTCATGGTTTTTTTTCATTATTTCCCTTGATATTCTTCATCTTTTGTTATTCCAAATGAACTTTGTTATATTTTTTTCCTAATACAGTAAAAAAGTTTTTTGGTAGTTTGATAGGTATGGCATCAAATAGGTAAATTAATTTGGGTAGAATGGTCATTTTTATTATGTTAGCTTGTCCTATCCATGAGCAATCAATGTTTTTCCAATTGTTTAGATCTAGTTTTAATTGTTTGGAAAGTGTTTTGTAGTTTTTTTTTTTCATAAAATTCCTGTGTTTGTTTTGGTAGATAAATTCCTAGGTATTTTATATTATCTAGGGTGATTTTAAATGGTGTTTCTCTTTCTACCTCTTGCTGCTGTGATGTGTTGGAGATATATAGAAATGCTGATGATTTATGTGCATTTATTTTGTATCCTACAACTTTGCTAAAGTTGTTGATTATTTCTACTAGTTACTTAATTGATTCTGTAGGAATTTTTAAGTAGACCATCATATCATCTGCAAAGAGTGTTAGCTTAGTTTCCTCATTGCCTATTTTAATACCTTCAATTTCCTTTTCTTCTCTAATTGCTACTGCTAGTGTTTCTAGTACAATGTTAAATAATAGAGCAGATAAAGGGCATCCTTGTTTCACACCTGATCTTATTGGAAAGGCTTTTAATTTTATCCCCATTGCATATGATGCTTGTTGATAGTTTTAGATATATACTGTTTATTATTTTTAGGAAAGGTCCTTCTATTCCTGTACTTTCTAGTGTTTTCAATAGGAATGGATGTTGTATTTTGTCAAAGGCTTTTTCAGCTTCTATTGAGATAACCATGTGGTTTTGGGGGGGCAGCTGTGTAGCTCAGTGGATTGAGAGCCAGGCCTAAAGACAGGAGGTCCTAGGTTCAAATCTGGCCTCAGACACTTCCCAGCTGTGTGACCCTGGGCAACTCACTTGACCCCCATTGCCTACCCTTACCACTCTTCTGTCTTGGAGCCAATGCACAGTACTGACTCCAAGATAGAAGGTAAGGATTTAAAAAAAACAATAAAATTCCACATATCATTTTAAAAAATCATGTGGTTTTTGTTGGTTTGCTTGTTGATATGATCAATTATGTGAATGGTTTTCCTGATATTGAACCATCCTTGCACTCCTGGTATAAATCCTACCTGATCATGGTGGATAACCCTCATAATCACTTGTGGAGTCTTTTTGCTACTATTCTGTTTAAGATTTTTGCATCTATGTTCATTAGGGAGATTGGTCTGTAGTTTTCTTTCTCTGTTTTTGATCTACCTGGCTTTGGGATCAGTACCATATTTGTATCATAAAAGGAATTTGGTAGAACTCCTTCTTTGCTTATTATGTCATATAGTTTGTATAGTATTGGAGTTAGTTGTTCTTTGAAGATTTGATAGAATTCACTTGTGAATCCATCAGGCCCTGGGGATTTTTTCTTAGGGAGTTCTTTGGTGGCTTGTTTAATTTCTTTTTCTGATATGGAATTATTTAGGTATTCTATTTCTTCTACTGTTAATCTAGGCAAATTATATTTTTGTAAATATTCATCCATCTCACTTAGATTGCTATATTTATTGCAATATAATTGCACAAAATAGTTTTTAATGATTGCCTTGATTTCCTCTTCATTAGAGGTAAGGTCTCCCTTTTCATCTTTGATACTGATGATTTGGTTTTCTTCTTTCCTTTTTTTAATTAGATTGACCAGTACTTTGTCAATTTTGTTTGTTTTTTCAAAGTAACAGCTTCTAGCCTTATTTACTAATTCAATAGTTCTTTTACTTTCAATTTTATTGATTTCTCCTTTAATTTTTGTAATCTCTAATTGGGTCTTTAGCAGGGGATTTTGTTCACTTTTTAGTTTTTTAATTTGCATGACCAGTTAATTGATCTTTGCCCTCTCTAATTTGTTAATATATGCACTCCTCAAGGATATAAATTTCCCCCTGAGTACAGCCTTGGCTGCATCCCACAGAGTTTGGTAGGATGTCTCATCATTGTCATTCTCTTCAATGAAATTATTGATTGTTTCTATGATTTCTTCTTTAACTAGCTGGTTTTGGAGAATAATAGTATTTAATTTCCAATTAGTTTTTTATTTGCCTGTCCATGTGCCCTTACTAATTTTTTGCAATTAGATCTGAGGTTACGTTTCTTATTTCTGCTCTTTTGCATTTTTTGCGATGTTTCTATGCCCTATTACATGGTCAATCTTTGTGAATGTACCACGTGCAGCTGAAAAGAAGGTGTATTCGTTTTTGTCCCTATTTATTTTTCTCCGCATATCTATTCATTTTAATTTTTCTAGGATTTCATTCACCTCTCTTATCTCTTTCTTATTTATTTTTTGGTTTGATTTATCTAGATCCGAAAGAGGAATATTTAGATCTCCCACTAGTATGGTTTTACTATCTATTTCCTTCTTGAGCTCAGCCAGTTTCTCCTTTAGGAATTTGGATGCTATACCATTTGGTTCATACATGTTGAGCACTGTTATTTCCTCATCGTCTATACTGCCTTTTATCAGGATGTAATTACCTTCCCTGTCTCTTTTAATCATATTTATTTTTACTTTGGCTTTGTCAGAAATCATAATCGGCACTCCTGCCTTCTTTTTCTCATTTGAAGCCCAAAAGATTTTGCTCCAGCCATTGACCTTAAACGTATATATGTCCACCCGCCTCATATGTGTTTCTTGTAGACAACATATGGTAGGATTTTGGTTTCTAATCAACTCTGCTATCCGTTTTATGGATGAGTTCATCCCATTCACATTCAGAGTTATAATTATCAGTTGTGTATTCCCCAACATTTTGGTATCCTCTCCTAGTTCTACCCCTTTTTCTTATGCTATTTCCTTTTAAACCGGTGTTTTCTTTTAGACCAGTCCCCCTTGTCCCCTCCCTTGATTTACTTCCCTTTCCACCCCCTCCCTTACTATTCCCCTCTTTTTATTTTTAAGCTCTAATGAATTCCCTCTCCCTTCTCCTTCCCTCCCTTTTTTGACTTCCCCACTCCTCTACTCCCCTTGGTTTATCCCTTCTGACTTTCTCAGTAGGGTTAGATAGAGTTCTATATCCCAACAGATATAGCTACTCTTCCCTCTCAGCGTTAATTCCACTGAGGGTAAGATTTAAATATTACCTCTTAATGCTCCCTTCCTCTCCTTATAATAATATTCATCCCCTCCCCTTCCCATGCCCTCTTGTGTGGTATAGAATATCTTATTTTTCTTATTCATTCAAATTTCACTTGGTGCCATCTACTATTCACCCCCCTCTTTTTTCCCCACCCCATCTCATTGTAGACCATTTAGTGCTCCAGCCTCTCCCTAGAAGAATAATTCTTCTAATTATTATAATAGTGAATACAGTTTTTGAAGATTACACCTAAAATTTCTTCATATAGGAATACAAATAATTTGATCTTATTAAAGCCCTTAAGGAGGCAAATTTAAACATGAGTTTTCTTTCTTTCCCCTCTGTTTCTTATTTACCTTTTCATGTTTATCTTGGTTTTTGTGTTTGGATATCAAACTTTCCATTTAGTCCTAGTCTTTTCTGTGCAAATACTTGGAAGTCTTCTATCTTGTTGAGTGCCCATACTTTCCCCTGGAAGTATATAGTCAGTTTTGATGGGTAGGTGATCCTTAGTTGTAGACCCAGTTCTCTTGCCTTTCTGAATATCATATTACAAGCCTTCTGGTCTTTTAGTGTGGAGGTTGCCAGATCCTGTGTGATCCTGATTGGCGCTCCTTGATATCTGAATTGTCTCTTTCTGGCTTCTTGTAAAATTTTTTCTTTTACTTGGAAGCTCTTGAATTTGGCTATTATATTCCTTGGGGTTGTCTTTTCTGGGTCTAGTGTAGAGGGTGATCTATGTATCCTTTCAATGTCCATATTGCCCTCTTGTAGAATTTCAGGGCAGTTTTGCTGAATAATTTCTTTTAGTATGGAGTCCAAATTTCTATTAATTTCTGCTTTTTCAGGAAGAACAATGATTTTCAGATTGTCTCTTCTCGACCTGTTTTCTTGATCTGTCAATTTCTCGTTGAGATATTTCATGTTTCCTTCTATTTTATCAGTCTTTTGACTTTGTTTTATTTGTTCTTGCTGTCTTGAGAGATCATTGGCTTCTAATTGCCCAATTCTAGCTTTTAGACACTGGTTTTTGGCTATAATCTTTTGGTTTTCCTTTTCAATCTGGTCTGTTTGGTTCTTCAAGGCTTATAGCTGGTCATTTCTGGTCTTCAATTTGCTTATCAGTTCATTTGATTTTTGAGCCTCACTTTCCAATTGTGAAATTCTGCCTTTTAAAATGTTGTTTTCTTGCCTGATCTCTTCCATCTTTCTCATAATCTCAGATTTAAACTCTTCAAAAGCTTGTGACCAGTTTTCATTTTGGGGGGAAGGTTTGGATATAATTACTTGTTTGTTCTCCTCTGCTGTTTGCTCTGTTGTCTGGATTTTTTCTGTGTAAAAGTTGTCAAATGTTAAAGATTTCTTCTTGATCTTTCTCTTCTGGGTTTCTTGTGTCTGGCTTGCCATTGTTAGCCTAGCACCCTCTCAGCTTTATCCTCATGCCCAGGGTCTGTCTGTGCTCTTTAGGCTCCTGAAGTCTCAGGTCTAGTTGTTCTCAAGGTCAAGCCTCCTGGTGGTCCCCTTACTTGTTCCTCTGCCTGAAGCTCCTTTAAAAACCTCAGGGAGCTGCTTCCACAGTCATGCACCCCTCTACGCTGGGTCCCCACCCAAGGTCCATGCCTGGGCTCAGGATCCGCATCCACACCCGAGTCTGCACCTGTTTCCATGCCTGCATCCACGCCTGAGCTCAAGGTCTGTGTTCACAGTCTGGTTCTTTAGCCTCTTGGGGTCTTATGTCTTGCTGTCCACAGGAGCAGGCCCTGGTGAGCTGCGAAGAACTTAATAAATGCCCCAAACTTGCTCTAACTCTTGTGCACTGGCTTTGGCGCTGTAGATGGTGTGGTGGTGAAGGGATTGCTCAGCTCACTTTTTAGTGAGAGCGATTTCACCCCTTTATAACAATGAAATGCCCTGATCCCACGTACCTTCAATGTTGCACCCTGTTGTGGGGTCCCTTCATTCGTCTGGATTTGGTTTTATGTCCTCTTGAGGAGTCCTGTATGTGTGGGTTAGGAGAGGTTAAGCAGCTGCTTTTTACTCTGCCACCATCTTAACACCTGTCCTAGAAGGTATTTTTAAGGCTTATATCTAACCTTGTCTAACTCTGAAATCACAGGCTAACAGATCTAGAGTTTGTATGTTGTTACCCCTCCCATACCCAGACCCATTATATCTAGCCTATGAGCTCCTTGAGAGTTCTGTTTTCCTTTCCTGGTTTCACTCACACTCAGCACGGGACCTTACAAGAAGTAAGCACTTAAATACAAGTGTGTTGATTTAATTTGATTTAGCATTTAATGGGACCTTGGGATCATCTTTTTGAAAGACAAAATATTTTAGCAACAAAAAAGCTATTTTATTCAATCACTCCAAGAATTTAATAATTAACTTATAATAGTAATCCAAAATTGTTGGGCTTTGTTGCTAAGAAAGCTAGGCGGAACAGTGGATAGGGCACAGGGCCTAGATTCAGTAATTTCAAAACCAGCCTTAGATGCTTACTAGTTGTGTGATCCTGCACAAGTCATTTCACTTGTTTCCCTCAGTTTCTTTTACTATGAAACTGAGATAACATTTTCCTCCTAAAAATGTCATGAGGACAAAATAAAATATTTGTGAAATACTTAGTACATAGTGCCTAGCACATAGTAGGTGCTTAGTAAATGTTTTTTCCCTTATATTTTATTAGTTGCATATTTATAGAATATAAGTTATAGAAACGGGGAAGCTTCGGGTACAATAAGAAAGAATCAGTTAATCAAGTGAGCAGTCTATCCAAGTGACCCAGACAGTACAGAGTTTGCACCATATGTGGAACCTAGAGGGCCAGAATTAAAAATCCAGACCCCTGTATAACACTAAAGTTAAATGGGCTGTCTTCAGGAATTCCAAATCTGGAGACCTTTAGTCTCTAGATCCTAACCCTTGCATGATAAAACAGCCTTATCTACAGGAACTCCCATCTTGCAGACATCCCCTTTATGTGCAGGACATCCTTGCAGACATCCCCCTGTCTTCAGGAATTTCAACCTTGCAGACATCCTGTCCCCCAGTATCCTGCCCCACCTCCACACCCGCCTGCTCATCCTTAAACATTCCACTCCTGCACAGCTCAGGGTCCACATCGACTTGTCAGTGTGAGTCTCTAGCCTTAATCTAGACAATAAAGCCCCTTTGAATTTTGCATTGCTGGCTTCAGACTCATTTTTTGGGATCGACTCTCCGGGCACTTCACATATTGTAATGAAGGTAGCTGTCAAAGTCATGGGTACCAAATGGTGTGCCATTGAACTCACTGTGCCGTAAATTCTGTGGCATTTCCTTGCAATCACAAGGGAATAAACAAGTCTCCCTCAAGCTTGAACAGAACTTACAAGCACAATCAGGAAATATGTCCCTGAATGGTGTGGGCAAAACAAGTAGGGAGGCCTCTTGGGCCAATAGTGTAAAAAAAAAAAAATAGAAATGGTAGCCACTACCCTAAAACACTAGGATCCCTGCAGGCTACCTACCAACTTAGAAAACCAAATATCAATATTATCTATATTGGGTTGTTTTTTACTTCTTTTGTCAGTGATTTCCCAATGACATTTTGATCTGGTTCCTATAACAGTTGGAAGTATTGCAGACTGTGTGTTTAACACCTGTGTCCTAGACTGTATTCTACGGTCACAGCTCAGTGATGACATGGCCATTCTGAAAGAGCATCATCCAACTTTAATGCTGGAAAGTAACTTAGACTAGATCAGCTAGTAAGAGAATCCTGGTAGTGGGGGGGGAATTCAGAAGGCACCCAAGCCCACAGACTTAAAAAGTGGTCCTCTAGCCTCTGTGTGAAGCTATCTAAAGAAGAAGGACTTGCCTCCTTCTTATAGAATTAATTCCATGGTTAGGAAATGTTCCACCTACATTAAGTCTAAATTTGCCTTCCTGTGAATTTCATTCATTCTGCCCTGTTGGAAAGGTGAGAGAGAAGGGTGAAATACAAGAAGTGGAGAAATAGCACAAACTGGGTCCCCATTAGTATAAATCAGTGGTTCCCAAACTATTTTGGCCTACTGCCCCCTTTCCAGAAAAAATATTACTTAGCCCCCTGGAAATTAATTTTTTTATTTTAATAGCAATTAATAGGAAAGATAAATGCACCTGTGGCCATCACCACCCTCCTGGATTGCTGCAGCACCCTCCAGGGAGCAGTAGCACCCATTTTGGGAATAACTGGTATAAATAATAGATCCCCTGAAATGGTCACATCTTGGAATTCACACTAGCTGAAGTTATAATGATGTAAAACACTGTAAATT
Source organism: Gracilinanus agilis (assembly GCF_016433145.1). Taxonomy (NCBI): domain Eukaryota; kingdom Metazoa; phylum Chordata; class Mammalia; order Didelphimorphia; family Didelphidae; genus Gracilinanus; species Gracilinanus agilis. The sequence goes on from NC_058135.1 coordinate 120,900,679, forward strand.
GTCCTATCATAATGGAAATATGAAGTGAGAATTCCAATAATTTGACCAGGTTTCGAGTTTCATTTTTCCCACAGATCTAATAGCTGAATCTAATTGTTCTTCTAAGTATCAGTCATACAAATACGTAGAGACAGTTGTCATATATCTGCACATCTCTTCACCTGGGTAAACTTCCTACAAGGTCCTTCAACTAATTCTCTTTTGGCATGATCTTAAGATCCTTCATGTTTCTGGGGATCTTTTTCTGAGCAATTCAGTAACACCCTTTCTAAAAGATGGTACCGAGAACTCTTCTTATTGCTCTTCTGCCTTGGAATATTGTCTTTTTTTTTTAAACCCTTACTTTCCATCTTAGAATCAATACTGTGTATTGGTTGCAAAAAAGAAGAGTAATGAGGATTAAGCAGAAGGTAATGGGGGTTAAGTGACTTGCCCAAGACCACACATCTAAGAAGTATTAGAGGCCAGATCTAAACCAATGACCTCCTGTCTCCAGGCCTGGCTCTCCATCCACTGAGCTAACTAGATGCCCCCACTGGTACTGGTTCTAAGAAGGTAAGGGTTTAAAAAATGCAACTGGAAAATATTTAACAAAATTTTAAAAATGTAACTGGGAAATATTTAGCAAATGAAAATTCAAAATACAATACAGCAAGGATAATGTTAACATAAAATTTTGTAAAGCAAGATATATCTACAGAGATCTTTATGTATGATCTAGTAGCCTCCATTTCTAGTTGAATTTGACACCCCTGCTCCTAAATTCCCTTCTTGCTCTCCAGGAATTATTTCTCCCTTTTGGAGGTAAAGTAAAAAGAATATCACAAGAAAGTCTGTGCTACATAATATGAGGGAGAGACAGTGAGAGAGAGAGAGAGAGAGAGAGAGAGAGAGAAGGGGGAGGGAACAAATAGGGGATGGAAGAGGAGAGACAGAAATAGGTTAGATAAAAGAAAATGGATTCTTACCAGTCAAACACCATTTCTCAGTGCCCCAAATTCCATTACAACCACAGCAATGTTGATTTGGTGCCAAATGCCTCTAAAACGTTCTAACTCAAGAAAAGCATGTTTGTCAAAGGAACATGGAAAGCAATACATTTAAAGGCGAGAGAAAATGTTCTTCCATTTACTTGGGTCAGTGACATATCCATCACACACATACACAAACACCTTACAGAATAAAACATTCCACTATCCCCCTTTCACAAGATCAAAGAGCTCCTACCTTGGGGAAATCAAAGCAATAAGGGTTGGAGTAGACTCCCACCCTCCCTAACCCATCTTTCTCTCCTGGCTTGTTCATATGGCCTAGAGGGTAAGGGAAGTGAAAGAAGAACTTAAGGGACTTTTTTTAAAAAATGATTAAAAATAATTAACTAGTCAGGCTCTTCCCCTTGAGGAAGAATTTTTTCAATTCATTAAATAGAATAATTCTATATAATGAAAAGTAAAAGGACCAAGATGTTCAAATTATCTACACTAAGTCTAGGCTATAGAAATCTTTTCTTTTTCTAATGGAATTAGTTAAGCCCAGGCCAAATAACAAAGTGCTAAATAACTCATTACAAAGCAAGCAAAAGAAACTGAATCCAGTGTAGATACAACTTCCAATACACCTTTGGCTTAATTTCATCTGAGGAGCTCAAGGAGTAGGATTTTAGTCAGTGTCTTTGAGAATCCACATTATATAGAAAAAAAGATGAAGCAGTGAAAGGGATTATTGAAGAAGGCAGAAGAGTGAACTGGAAAGAGGGTATGGGGGAGTGAGAAAAATGAAAAAAATAATGGCACATCACCCTAACTCCAGAGCAAAACATAACTAGGGCAATTTTCCCTATAAGAGCTTTTCCCTGCAGTGCCTACATTTAGAAGGCAATGGCAATACTTATATTCTTTTAATGGAAAGGAACAAAAATTAGTTTAAAATTTTTGATGGGCATCCTCATCCCTTCCCTCCACACCAATTGTGTCCCACGTAAACTCTTCTCTGGCCCAGCAATGCCCAGCATCAATGGTCATGTCTCAGACTTTCCAGAATTCTGCCTTCCTCTCAGGGAATGAATCCCAGGGTTTCCCACCTCCATGCAGCTCTCTATCCATAGGGCAAAGCTTTCCTGCCCCCAAACTCTCAAATGAATTTAACTCCAGAAATTGACTTATTGGCTCTTTCCATGCTTTGTGGTTTGGGGCCTGGATGCCAGAACTGTCAGTCGAGGATCTGCTCAAGAGTGAGATCACTTCCAATATTAAAATCATTTTCATTGAGCACTCTCTCCCTGTCCTGGATCTCTACTAATGATCAAAAGAGCAATAAGGAGGAAAAACTTTTCCTTCAAATAGAAGGGACTATAAATCTCTGGACCAGACTATGGAAGGGCAGTGGGGCTTCCTTCCCGCAACAAAATCGAGATAGATGGTTATTTGTGCTAAAGTCCCAGAGTACTCCTATATGGAGATAGCAGCCTAAGCTAAATGGCAATAAAGCTCTACAATATTCCAATTTGAGTTGCAGCAAAACTCTAGGCAAAATCATATTATTGAAACAACAACAGCAGTAACAACAACAAATTAAAGTCTTCCACCAGAAAATGTGATGCTTTCACATTTAGGTTAGAACCCTGAGACAAAGACAAAAATATAACTTCTCCTCAAATAATGTGCTTTATTCTGGCATAGTAGCCATTGAGAACAAGATTTCCATTGTGTTGAGAGAAGAAACACCAAAACCCTAAAAAACTAAACTTCCAACAACTTCCAAATGTTTTAGGATCATGCGATACAAACAGAGCTGGAGAGTACATTATAAATTTAGTGAATTCCATTCCTTTTTATAGATGAGGTAAATGAAGTCCAAAGAGGTTAAGTGACGTCCCCAAGGTTTCCCTTACACTAAGTGGAAAGGCAGGGATTTGAACCCTTGTCATCCCTTGATGAAAAAATCTAAAGCGCTTTCCACCATCCCAAGGTGCCTACCTTTTGTTATATATCCTTACAAATGAGAGTCCATCTGTAAGGTTTTTTATGTTTGCAACTACAAGCCCAAACTTCATATTTAGAGGTATGTTGAGCACACGATTACTTGTGCTCCAAGTAAAAATATTGCTAGCTCCCTTACGCAATGCACCAGTAAAGCCTCTTCAGTCCCTTTTAGAGACACGAGATAAGGGAACCTTGGGACAAGGGAGAGGGAAGGGGAAGGTGGTAAGGAGAAACTATTGTGATGTGAAAACAAAAAGTATCAATAAAACTTTAAAAAACTTTTAAAAACTGGGCCTCAGATTCTTCCTTTGTAAATTAAATTCTTCTTTTGTAAATTAGACTCTAAGATCCTTTCCAACTCTTAATCCATAATGCTTTGATGATGGGAGCAGAGGGTAGAAGAAGATGATTGAAGGGTATTGGGGTGAAGGGCCACAACACTAAGATAACAGAACTAAAGGACTTTCTAGAAGCACATACCACAAAGTAAAACCCCAACTTCTACAAGAAAAAAAAATAAGGTTTCAGGAATGGGCATAAATAGAACTAAGACGGTGGAGTAGAAGCAACGAAGCTTGAAATCACCATGAGAATCCTTTCCACATAATCTTGAAATAAAATGAATCCAGGAGTGAAAGAATCAACAAGGAAACACAGAGTGATACAACTTTCAAGAAGAGGAATGGGTGGCTTGGAAGGATGGCAGCTGAACCCTCATTGGAAGCTTACACAGGTAAGAGTTTTTTCCCCAATTTTTCCAGGCTTGAGCATTATCTCCGGGTCAGTTGACCAGAGCTTCTTAATTCATGGGTTTGTGAGTAAGAATACCCATAAATGGACAGCCTTGTCCAAGGATGGGGGAAGGAGGAGCCAACAACTGTTAGGCATTTATTGCCTTATTCAAGCTTATTGCTTTTATTGAATGCTTCCTGATATACAAGCTTTTCATATCCCAGGCCAGTACTTCAGCCCTAGTTAAAGGCAAGGTAGGAGCTACTGAGAGACACATTGTCATCAAAATGCTGACTCTGAAGATTTTCCTCCTTCCTCCACATGAAACTGGAGCATATGAATAATGCACAGAATTCAAGCATCCATATAGAGCAGGGGTCGGCAACGTATGGCTCTCGAGCCATATCTGGCTCTTTTGAGGGCCAGATATGGCTCTTTCTGCAGGAGCCATAAAGTCCATTTTTTTTTTCAGGCTCTGTTACAGGAGCCACACCGTGAGCACTGTACGGCTCTCACGAAATTACATTTTAAAAAATGTGGCGTTTATGGCTCTCACGGCCAAAAAGTTTGACGACCCCTGATATAGAAGAATGTTCACACATCCCTCAAATGAGCAAATATGTGTTGCTTCTGGGTTTTTCCTCTAAGTTTATGAAGGAGAATCTGGAAAACATGTGAGAGAGGAGCTATTAGTTGCATTTCAGTTTTTAATCCAAAATAGTGTGATCATTTTATTTCATGTGAGTATCTTCAACAGTGTAGGATGGTCAACCATGAATGACTTCAGTATTAACAACAAGGCATGGATTTGAGTCAACTCCAAGGGACTCGGGATGAAAATGGCCATTCCCCACCACAGAAGGAATGAAAAGATTCTGAATGCAGATTGAAGCATGCCATTCTTCATTTGATGTCCTCCAGGAATTTTTCACTAGTGTAAGTGATAGGTGTCTCTTTGCCCAAAATGCCAAACATGGAAATATTCATGCGAACACTTGAACCACCTATATCCTAATATCTACTGACTTGGGAAGGGGGAAGGCATGGAAAGGAGGGAGAGAGCAAGGATCACAAGATATCAGAAAAAAAAATTGTTGAAAATTGCATCAACGTGTAAATTGGAAAAAACATTTAATTTAAAATGGGAGTATCTTTGACAACTTTTCAAAAGGAAGATTTGGGTACATGGTAGGGCTACTGAGCCATTAATGACAACTCTTGGGGTGGAATCATTCAGTGAGTTAAAATCCACCCAACTCTTCTAATCTCGACCTTACCTTGCTGTTCTTCATCCTGTCTACAATGAAGGGTGAGATACCACTTTTAACATCTCACTAAAACCAGGGAGCAGCTCGGTAGCTCAGTAGATTGAGAGCCAGGCCTAGAGACAGGAGGTCCTAGGTTCAGATCTGGCCTCAGCCACTTCCCAGCTGTGTGACCTTGGGCAAGTCACTTAATCTCCACTGCCTAGCCTTACCACTCTTCTGCCTTGGAGCCAATACACAGTATTGACTCCAAGATAGAAGGTAAGGGTTTCAAAAAAAAAAAAAAAGAAAAAATATATCTCACTAAAACCAAGATAAGTCATGTACACAACAGTTCCTTAATCTGTCATTCAGATAAACCAGGAAAAAAGGAAATGTAATTACTCTGGCATGACCAGGTCTTGATGACGCCATGTAGATTCTTTTTTTTTTTTTTTTGAAGCATTGATTCTTTTTCTCAATGTTTACTAATCATTCTTTAAGCTAGCAGTTCTCAAACTTTTTGGCCTCAAGACCTTTATACTCCTAGAAATTTTTAAGCATTTCAGAACTTTTCTGTTTATATGGGTTATAGCAATACTGGCCACATTAGAAGTTAAAAACTGAGAAAATATTTAAACAATGTATTGACATTTTAAAAGAAAATAATAAAACCATTATATATTAACGTGAATATTTTTATGAAAAATAACTTCTTATCAAAACAAAAAAATTAGAGTGAAGAACAGTGTTGTTTTATTATTTTTTTAAATCTCTTTAGTATCTGGCTTAAAAGAAAACAGCCAAATTTTCATATCTGCCCCTGCATTCAATCTACTGCTGTGCTGTTATGATTGAAGAATATAAAAAAAATCTGGCCTCACACAAATAGGAAGATGGAAAAAAGGAGGAGTACTTTAATAGGCAAATAACATGTTGGCAATAGGAAAGTAGCTTTAATCTCTGGACTCCATGAAGAGTCTCAGGGAACCCCAGAGATCCATGAACCATGCTTTTAGTACTGCCTATTTCTTAAATCTTACTTTTCATCTTAGAATCAAAAGAACAGTAAAGGCTAGGCAATGGGGGTTAAGTGACTGACCCAGGATCACACAACCAGTCAGTTCAAGGTCTGGTGCTCTGTCCACAGTGCCCCCTTGCTATCTGTGATTGTCCTAACTCTATAGTGCAAAAGTTGGGTCTGGACCCCACACGCTTGACTAGTGATGGCTTTTTGACCTGCATCCCACCCCTCACTTCCAAAGGAAGATCCTTATCAAGAACAGTAGATTTGCTACATCCACAACAAATCATTGACTCTGAGCCAGATTTTTCTATACTCAATATAATCCTTTGCTATGCACATACACATACATACATACACACTGTCATTCAATGCACACACAGGGAATGCAAATTAATGTTAATCTTAGCCTAAGCAAACATAATTAGGAGGTTAAATCTGCTGGTAAAAATAATAAATCACATAAAAATCTTATCCCAGGAGATTTCTTCTGTCTTAGATTATTTGAGCCCCTACTTCTGCCCATTAGTGCCGATAATCAAGAATTGATTGTTTAATCCTGATAAACCAACCACAGAAATGTGAATTCCCTCCCTCCCTTCCTCCTTTCCTCCCTCCCTCATCCATTCAGACAACCATGTGAGATAGGTGCTATTATCCCTATTTTATTGAGGAGAAAACTGAGGCTCAAAAAATTAATTTATCTGGCAATATTGGGCAGGATTCAAGGAAACTGTATTATGCAACTAACAAAAGATAGTACTGGTCATTAACAATGCTGCCTATGCCATGCCTATTACCAGTCCCATTGGTATGTCAACCATGATCTCAAGAGAGGGAGGAGGAGATATTGGGGGGAGGGGGGAGAGACAGATAGACAGAGGCAGAGCGACAAGGAGAGAGAGAAAAAGGATGAGAAGGATGAGAAGGATGGAAAGGAAGGAAGGGAGGGAGAAAAGAAAGAAGGAAGGAAGGGAGGGAGGGAGGGAGGGAGGGAGAGAGAAGGGGAAAAGAAAAAAGGAAGGAGTTCATGTGAGGTTTTGGCTCATTTCTAAATCCTTGGCAATCATTCTTCAGCAGCATGAGAGGATAGATTACAGGCAAAGTACTAATGTTGCAGACCCTTAAGACAAGAATGATACAGGCTACATTCACTTTAGCTCAACTTAATTCTTTCCTCCTCGCTCAGCTGCCAGAACCTTCCACACCTTTGCTACATACACCCCCAAAAGCTATCGCTGAGAAAAATCTAATCCCCGCTTTGTCAATATTGGTACCCTGCAAGGAATATCCATCTCCCTTTTTCTCTCCACCTAGGCAAACCTTATCCACATCCTATAAGCTTTGACCTAAGTGTCATTTCCTGCAGAAAACCTTTCTTGACCACGGGAAGCAACTGTGATCTCTCTCCTTTGAAACTGACCCTTGTATATATAATATTCCATTAACAATCATGACCATAGAGCAAATCCTGCATTAACTCTGCCTTTCAGTCAATCAACAAGCATTCATTTCATTTTATTTTTTAAAAACCCTTACCTTCTGTTTTAGAATCATTACTAAGTATCAGTTCCAAGGCAGAAGAACATAAGGGTCAGGTAATTGGGGTTAAGTGACTTGCCTAGGGTCATAGAGCCAGGGAGTATGTGAGGTCAAATTTGAACTCAGGACCTTCATCTCTAGGCCAGGCTCTCAAACCAGTGAAGCACCTCATTACCTCTAAATCACCATGGACAAATTTCAAAAGATTAGAGAATTGGGGAGGGGGGGGTAACATATTTATTCTAAAATAATTGACTGCTTTTGTAACTCTATATGCTTTTTTATTTTAAAGTTGAGGTCATTTGCTAAGAGTTCTAACTGCTATGGCTGACTCCTGACTTTCAATTAACTATATTAAAGGCAGGGGGAAAGATGTAGATGATACACAATGACAGATGATCCTAAAATCACTTCTACTGCATGTTAAAAAGAATATTACATGATTTCTTTGTTGGAGATTTACTTCCCTCTTATGGTGGGTTCCTTTGTTTCTTTTTCCTGGGGGGAAGCTGAAAATCAGAATTTACTGGGCGAATGAGAGGAGATGAGCAATCTAATAGGTCCCTCTGCGTTAGAGGAAGCTGGCCCAGGATTCACAATGCCCTGGACTATCCATAGGGATGATTATCCACACAATTTAATCAAGAGTTAACTTAATATTCTATGGAAGGAAAAGTGGAAATGACAAGAAACTACTAGACCATCTCCCATCCATCCTAGAATGAAAAACCTTACCAGCAGGTTTCTAAAAAGGAAAAAGATTAAATGAAAAGACAGATATATACGCATGAAGTAGAGAGCAAGAAATGAACATCAAAGAAAGCCAGCCTGAATGAGTGAAGAGAAGAAAGCAGGAAGGAAAATGATACTTTCACCTTAAAATACCCAGGTAATTACAGCTATGGATTGGCTTCTTTGGGGGATTTTCTTTTGAAAATTTGCTTAAAAACTACCTCCGTTCTCCATTTCCCTTTGCTGAAATAGATCTGCCCTCAATTTCCTGAGCAGAGCAGTTAGAATTTGACAGTAAAGAGCCAGGGAGAACTGTGAACGTACAAGAAATACTGGCAGTCTTTCTCTAGATAGTGGCAAGAAGCTGGAGTGTAGAAAATGCTCAGAAACAGGATGGATTCTGCTCGTTTTTGATCTAAATTGTGTCCCCTGTAATTGCTGTGATTTGCAGGCTCGGTGCTTTCTCTTCCCCCACATGCTGTTTTCAGCACACGGGAAAGTGGCTAGGCAGTCATTAAAAACCTGTCTCATAAATAGCCACTTACCAACTCACCTGGGGAGAGTAATGTTGGACAAGTAGTAAAGAATGCCAATTTTATTTATTTTATTCCCCGTGTTCTCCCAGGGGAAAGGGTGGGCTGGTAAATTTTCTGAGTGCTCAACCCTTAATTATTTATACCAACAGAGCAGATAAGATTTGCAGATCATCCCAAACAGAGAAGGGGAAGAAATCATTCATTCATAGCTCTGTAAAGTAAACATTATATACATACACTTGCATAATTTAGAACTAAATCTCTTAAACCTACACACACACACACACACACACACACACACACACACACACACACACGAAGAGATGACAACCTTCTGACTTCCTTCTGTTCACACGTTTTAGAGTATGATTGGAGAAGGTAAGAAGAAAAAAAAGATGACACTTCTGACATCTATGAAAAGATAGGAAGTTGTGTACCAACTTCCTCACCTTTGATTTTCATGATATCTAATATTTTACTCAAGAATTACTTTAGGGAGCAGCTAGGTGGCTCAATGGATTGAGAGCAAGACCCAGAGATGGGAGATCCTGGGGTAAAATCTTGTCTCTTGGAAACTTCCTATCTGTGAGATCCTAAGCAAGTCACTCAACCCCCATTGCCTAGCCATTACCCCTCCTCTGCCTTGGAGCCAATACACAGTATTGATTCTAAAATGGAAAGTGAGGGTTTAAAAAAAACAAGATCATTTCACANGGGAGGGAGAGAGGGAGAGAGGAAGGGAAGGAGAGAAGGAGGGAGAGAGGGAAATGAGCCAAAGGTTGCAAAATCAAGTCTAAATATTTTGAAGAAAAATGTCCAGATAAAAGTGGTATGATTAGAGGTGGATCTTTTTTTATTTCCCTTTTAAAGTACAGTGGAAAGACCATTGAAGCTGAAGTCAAAGGGGCTAGCTTCAAATCCTGACTCTACCACTTACCACAAGGGTACCCTTAGGCAACTCACTGAACCTCAGTGGTTCCTAGTAAGGAAAAGAGGGAGGAAGGGAAGGAGCAATTATTGATTAACAACCTACTATGTGCTGAGCATTTTATAATTATAACAAGATATTACATTATTATAATTACTATCTCAATTGAGCCTACAACAACCTCGAGGTAGAGGCTATGATTATCCTCACTTTTTAGCTATGAAAACTGAGGCAAACATAAGTTAAGCAACCTGTCTAGAGTTATACATGTAAGTTAGCGTCTGAGGGCAAATTTGAACAGAAACCTTTCCCATAGCACTTCCTCCACTGTGCCAGTTGCCTCAAGAGGGCACAAAAAACTTTCTCAGAGAAGGCAAATCCAAAGCAAGTTCCAGAGCCTAATTTCTAAAAATATTCCTCCTCTAGGAAACAGTACTTCCTTTAAGGAAGAATTTCATTCCTCTTCTACTCTACAGACCTCAAATTGCCCTGACCTTTCTGAGAAAATAAGGGCCCTTGATTTCAACATCAGAACTACCAGGATAGCTGAGCCATGTGGGTGATAAATGAAGCCAATACACCAAAGCCTAGACAGTAACAATATGAAGACTGGACTTCTTTCCTTGAAGACAGTGACTATGGGCACAGAACAATGCATATACTATCAGATGTGACCCAAGTGTTGGCTGGTTTTCCTTAGCTGCTTTCTTTGATATGAAGAAAGACTCACTGCTTGGAAGGGAGGGAAGAGTACTAGAGATAGTGAAATATTCAGAAGAGTCAAGTTGAATTTTTAAAAATCAACAAGATGCCCATTTAAAAAAATTAAACTTAGAAGAATAGGTGCTGACTCATGTAAAGGCTGACAAATTTTAGTTTTAATCAATTAGCATTAGTTGGCCTGGAATTCTTTTGCATGCTATGAAATGCTTTCCCCTTCATGTCATAGATGGGAGAAAAGGAAAGGTACCAGATTTTCTGGTTATTATGCAAGGGCATAAATTTAAGGCTGGAGAGAACCTAAAGGTTATCAAATCTAACATCTGCATTTTACAGATGAAAAAACTAGAGTGTTGTCATGATCCAGCTGAGCTAACTCCTTCATTTTATTGTTGAGTAAACTGAGGCTTTGAGAATTTAAGTGGAAGGAAGAAAACACATCAGAAAATGCATATTAATAATGAAGATTAAAATATATTTATGTTGTTATTGTTTACATTATATTATTAAAAATTAAAATATTTAAAAGTATATCAACATGTAATCTGGAAAAAAATCAATGTTAAAAATATTTTATGTAGTTAAGAAAAAATAAAATAAAACCATTCTTGAAAAAAGAATAATATTGCTTTGTTATTATGAACACTTCTATGGCCAGAGATATCCATATCTTTGTGTCTGTGGATATCCTTTCTAGAAGGGGAAAATTAGATCTTTAAGTCTAATTGTCATATTTGTCCCCTAGACTTATCTGGGTTGAGATCAGCACTTAGTAATGGAAAAAGGAATGAGAATGGTCTCTCTGAAAGTTAGTAGATGAGGCAAAGAAAGAAAAAATTGAAACAATCTAGAATGCTAACCTGGATTTATCAGCCCTCTTTCAACCCTTCCGAAAATAATTTGACATCATTCATCACTTCTGGTGGTCACTAATCTTTCCTGGTCAAAGAATATAGTTCAATATGAACAAAAGGAAGGCATTGTGGTATAATGGAAAAGGTCCTTAGATTAAGAGCTAGGAGTCCTAATCCCCCACAGTCCCAGATCTGCTAGAAACTCTCTGTGAGACTGATATGGGTCAAGCCACTTAATTTCTCAAAGCCTCAGTTTGCTCAGCAATTAAATGAAGGAGTTGGTCATCTGGATCATGACAACACTTTCCATTTCTAAAATTCCAGAATTCTATAAAAATCACCACTAATGAAAAGCCAGACAATCAACAGTCAATAAGTGTTTATTAAGTGCCAGGCAGCAGGCTAAACCCAGGGATACAAAGGAAAGACAAAATCATGATGCCTATCCTTAAGAAGCCTACAATCTAGAATTATACTCAAAGCATTATAAAACTGTTCATAACTTTTGACCTAGCAATACTACTATTAGTTTTATTTCCTAAGGTGATCAGAGAAAAAGGAAAAAAAACTGATATATGTAAAATCTTTATAGCAGCTCTCTGTGGTGGCAAAGAACTGGAAGATGAAGGGATGCCCATCAATTGGGGAATGGCTAAACAAGCTGTGGCATGTGATTGTGATGGAATACTACTATACCATAAGATCTTCTGAGCAGGTTAATTTTTTAAAAACGTGGAAAAGGGAAGCTAGGTGGCACAGTGGATAGAGTACCAGGTCTGAAATCAGGAGGATCTGGGTTCAAATTTGACCTCAGACACTTCAGAGCCTATGTCACTATGGGCAAGTCACTGAATCTTGATTGCCTAGCTCTTGCCACTCTCCTGTTTTAGAATTTATACTAAGACATTGATCTAGACCTAATCTCTCCCATATTGTTTTCCAATTTTCCCAGCAGTTTTTGTCAAATAGTGGATTTTTGTCCCAAAAGGTGGGCTCTTTGGGTTTATCATATACTGTCTCGCTGACATCATTTACCCCCAGTCTATTCCACTGATCCTCCCTTATGTCTCTTAGCCAATTCCATATTGTTTTGATGACTGTTGCTTTATAGTATAGTTTAATATCTGGTACTGCTAGGCCACCTTCCTTCATGGTTTTTTTTTTCATTATTTCCCTTGATATTCTTGATCTTTTGTTCTTCCAAATGAACTTTGTTATAGTTTTTTCTAATTCAGTAAAAAAGTTTTTGGTAGTTTGATAGGTATGGCACTAAATAAGCAAATTAATTTGGGAAGAATGGTCATTTTTATTATTATATTTATTATTTATTTTTATTGAGTGCTCAGTGTTTTTCCAGTTGTTTAGATCTAGTTTTAATTGTTTGGAAAGCGTTTTGTAGTTCTATTCATATAATTGCTGTGTTTGTTTTGGTAGATAGATTCCTAGGTATTTTATATTGTCTAGGGCAGGGGTCGGCAACCTTTTTGGCCGTGAGAGCCATAAACACCACATTTGTGGAGAAGATGGAGAGCTATAGATTAGAAAACAATTCAATCAGATGGCCTCAGAACTGGTTGGATAGTTAAGGATAACTGATCCAAGATTAGCTGTTAATGCTTCAATGTGATCATGGTAGGAGTCTCTAGTTGCCTTTGCTCCTACTCACATGCTCCTGAAAGAAGTTGGAGAAAAATGGCAAAATTATGACAACTAAAAACTTTGTTAAATAATCTCACCTGAGCCCTCACTTAGGCAAGTCAAGCTTTCCCTCTGACCCAAATCAATTCACTACACCACTCATTACATTGGCTTTTCCAAAGCTTTTCATCCATCGTCAAACCTCCCATGGTTTTTACTTCTCCCATCCTCTCAGCTGAGAACTACATCTCATATTTCGATGAAAACACTGAGGCCATTCACCAAGAGTTCTCTCTTTTCTCTTCCTCATTTCACATCATTCAAATGTCTTCCGCTACTATCTCCTCCTTCATACATGAAGTCCTTCTCCTAGCCAAAACTAATCTTCCTATATTGCACAAGTGATCCCATTCCATATTGTCTTCTCCAGCAGATTGCCTTCTCTATCACTCCTACTCTTTCACTAATGTTCAATCCTTCTCTGATCTCTGGCTGCCTTCCTACTGCCTACAAATACACACATCTCTCCCCCACCCTTGAAAAAACAATGCTTGATTTATCCATTCACACCAGTTATCATCCTATATCTTTCCTCCTTTTTAGCTAAACTCCTTAAGGACATCTATAATAGTTATGACTATTTCCATTCCTCTCAATCTTTTCTTAACTCTGTGAGTCTGACTTCAGCCTCATCATTCCACTGAAATAGCTCTCTACAAAGTGACCAATCATCTCCTAGTTGTCAAATCTAAGGATGATAATCCTCATCCTTCTTGCCCCCCTGCAGTTTTTGACACTGTCAATCATTCTCTTTCCCTACATGCAATCAATTGTCAAGTCCTGTCATTTCTACTTTCTCAACATCTCTCATCTGCATTCCCTTTATTCCCTTTGATGCCTCCTCCCCTTATATTCTGACTATTCCATTAGCCTGCAGGTCAGACTCCCTGTCTCAAGTTCTCCCAACTCTAGTCCATCCTCCACATGACTGTCAAGCTGATCTTCCTTAAGTTCAGGTGAGACCATGGCACCACCCTGCCCTATACAATTCATCCTCATTCAATAACCTCCAATGGCTTCTTATCTATCATCTCCAAAACCAAATATAAAATCCTTCGGCAAAGTCCTTCATAACTCTTGCCTTTCCAGTCTTCTTATACTTTACTTGCTTCCATATACTACAGTGGCTACAGCCTCCTTGCTGTTCCTCACAAAAAACAATCCCTCTTCTGATTCCATGATTTTTACTAGTTTTCTCCCATACATATAATGTTCTCCATCATCTCTCTCTTTCCTCCCTGGCTTCCTTCAAGTCTCAGTTGCAGTGTCACCTTCTACAAGAAGTCTTTTCCAATGCCCTTTTTTAAGCCTTGCTAGAATTTGATACTAAGACAGAAGAGGTTAGGCAATTAGGTTAAGTGACTTGCCCAGGGTCACACAGCTAGGAAATGCCTGAGGTTAGATTTAAACCCAGGACATCCCATCTTCAGGTCTGGCCCTCTATTTACCCAACCACCTAGTTGCCCTACCCCCAACATATCTTAATGCTGGTGTCTTTAGATCTCCAAGTGATCCCTCATTCCGCTTGTTTATATATAATTCTCTACATATATTGTCTTGCTTTAGACATTAAATTCCTTTAAAGCAGAGACTCTCTTTTGTCTTTCTTAGTATCCCTAGTGCCTAGGTTAGACACAGAGTAAGTGCTTGATGTTTAAATGCTTGTTTGACTGACTCCTCTAGGAATTTGGGCTTGGTCTGGGGCTAAACATGTTTATCAATGACCAAAAGACTCAATATTCATCAGATCTTTAGATGGCACAAAGCTGGGAGCAATAGCTAACCCAGTAGATGACAGATTCAGTGTTCAAAAAAATCTTGACATGTTAGAGCACTGGACTGAATCCAACCAGATGAAATTTAATAATAACAATAATAATAGCTCAAATTTATACAGTGCTTCAGGGTTGTTAAAGTGCTTTAGAGTCTATCTCCTTTAATCCTAGCAATAATCCTGGGTGATGCTATTATTATTATTTTCGTTTTACATACAAAGAAGTTGAGGCAGAGGGAAGCTAAGCAACCTATTTGGAGTCATACAACTAATAAGTGAATGAGGTCAGATATAATAATAATAAAATAATAACAATAATACTGTGCCATAAGAAATGATGAAGGGCATGATTTCATAAAAACGCAGAAAGACCTACATGAAATTATGAAGAATGAAGAGAACATTATATACAGTAACAGAATATTGTTTAAAGAATAACATATATGTCCACCTCCAGAGAAAGAACTGATTAATAGAAATAAGTAAGACATGGTTTTATATATACACATATATTTTTGTCAAACAGTGCCTTCTCAGGAAGGGGGAGGCAGTTGACTACATATTATAATGTTACAAACAAATACATTTATTTTTAATGATAAAAATAATAATAAATACCTAACATTTGTATAGCACTTCCTATATGTCAGGTAGCATGCTAAATGCTTTTTAATGATTTCATTTGATCCTCACAACAACTCTAGGAAGCAGGTGTTGCTATTATTATTCCCATGTAACAAATGAGGAAACTGAGGAAAACAGGCTTGCCATTAGAACACAGTTCTAGATGCCACTATTTAAGAATGCTATTGACAAGCAAGAAATTGTCAGTCAATAAGCATTTATTTAGTACCTTTTGCCAGGCACAGGGCTAAGCACTAGGATAAAAAGAAAGATAAAAGGAAATCCCTGCTTTCAAAGAGATTACAATCTAATACAATTAGAGACAATACACAAACAAATATGTTCAAACAAATTATAAGAAGAATAAATACAAGATAATCAAATAGGGGAAAGGCACAAGAAGGGCTGAGCCCTTGAGAAGGGTTAGGAAGGGCTCCCTGTAGAAGGTGGGATTTTAGCTGGCACTTGAGGGAAGCTGGGGAAGACAAGAAGGAGAAATGAGGAAGGAGAGCATTCCATGTGTGAGGGACCTTGAGAGAAAATGCCCAGAGCTGAGAGAGGGCATACCTCATTTAGGAAAAAGCAAGGAAACTGCAGGACAGAAGCCAGGACGGTGCAGAGCCTTGAGTCCATCCATGTCATATAAAGATCAATTGAAACAACACGGAATGTTTAGCCGAAAGAAGAAAAAACTCAGGGTAGATGTATTGATTGGCCTTTGAGTATTTGCAGAACTGTTATGTTGGAGGAATACATAGCACAATGCTTGGCACAAAATAGATGCTTAATAAATGTTGACTGGAATGTCCATCAATTGGGAAATGACTGAACAAATTATAGTATATGATGGTGATGGAATACTATTGTGCTGTAAGGATTGATGATCTGAAGGCTTTCCATATGAACTGGGAGAATCTCAGGGAACTGAGGCAGAGTGAAATAAGAAGAACCAGGAGAACATTGTACACAGAAAGTGAAGCACTGTGGAACAATCCAATGTAATGGACTTTGCTACTAGTAGCAATGCAACAAGCCAGGACATTCCTGAAGGACTTATGGGAAAGAACACGCAGTGAGAGAAAGAACTATGGAAGTAGAAATGCAAAAGAAGAACATATGACATCACTGATCACATGTATGTATGGGTATGTGACATGGAGTCTAGGCTTTAAAATATTGCTTATAGCAAAAATGGATAATATAGAAATAGGTATCAAGTGATAACATTTGTACAACCCAGTGGAATTGCTTGTTGGCTCTGGGAGGGGAGAGGAAAGAGGGGAAGGAAAGAAAACGAATCATGTAAACATGAAAAAATATTTTAAATTTTTTATGACATTAAAAAATGTTAATTGGATGAATGTTTGGTTAGAAGAAGAAATACTAAATTGTTATTTGATCTCAGGGTGCAGAACCAGGAGGCAGCTACAAAGAAAAAAAACATCTTAACAATTAAAGCTATTCAAAAGTGAAATAAGCTGCCCATAAAGATGACGGATTCCCCTTCCTTGCAGGGCCAAAAGAAATCATGGACAACCACTTTTTAGGAATATTAGAAGAGACATTTCTATTAAGCCTGGATAGGACAAGGTGGCCATTAGCGTTTCTCCAACTCTCAGACTCTAATTCTATTCTATAAAGTGATAGCTATGTACACCAAAAAAATTTAAGTTGTAAAAACCTAAACAATCAGTAGGGGCACCTAGATAGCACAATTGATAGAGCACCAGACCTGGACATGAGAAGTCCTGGGTCCAAAGCTGGCCTCAAACACTTCCTAACTGTGCGACCCCAGGCAAGTCATTTAACCCCAATTGCCTAGCCCTTGTGGTTCATCTGTGTTAGAATTAATACTAAGACAGAAGATAAGCTTTAAAAAAAAAAACTTAAGCAAACGGCAGATTCCAACAAAACAAAAATCTTCAAGAAACCACTATATATTCCAAATCATTAATCATAAGAAAAGTGCAAACTAAAACAATTCTGAAGTTCCACTTCACATTCATCGGATTGGCAGAAATGAAAAAAAAAGGGGGGGGAAATGGCAACTGTAGGATGGAGAAGGAGAGGCCAACTAATGCGCTGTTGGTGGGGCTGTGAAACTGATCCAACCATTCTGGACAACAATTTGGAACTATAAAACCAAAAAGTCACTAACCTTTTTCTATAAGGAATTACGATTCTGTGAAATCTAATGTTATTAGGTAGAGATCATCTTCTAGAGATCAGAGAAAAAAAGAAAAGACCATTTGTATAAAAATATTTAATGGCAGCATTTTTAATAGAAAAGAAATATAAGACAAATATAAGACAATCCATAAACTGGGGGATGGCCTGGAAAAATTATGACATGCATGTAACAGGAGAGTGTATATTGTTATATCATAGGAAATTATGAAAGGGGTGGATTCTGGGGAAACTGGTAAGATGTATGGATATGGATGGATACAGAGTGAAAAGAGCAGAACCATAGCAGTGTAAATAAAAACAACTTGGAAAGATATAAGAACTGTGATTGATGCAATAACCAAACATGACTCCAGACAATCCCTGTCTTCTTGATGGAAAGATGCAAAATGTGTCATCCATTTGCAGATATAACTGATACATCACACATTTGTTTTGCTGGAGTCTACACTTTTGTTATAAGAGAAGGCTTTCAATTGGGAGCAAAGGAGAGTTACAATGATGCCCAAAAAAGGAAGAACATCAATGAAACATTTTTTTAAAAAACAGAAGAGAGCAAAAGAAAGCTCATAAGGCAAACAGACAATCAGAGAAACATTAGCATGCTATGTTAAATTTAATACTTTGTATACATGCAACAGCAAACAAAGCTGTATGTGATAGGGTCAGTTTCATAGACAATACTCTTTCTTCTACATATTTTTAATATGGAGTTATTCATCTCCATCCATATTAAAGCTGTCTAGAAGAAAGCATTCTATGAAATTGTGGACCTAACACATATAGCTTTATTTTTTATAAAAATGTACATAATAAAAAATGTAAAGAATTCCAAGAAACACAGATATGAATTGATACCCATGATGAATAATCTACACAATTACAATAATGTACACATAAAGCAATAAAATTCTATGTAACCCTAATGATTAATGGTGGTGCACTAGAAGAGATGAAGAAATGTTCTTCCCTCCTTTTGTTGGATTGATGGTAGATTATGAAAGCAGAATGTTGTATAGATAGCCAAATAAATTCTCCATTTCCATTGACTTTGCTTGACCATTTTACTTTGATACTAATAAAAGGCTTGCAGAGAATAAACTCAAGAAATTATTGGTATGTAAAAACAAAAAGCATTAATAAAAAAAATTTTTAATTAATTTAAAAAAATTTAAAGAAAGAAATCATATAGCACAATGACTGTATAAAATTATCCTGGTAGAAGAATGAAAACTTGGCAATGGTTAAGGTTGCTACATAGCTCAGTTCTGATAAGATCTTCTAGCACAAAGGCACATTAATTTTCTTTTTTTGTTAAAAAGGGCAGTTAGGGCATGCCAACAAAGATGAGATTGATCCAATTAACCTTATGAACTAAGGAAAATATTATGCCAAAATCAAAATCTGTATACTCACAGACTATTCCTTCCAGAACAAAGTGACATGATATAAAAAGTCAAGCCTTTAACCCAAATATTCATTATCATTAAAAGGAATAAAAACAAAACAGGTAGTTAACCACCATAAAGGAATGTAGCAGAAAACTACTGGATGGGATGATACAGAGATAAGCCTAAAAATAAAAAATGAGATTTTAAAAAACTCAATTGGGGAGGAGAGCCAAGATACTGAAATAGAGAAGTATTCAGCTCCACCCTACTCCACCCCCCCCAAATATATATATATAAATATATACATGATTCAAATGACTCTAAAATATTGTTTCAATTTCAGTTCTGGAGCAGTAGAACCAACAAAAGGTCAGGTGAAACAATTTTCCTACCAAAAACAATTTAGGAGGTCAAGGTGGTAGCCAAGCCCGGAGCCCAGAACACTGTAGGAGCAGACCACGGAGGCAGTTACACAGTCCCTGAGCAAAAAGAAAAAATAGCACTCTCAGCTTCAGGGGAGTTGGGCTCCTGCTCAAAATTCCAGGGGAGAGGAGTGCTTGTGGTTACTTATAGGTGAATAAGGATCCTGGTCTCACATCCAATACAGAGAAGGACACTAACAATTATGGCTACAAGAAGGTGATGGATCTGATCACACTCCCAGGCCAGGAGGAGTACCACTGTTGGGTGACCACAGGAATAAAGACCAGACCACAGGCTAGAATAGCAGTGAACATACCTCTCCTTTGATCATTCCACCTTGGAAGCATCAAAAACTTTACAGACCCACAAAGTTATCTCTGAAAACAGCAGCACAGAAGACCCCTGAAGCTTGGTGCAGTGCCCTCACCACCCCAGGAGCAGAACCCAACATAATTATTTTTAATACAAACTTAATTAATTAATTTGGAATATTTTCCCATGGTTGCATGATTCCTGTTCTCTCCCTCCCCATCCCAGAGACCACAAGCAATTCCCACTGAGTTTTACATTGTTCAAAACCTATTTCCATATTATTAATATTTGCAATGCAATGATCAATTAAAGTCAACATCCCTAATCATATACCCATCGAACCATGTGATCAAGCATATATTTTTCTTCTGCATTTCTATTCCCACAGTTCTTTCTCTGGATGTGGATAACGTTGTTTCCCATAAGTCCCTCTGAATTGTCCTGGATCTTGCATTGCAGCTAGTAGAAAAGTCCATTTCATTTGATTGTACCATAGTGTATCAGTCTCTCTGTACAATGTTCTCCTGGTTCTGTTCCTTTCACTCTGCATCAATTCCTGGAGGTCATTCCAGTTGATATGAAATGTCTCCAGTTCATTATTCCTTTCAGCACAATAGCATTCCATCACCATCAGATACCACAATTTGTTCAGCCATTCCTCAATCGATGGACACCCCCCTCATTTTCCAGTTTTTTGCCACTACAAAGAGCATGGCTTTAATATTTTTCTGCACATATTTTTCCCTATTATCTCTTTGGGGTACAAACCCAGCAGTGGTATGACTTGGCAGATAGTCTTTTAAAGCCCTTTGGGCATAATTCCAAATTGCCTTCCGGAATGGTTGAATCAATTCAAAACTCCACCAGCAATGCATTAATGTCCCAATTTTGCCACATCCCCTCCAACATTTATTACTCTCCCCTTCTCTCATTTTAGCCAATCTGCAAAGTGTGAGGTGATACCTCAGAGTTGTTTTGATTTGCATTTCTCTAATTAAAAAAGATTTAGAACACTTTCTCATGTGCTTATTGATAGTTTTGATTTCTTTATCTGAAAACTGCCTATTCATGTCTGTTGCCCATTTATCAATTGGGGAATGGCTTGATTCTTTGTACAATTGATTTAGCTCCTTATAAATTTGAGAAATTAGACCTCTGCCAGAGGTTTTTCTTATAAATATTTTTCTCAATTTGTTGCTTCCCTTCTAATTTTGGTTGCACTGGTTTTGTTTGTACAAAACCTTTTTAATTTAATGTAATCAAAATTATTTATTTTACATTTTGTAACATTCTCTATCTCTTGCTTGGTCTTAAATTCTTTCCTTTCCCATAGTTCTGGAAGGTATACTATTCTATGCTCACCTAATTTACTTATAATTTCTTTCTTTATATTTAAGTCATTGACCCATTCTGAATTTATCTTGGAATATCTTGGAATAGTGAGATATTGAACTAAAACTAATCTCTCCCATCCTGATTTCCAATTTTCCCAGCAGTTTTTGTCAAGTGGTGGGTTCTTGTCACAAAAGCTGGGATCTTTGGGTTTATCGTACACTATCTTGCTCAACTCATTTAACCAGTCTACAGAACCCAACTTCAACATAAAGGTAGAAGTTAAAAAATAGGTGAGAAAAATGAAAAAACAAAATAAATGCCTTACCATAACAAGTTATTAGAAAGGGGAAAGAAAATAACGCTTAATTGTAAACAAGTAAAACAAAATCAGTAGGGAAGGGGTCAATTCAGCCTTCTCACAGGTAGTGTTCTGAACAGAATAACATTTCTTTGTATTTATTTATCTAGATAATACTATATCCCTTTATTAGCTTGTAAGCTCCTTGAGAGAACAAAAACTGATTTTCATTTTATCTTTGTATCTCTAAGAAGTGGTAGGTAGTATGTGTTTAATAAATGTTTGTTGAATAAATGAAAAAGTAATTCATGGAGAAGTTTTTCTCCTCCATCTGAATGTTATTGGCTTTGGACTATAAATGAGTTTCCTTGTAGGTTAAAAATTAAACACAGAGCTGACACTGTATATATGCTTTGCCACATGCTGTCATACCAGAAGGAGAAAGAAAAACATTCAAGTACAGTGTAACTAATTCACTAGGATATGAATAAAAAAACTGATTCTTTCCTATGCCTCTACTCACTCCCAGAACAAAATCCACACAATATTTCCAAGGTTAAGATATGTCATTTTAATGAAATGTGAAAATTAATTTTTATTTTAAACTCTTATCTTCTATCATAGATCAATGCTGCATGTTGGCTCCAAAGCAGAAAAGCAGTAAGGGCTAGGAAATCTGGGTTAAATGGCTTGCCCAGGGTCACAAAGCTAGAAGTATCTAAGGCCAGATTTGAACCCATGACATCCTATCTCCAGACCTGGCTCTCAATCCACTAAACACTTAAAACAAAGACCAAGATCTTGCTTATATATTCCTTTTCCAGAATCTCCTCTTTAACTTCACCAAACTCTGATAGGAGGCTATATATGTTTTTGATAGCCTATTATTCTTTAATAGCATAGTTTACTGCATGAAATTTCACTGTAACAAAGCACTTTAAAAGCCGTTAAGAATGAAAAGGAATCATCTTAGGTTGAACTATAATTGCTAGTAAGTCTAATCAGTGGACACACATGTACCCAGGGAAAAATGGAAAAATGCTGACATGACCTAGTGTATAATGACAGTATATTTTAAGTATTTGCACAACTAAAAATAGATTGGGCACAGCATGACTGAGCCCCAATTGCAGATTCAATGAGGGCTTCAACAAAAGGCTAATTATAGATCACCTGTTCTTTAAGCCCTGTTTATTTCTTTTGGGAAAAGAGCTTCCTTTTAAGATGATGCTTGGTTTAACTTGTTGTGTAGCTTTGGTGGAAAACCCCCTAAATCCCCTCTTGATGAGCTGGGAGTGCCACGAGAAAAAGACTCCACCATTCCCACCATGGCCTAATTCATCAAAAGCTGGCTTTATTAATTGGAAGATTCCCAAATCTCCATTCCTGGAGAGGAGGACATATTGGCCAGGAGAAAAATTCAACTTAATACTAAACACACAGCTGAGATACTAGAAGAGGGAAGAGTACCTAATGTAGAAACACTGGGATGACTGGAGAAAATCCACCATAAAATATATCCTTAAAGCTGATGATACTCAAGCAGAACCCATCAAGGACCTGAGGGACCCCCAGCATGCTTTAGAGCAGGGGTCGGCAATATATGGCTCTTTCTGCAGGAGCCATGAAGTCAATTTTTTTCAGGCACTGTTACAGGAGCGGCACTGTGAGCTCTGTACAGCTCTCATGAAATTACATTTTAAAAAATGTGGCATTTATGGCTCTCATGGCCAAAGGCCAACCCCTGCTTTAGAGGATATATGAGCCCTGCCGGTCAAGTTTCTGAAGACAATTTAAATGAAGGGAAAACAGGTGTGTTGATAGATGCTAAATTCAGAGTATGTACTGTGCAGTGGAGCACCTTAGGAAGAAGAGAGGTTTTAAGAATCAAAGAATCGATATTGTACAACTACTTGCTCTGTAAATATGGGCAGGTTATCATCTCTCTGGCCCTAAATGGAATGAAGCAAAGCCAAGATGGCAGCTTAGTAGCAGCAAAAGTCAAAACCACTCTGACAATCCTTCCAAATCAATCTTTAAAAAGTGCCTCAAAATAACAGGTATCAAAATCCAACAGCAAGATGGAATGAGGGTACTCTCCCATTGAGCACAAATTGAAAGGTAGGCAGAGAGAATTGATTTTCACAGAATAAGGGGGAACGGGAAGCAAAACTGAACACAGAGGAGTGTTGGCCAACCACCTCCGCACCTACTGCACCAGATTCCTAAATGGACTGAATGAGAGAATTCTTTCCATATCTAGATACTACTTGGAGATCTAAGTTTTAATCAGTGCAGGTATTACTTCTGTTGTTCAGTCATTTTTTTAGTCAGGTTCAACACCTCATGACTCTAGTTGGGGTTTTCTTGGCAAAGATACTTGAGTAGTTTGCCATTTCCTTCTCTGGTTCATTTTATAGATGAGGAAACTGAGACAAACAGGGTTAAATGGCTTACTCAGGGTCACACAGCTAGTAAGGGTCTGAAGCCTGATTTGAACTCAGGAAGATAAGATCTCTATCCACTGCACCACCTAGCTGCCTCTGGGTTCTCCTCCACTCTTTCTACATCCTAGAGGGCAGCTATGGCAAGTTTCTGGAGATGAACCTTCCCAAAATGAATGAAGGGAACAACCATTTATTAAGTGCCTACGATGTGCCAGACACTGTGTTTGGTTCCTTACAAAACACTTGGACCTCACAACAACCCTGGGAGACAGGTACTATTATCATCCCCATTTTATAGTTGAGTAAACTGAGTCAGACTGAGGCTAAATGACTTGCCCGTGGTTATACAGCTAGTAAGTGTCTGAGGCCAGATTTACACTCAGGTCTTCCTGGCCCCAGGCTCAGTGCTGTATCTACTCACTACTAGTTGCATTAGAGGCACAGCACTCTACACATAGTCAATCCTTGAAGCATTTCCCTCATTAAGAGTCCAGGCTGAAGAACCAAGAGGCAATTGGTGGTTCAGTAGAAAGAGCAATGAGCCTGGAGCCAGGAAGATCTAACTATAAATCTGGCCTCAGATTCCTACCAGCTGTATGACCCTGGGAGAGTCATTTAGCCTCAGTCTGACTCAGTTTACTCAACTATAAAATAAGGGTGATATCTCCAGAGAAAGAACTGATGGAGAACGATCTGTTTATTTGGGTATGTGTTTGGGGATTTTGGCTTTATAAGATAATTCACTTACAAAAATGAATAATATGGAAATATGTTTTGCATGATAATATATGTATAACCCAGGAAAAAATGGAGACGATAATAGCACCCAAGGTTGTTGTGAGGTTCAAGTAAGATAATATTTCTTAAGTTCTTAGCCAAGTACCTGGGACATGTAGTAGATACCTAATAAGTAACACTTCTCTCCCTCCCTCCTTTCCTTTCTCCTTCCCTTCCTGACTTCCTTCATTCCTTTCTTCTTTTTCCTCCCTCACTTCCTTCCTCCCTCTTTCCTTCCTCTTCCCTCTGTCCCCCCCTTTCTTCCTTCCTTCTTTCCTCCCTTCCTTTGCATGAACTTTCCTGATCTCAACCACTAAAGCCCTCTCCCTACCAAACCATCTTATATTTATCTACTTTTATATAGTTGTATCTATATTGCATTTAGTTTTGTATTTGTCGTCTTCCCTAATAAAAGGCAAACTTCTTGAGAGTGGGAAATGTTTCATTCTTTGTATTTGTGTGCCTAGTAGCACTGGGCACAAGTATGTAAGTGCTTACTGATTTCTTCATTAGAATTTCAAGAGGAAAGAAATTGGGAGGAAAGGATAGGAAAGGAAGAGGACAGCAAGGTCCAGGGACTTGGAGGGTATACCAGCAGGCAAGAAGATAACTGAGGTGGCAATGAAGTATGGGTTGGAGATCTGAGTTCAAATTCTGACTTCTTTGAGACTTACCACTTGTATGACCTTAAGCAAATCACTACCTCTTTGGACTTGGTTTCTTCATATTCAAAATGAGGAATTTGGTCTAGATCAGTGGTATCAAACTCAAAGAGAAACAAAGTGGGCCACTGCTGTTCCTGCAGACTGCATGTTGACTTGGAAAATACATATTGACAGGGTTTCTTGGCATCACTAATTATCTAAAAAAATTATTTGTTTGTTTATTACTTTAAAGTGCCCCAATATGTCCCTTCCTTCCTTCCCTAAACTAGAGAAGGCATCATTTGACAACAAATATGTATGTATAAAATTATGTCTTACTTGTTTCTATGTATCAGTTCTTTCTCTGGAGGGAGACATACACAAGTCATTCTTCAAAGAATATTTCTGTTGCTGTATAGAATGTTCTATTGGTTCTGTTTGTTTTGCTTTTCATAATTTTTTGTGGCTGTTTCCAAAATTAACCTCTTCGTCACTTCTTACAGTGCAGTAGTATAGCATCACAGTCATATGCCATGACTTGTTTAGCTTTTCCCCAATTGATGGGCACACCTTCCATTTCCAGTTCTTTGTCACCACAAAGAGAGCTACTATCAATGTTGTAGAACAGATAGGTTCTTTTCCTTTTTCCTGATTACTATTGACATATTAGCATCATCTATATTCTACAGAATTTGTATTTATCTTGTTAAATATTTCCCAATTACATTTTAATCTGGTTCAGTAGTACCCAGGAGCCTTTTAGACCTAATGGGGACCATGTTCTGTGTTTTTGACACCTCTGGTCTCCACAACCCTGTGGTCTTTCAGCTCTGAAGCTGTGGTCCTCTGATTTTCTGGTCCTATTGAGAGATATAGCAGACCGTATGACAGACTTACTAATTAGAACAGAGTAGACTACCCTAATTAATACTTGAAAGCAGCAACAAAACAGAATGTGCCCCAAATTTGTGGCTTCAGACACTTCCTAGTCATGGCACCCTGAACCCTATTTCCTAGCCCTTACAGATCTTTTTTGTTTTCAAACTGATATTTGGTATTGATTCCAAGACAGAAGGTAAGGATTTCTTTTTTTTTTTAAGAGTGTTAAAGGCCACAGAATGTCAGAGCAAGGAAGAAAATTGAGAAATCTTCTGGTCTAATTCTCTTTTCATTTTCTAGATAAGGCAATCTCTACCCTGAGACCTAAAGGTGTGCAATTCAGTGATTTTTTTAATCAACCAACGGAACTTATTAAACATCAACTCTGTGAGGAACCTTGTTAGAAGCCAATGATAAAGATAGAAAAATATTAGGGAAAGTAGTCCTTCCCCTCAAGGAGCTTATATTCCATTCCACTACACCATACTATCTCTCAAGTGATTCTTTCCATATGCCTAGAAGACCAGAACTAGCCATATTTTAACTTCAATCAGAACTTTCTGCTTTTAAGTCTATCTATTCAAAATGCATCTTTAAACAGATATATACCCTGGGCACTTAAAAAAGAAAAAACTACTCTCTCAATCAGGGATTTTAAGTTGGAAGCTGGAAGAAAAAGGTTTTCTATCCAGCTCTGAGGATGATAAATGAATGATTCTAAATCTCCTCAGATGGAGGGTTTCTGATTGCATTAGAAAGAGGGCATGCAGACTAATTAAAAATGTTCATACATTCATCACGGCTGATTGTGCAATTCGCTGCTGTAAAGCACAACTGCAGCACTTTCTCTGAAAATGACAGAGAAAACAGATGAATTTCTGCCTACAACCACCAGCTGCCATCTGTCTTGATTTCAAGGAGAATAGGTTTAACAAATAATCGAAGTCAGAAGTGGGGTGATATTCCAACCATTCAACAAACCTTTATTAATCTAATCCACTCCAATAAACATCTATTAAGCACCTACTATGTGCCAAGCACTGAAGATATAATTCCTAAAGAGAAAGATAGCCTCTACTCTCAAAGGGCTTACAATCTAAAGGTAGGAAAAGCACACAAAAGGAGGTAGGAAAGGGGAATGGTGAGGAATAGGGCACTAGGGGATTCCTGGGGGCATCTTGTTCAAAGAATTGAAACCAGGAGGAGCAGCAGATGCAAAGTAGAGTTTACTTGCCTCATTAAGCACCTACTATGTGCGAGGCACTAAACTAAGAGCTAGAATACAGTCAGAAGATAAATCATCCCTACCTTCAAGAAGCTTGCTTGCTACTGAGAGAGGAAAACATCAATCAATAAGTGAGTGAATGAATAGAAGAAAGCTGAATGTACATCTCAAAGAGATACCTACTTAAAGGACCAGAAGAGAACAATGTAAGTAAAGGTGAATGAGAAGGATTATTTGGACATAAAAGAAAAAATCCAGGTCAGAATAGGACCATGAAATTGAAGGGAAGAGTAAGGCTAGAGAAAAGACTATAAGAGACAATGGTGAAAACATGGAGGTAACAAGGTTGGAAAACGCTTTCCCTCTTTCCTTTTTTTTTAACCCTTACCTTCCATCTTAGAATCAACATTGTGTATTGGTTCCAGGGCAAAAGAGCAGTAAGAGCTAGGTGATGGGGATCGAGTAACTTGCTCAGGGTCACACAGCTAGGAAGTGTCTGAGGCCAAATTTGAAACCAGGACTTTCCATCTCTTGAGCTGGATCTCAATACACTGAGCTACCTAGCTGCCCCTTTTTCCCTCTTTTAACAGGAGAGGTAAAACATTGGAGAGTCAAGGCTATCCATGCCAGAGGACACAGGCATGCACCTATCTCCTACTTGTCCTCCATCATGACAGAGCACATTACTGGACCATCTGGTGGACGATGCAGTCTAAAATGCAACAAGCTAATTGATCGATCCCCAAAATCGATCCAGTTGCCTCCAGGAAGTAGCTTTTTCACATGTACCCTCTGGCCCTGTCTTAAATTCAGGCCCTTTAGACCATACATCCTGATACTCACAGGCTCTAATAATCATTCCCAGAGAATCAACAAAACAGTAATCATGGAGGAAAAAGGCCAAAGCAAGTGTTTTGTAGGAAGATGGTTATGCAGCTACTTATCCCCATCTACTGGCAGCTACCAGCCATCCTCATATCTTTCAATCTGGCAAACATTTATTAAGTACCTACTATATACAATACACTAGATGCTAAGGATGCAAAGATAGAAAGCAAATAGTCTCTTCCCTCCAGGGAATTGCATTCTAATGGTGGGAGAAGAACATATGATGGGTATCTAAGCATGATTTAAGTTGAGGGGGAAGGGAACACTACCCATTATGGGGACCAAGAAAGGCTAAATGGAGGAGACCAATGAGGGGATCCTTGGAAAGATAGCTAGAAGGTGTATTGGCAGGAGTGTTGGATGCAGTCAAGGAAACAAATTCAAATTCTGGTTCAGATGCTCACTAGCTGGGTCCCTCAGCCTCCTGTAGCCTGCTTCCTCACAGGTAAGATGGGGATAATAATGACACTTATCTCCCAGGGATACTATGAAGATAAAATTAAATTATATAAATTAAGTGCTTTGCAAACTTTTAAGTGCTAGGTAAATGTTATCTCTCATTATTGTTATTATTATTGCTGAAATAAATTAAGATTTCTGGGAAGCAGAAGTGAGGAAAGAGTGCACTGAAGTTATGAGGGAAGCCTGTACAAAGGAGATGGCATGGAGCAGCGAGATGGCTCAGTAGACTGAGAGCCAGAGCTGGAGACAAGAGATCCTGGGTTCAAATGTGACCTCAGACACTTCCTAGCTGTGTGTCCCTGGGCAAGTTGCTAAACCCCCATCACCAAGCCTTCACCGCCTTTCTGCCCTGGAACCAGTACACAGCACTGATTCTAAGATGGAAATTAAGGGTTTAAAACACACACACACACACACACACACACACACACACACACACACACACACACAAGATAGCTTGTCAAGTTCAGTGAACCACTAGTAGCCCAGCATAACTGGAACATAGAGACTATGCAGAGAAAGAAGAAAAGCTGGGAATGTGGATATTAGCCAGAATACATCTGGCGTGAAGAGCCAAGCGTAAGAGTTTATATTTTATCTTGAGCAATGGGTTTTTTAAGGAGGGTGGATAGATGAAATGATCAGATCCGTTCTTTAGGCATATTATTTTGGCAGTTGTTTGGGAATTGGATTGGAGTGGGCAGAGAATAAAGGCAGGAAAGACAATTAGGTGGCTCTCGCAATAATCTAGGAAAGAAACAATGGGAGTCTGAATTGGGCAATGGTACAGTGAATGAAAGGAAGGTAATAGGTGGCAGAGATGTCGTGCAGGTGGCATGGATGAAGAATCTTTCACCCTTAGATTAAAAGACCACCTAGGCTGGCTCACAAGGACTAAAGCTATCAAATCAGAGCTCAAACAGAGACCTGCAAATGCACAGCTTCTAGAGTCAATATAATAAGCATTATTATATATGATATGTATATATTGTATAAAATATATGTGGGCATGAGTAAAGCTACCTCCTCCTCAAAACTTGTATGCTGATTGATAGGCTACAAGGCTGGTCACTGGGTCCCTCACTCTATCCTGACTGCTTAATAAGAAGACACAACTCAACAGACATTACACCAGAGCTATCCAAATGGCCATAATTATGACTAAGTAGATGAAGGACTTAAAAATTAGGCTTGTTCCCGTTTGAAAGGGCTGCTAGCACAGCATTAATTACAACACCTTGGGCTCCCAAGTACATTAGAACCAGCATAATTATCTTAATAGTAAATTTGCCTTATAACACTCAAAGTGCTCAAAACCCCAGGCTGGCCACAGAATATAAACATGCAGACACTGCTGAGAGTTCCACGTCCATGCCGTGTTACTCGGGCTTTGAAGTGAAGAGCTTCTCCTTTGGGAGCAAGGAACAGAAACATTCCCATAAAAGGAGAACCCAGTTTCAGTGATAATTCACAGGATCCATTCTGGAGAGCAAGAAATGCCCAGTGCTGTTCAGGGCACCAAGTACTGTACATGGGGCCAGGAAGACCTAGGTTCAAATTCTGGCTCAGACACTATATGAGCTATTACACATGTGGCTCCTATCAAGTAGGCTCTCAGTTTCCTCATCTATAAAAATAAATAAAATAATAGCACTTAGGTGTCACAATGGTTAGAGCTCTGGACCTAGTCAGAAAGACTGGACTTCCTGAGTTCCATTCTAACCTTGGACATTTAGTAGCTGTGTGACCCTGCAAGTCACTTCACCTGGTTTGCCTCAGTTTCCTCATCTGTAAAATCCAATTCTTCCTGAGTTCAAATCTGGGACTGGGCAAATCACTTAACACTGTTTGCCTTTGTTTCCTCATCCATGCAATGAGCTGGAAAAGGAAATGTATTTCCAATATCTCTGCCAAGAAAACCTCAAATGGGGTCACAAAAAGTCAGAATAACTGACAGTAGGGTTATTTGTGAGGGCCAAATGAGATAATGTGCATAAAACATTTTGGAAACCCTTAAATGCTCTATAAATGTGAACTATTACTGTTAGTACTGGTAATAGTAGTGATCCAACACTTTAATTTTAAACATGAGTAAAATGAGGCTCAGAAAGTTGAAGTGATTCTCCTAAGGACACACAGGTAACCATGGAAGAGTTGGGGTTCAAAGTGGGTTCTCTAACCTCAAATCCTGGGTTCTTTCTATTCTGCCTTCTTTGTGAAAGAGAATATGGTGGACACTAAAGGAAATAAAACAAATGAGAGAAGATAACATGGTCCATTCCCTCATGGAACACACTCTAGTATGGAAGTCCTTAACCTGTGGTCCATGGATGCCCAAGGAGTTGGTGGATTGATTTCAGGGGCTCCATGAACTTGAATGTTAAAAAAAAAAAAAACCACAAACCAACAAACAAAAAAACTCCATCTTTATTTTTACTGATCTCTAACTGAAATTTAGCATTCCTTCAATTATGAATATAAATGACAAAACACTATTCTGAGAAGGGGTCCAGAGGTGTCACCAGAGTGCCAGAGGAGTCGATGACTGATGGTTAAGAACTGCTGTAGTAGGAAAATACTTGGGACTTTTCAGCTTCAAACCTGGCTCTCTCTCTGGAGACATACTGGACATTTTGATGTTGATCAATAAGTGAAGGAAAGAATGTCTGTTTAATGCATAGAGACACGGATGGTGTTAGAACTACATTTTTTTAAAGCAGAAGAAACCAATTCTCCCTTTCGCATTTAGAGTTTCACAAAATGGATGGAGAGAGGGTCCTGGAATTAAAAGGATACAGGTCAGAATCCAGCCTCAGGCAGTTACTATCAACATGATTGTGTCTGAATCATGACATTTTTCAAAGCTTCTATTTTTCCATCTGTAAAATGGAAACACTGTCACTTGCCTGACCTACATTCCAGAGCTGATTATAAGCAAAGTGCTTTGCATAATGTGTAGTTGCTATATTTGTGTGTGATTATTATCATTGTTATTTCTACCAAGAATTTCAGGCATTGGACAAATACACCCGATAACTGAATCCATCTTCTTTGATGGTTCAAGGATCTATGATTATTTGTTGCAGTGATAAGTTCCTCCAAACTTAGCTTGGATGATCTTTAAATAACACACCTATTGTGTTCATCATGGGGTCATTTCAAGCATGGTGGAGGATCTGCCAGATCTTATACTCTGCCAAGCCAGCTGTGGAGAAGCCAACCTCTTCCATGACATCAACAATTATATTAAATAACAAAAATGTATTACTCCTTTGATAAATAATTCCCAAAGAAGTAGAATACCTAAATAAAATGTAGTATTTGCCCTATCCTGAACTGGACCTTCACCCGTATTCCACATCAAAGCAGGGAAAATATGATGAAGCAAGGTCTTTGGATTAAAAGAAAGCCAGGTTTTGGATGATTTCAAATGGTCAAGAACAGTTTCCATTAGAGAATGAAAAAAGTAAAGCAGATTATATGTATATAAATCCTATCAAGCCTATCCGTTCCTCCCCAAAATACATAATTTAGACAACGACGGAAAAAATAACTAGCTGAATCAATCATTCATGAGCCACTAAATGAATTCTTCCCTCAGAATTTCTCTCTTCCTGAACCAACCTCCAAAATCAAGCCAGCTTTCCTCAAGCACATCTGTGGTATTTTTCCATTTATCATTTGTCTTATTACCTGACATACAATTTACTCTACTTCATTCTGCTCTTTTAAATATGTGAATTATCCCTGGAAAGAGCTGAGAAAATTGCACTTCCCTCATTCATCACAGAAGCAGAGGACTAAAGAGGCAGAATACTACATATATTGTCAGATATGGTGGATGGGTTGGTTAGTTTTGCTAAACTGTTACTCACTACAAATCCCCTATCTCCAGCCCCTACCTCCTCCTTTCTTGTTGTTTTTATCTTTATTTTGTTTTAATAACAAATTTCCGAGTAACTTTTCCGAAGTTATATGATTCATGTTGTCTCTCTCCGTTTCCTTTCCTCCTTCCCAGAGCTGACAAGCAACGCAATTTGTTACCTCCTCCTTTTGAAAAAATCTTTCATAAAAGGGATAATTCGGGGGGGGGGCAGCTAAAACCAGGTCTAAAGTAGGGTGGTCCTGGATTCAAATATGATATCTGACACATCCTAGATGTGTGACCCTGGGTGAGTCACTTAACCCCCATTGCTTAGCCCTTACCACTCTTCTGCCTTGAAACCGGTACAGAGAATTGATTCTAAGATGGAAGGTAAGGATTTTTAAAAATTGAAATTAAAAAATAATAATAAAAGGGGTAGTTCGAATGGCAAGGGAGAGCAAGGCAACTTCAGAAATGGATGTGATATATGTAGAAACAAAAAGCAATAACAAAAATCCAAAAAATTGTTTTTCAAAAGTAAATATTAATTGAGTTCAATTTTGAAGGACAATAGTATTTAGTGGCTAGCCCTTGACAAAGTCCTCCCTTGATTTTTTTGTTTCAAGTTTTCTGATGATTTTTGTTCTTTATTCCACAGATATTTGCCCAGATAGATACACACCAACCAAAGTCTCCTCACAATGAAAAACCATAAGTGAAGGAAATTGCCACCATGACTCTGTCTGATAACGTATGCTACATTCTGAACCTGGGGCCCCTTAGATCTCTGCTAAAAGGAGCAACTTAGTCTCCCTTCTGGAATCCATGGGAGTCACTGTCTTTAATCTAAAGCGTTTAGTGTTTTCAGTTACATTACTGAAATTAGTGGACAGTATTGTTCGCCTAGGGTTCTATTTATTTCCTATTATAACAGTCTATGCAAATCCTCCCATGTTTCCCTCCATCCCTTCTAGTCTTCCTCACATTCGGCCATCTTCTTACCAGTTGGCCTGCCATGGACCTATCCAATTAAGAGCTCCATCAACAATGTGTCTGTCTTTTGTCCAGTACTGCCTTATTTCATCTTTTATCTTCTCTGTCAATATGCTGGGAATGAGGTGAAACCTCAGAGATGTTTTATTTTGCATTTCTCTTATTATTCATAGTTTGGGGGCACAGTGCCATGATTGCTGAAGGTTCTGATTTCTTTTGAAAGCTGTTCATATTGTTTGACAATTTAACCCTAGAAGCCCATTTAACTGGGTGTCTTCCTCGTTTTTGTCACATTTCTTAGCTATCTTGGCCATCCCATTTTTATCCAAAGTATCTAAGACAGAGATTTTTTTCCCAGACTACCTTTCTCAAATCACCATGTAACAATGAAAGTGTGTTTACCTGTGTGTTTTATAGGAGCCAAATAAAAAATACTCCTGCATAAATCAAGCCTGAGAAAAAGGCGGTAGTATAATGTAGGAGGCCAAATTATCATTTATCCAGATTTACTTAGCTGTCAAGCTACACCTATCCTGTACTGGAATGCAGTCATCCTTCATTGTATTTCCAGCCAGTGACAAAATTGGCCCCTTGTGCTCATTCTATACTGACAAGATAGTCTATTCTCACCAAGACAGGGATAGAGAAAGAAAAAAAAGACTCGAGCCCCTGGTCTGAGTACATTTCATATGGAACTGAAGTCCAAGCATCTCGTTTTAAAGCTAGGAAAATTGAGGTCCTGAGAAGTAAAAACAACTTGTACAATGCCATGTACAGAGACATCCTCAAGACTTAGTCCCCAGTTCTCTGATTATAATTCCCGTAGAATGTAAGCTCTCTGAGGGCAGGAACTATTCCCCAGCTGCTAGCATACAACCTCACCCATAGTAGGGACCACTTAAGTGCTTTTTTTTTTTAATAACCCTTATTTTCCATCTTAGAATCAATGCTGTGTATAGATTCCAAGGAAGAAGAGCAGTAAGAACTAGGCAGTGAGGGTTAAGTCACTTTCCCAGGGTCCCACTGCTAGAGTATCTGAGGTTATTTTGAACTTTGTCAATAGGCCTAGCTCTCAATCCACTGAGCCACCTATTTGCCCCCTTAAAATACGGTTGTTATTATTGTTTAGTTTTCATGAATGCTTTTGGAATTTTCCTGGCAGAGAAACTAGAATGGTTTGCCATTTCTTTCTCCAGCTCATTTTATAGAGGAGGAAACTGAGGCAAACAAGGTTAAGTGGCTTGTCCAAGGTCACAGACCTAGTAATTATCTGAATCCAGAATTGAACTCAGGTCTTCCAGACTCCAAGTCTGGCACTCTATCCACTGTGCCATCTAGCTGTTGACTTAAGTACTTTTTTAAACTGAAAATGAACTCATATGTTCTTTCCTTTACAAATACTATATTTTCCCTAGTACACTAAGTTCTTAGAGGACATATTGTCTTTGGACCTTTGTATCTTCAGCCCTGGTACATAGTAGGAGCTTAATAGATGTTCTTTGACTGTCTCAATACTCTATTCTCTATATACTATACTGCTTTGGGAAAACCTCTAAGTAAAAGGGGCCAGGGAAGCCTCTCATGTTCTTTTCTCAATATCCAGCATACCTCCTTGGCATGGTATGGCAGTAGTACAAGATAGGAACCATGAATCATAACAAACTTCACCAAGTGTCTTTGTGTAGCCCATAAATAAAGTTAAAGTCTTTGAAGATGGTAAAGTCGACTGTTAATCTGAACAGGGCAAGATGATTCTTTTCTCTTCCTCTTGGGGAACAGATGAAAGAGAATCCAAAGAAATGTAGTTGGTAATAAACAATTTTTAAAAGCCCAGAAAACTCATGTTCTAATTGTCAAGGAGAGATGGAAGCAGAGTAGCTATTTAAAATTAACTTCACAAGGATTATGTCTTTTTAATTTTTTTTCCCTTCTCCACAGCCTATGGGCAACATGGTTGAGTCCCCAAATGCTTAGCTTTGGGGAGAAGCCAGGGACTTGTGTTACTTTTGATCACATAATTATAGAATCAATTTGCATAAAGTAAATACCTCATTTAGACCATGAATAAAATAAAAAGTTATGCTTAAAACTCTGACCAACTCTGGCAAAGTTTGGGAGACTTTAAAGTTTCAAACTTAGAAATATGTTGGAGAAGGAAAAGTTAGATACTCCCTTCAATGAACAAAAAATATCTATCCTCTGCTTGATATAAAACCTATTAACTATATCTATAGAGACATCTGCATATAGATATCAATATCTGCTTGATATAAAAGCACTTAGGCTTTTACATTATGGCCCCATCCTACAGCTTCAGTTTTCCTATACCTTATTCCCTTTCCATGATCTCTATATAAACCACTGAAATTGACCTTTTTATTATTCCTCAAACCAGGGTTTGATTTCCCACCTCCATGATTTTGCACTGGCTGTTCCTCAAGCCTGGAATGCACTCCCTCCTCACTTCTACCTTTTAGAACTTCTGATTTCCTTCAAAACTCATATGGAGTGCCTCCACCTACATGAGGCCTTCCTAAGAGAGCAAAGTGATATAGGAGATGGAATGCCAGACTTGGAGTTAGGGAATACTGGAGTTCAAATCCTATCTCAAACATTTATTAGATGTGTGCTTCTAGGTAAGACAGATCTCTGTGAGCCTCAGTTTCCTTGTCTCTAAATGAGAGAGGTGCAACTCCATAGGCTCTAAACAGTCCCTTACATCTCCAAAAGTTACAATCTTATGATTGTAATCCGCTAATTCTGCTAATGTCTTCCTCTAAAAATCATCTTGTATTTATTTTTATAGACATGTATGAGTATAAACTGCTTTAGTTGGGGTTTAATAAATGCTTTCCATTCATTCATTCATTCATTCATTCATTCATTCATAGAATGTAAGCTCCTTGAGGGCAGGGACTATTTCACTTTTGTATTTGTATCCCCAAAATCTACCATAGTGCCAGACACCTACTAGACAATTAAAAATACTTCTAACTGAATAGTCAAAATGTAGACCTTCCCTGGGGCTAAATTATTTTTTTTTAAAAGAGCAGAGAAGGGATTCGATAAAATGATTGTTTAGTCCATCACATATTAACAATTCCATCTTAAATTCACTAAATATCTATTGAGTGTACAAAGCACTATACTAGCCACCAGGAATAAACAGATGTAAAAACCAAACCAAACCAAACAAACAAACAAACAAAAAAAAAAACCTAGTCTCTTGCCCTCTAAGACCTTAGTGTACTAGGGAAGATATAGTATTTGCAAAAATACAAGGTATATGAACTAGGGGCAAAGGAGAGATCCAAACAGTATTCTAGGGAAATCTGAGGAAGGAGAGAATATTTTCTCCTGAAGGGTTAGATGCGGAGGGGAGAGAAGAGAGATGAAGGAAACCTGTGTAGGGAAGATGGCATTTATTTAACTTGAACTTTAAAAGCCAAGAAAGGCTCTTCTAAGTACAGATTTGGAGGGAGTGTGTTCCAAGCACGAGGGGATGGTCTGTGTAGGAATTTAGGAAGAGGAATCTGGCACAAAGTTAGAAAGGAACCATCTGCAGCCAGGCTATAGAGAACTTTAAATGCTAAGCTACATTTATCATTTTAGCCAATGGGAAGTAATTACAGAATTTTGAGCATGGGAGTGATGTGATTAGATCTAAACATTATGAAGGTTATTTTGGCAGCTGGGTAAAGGAAGAATTGGTGAGGAGAGAGGCACGAGGTTAGGAATCTATTACAGTAGGACCTCATTTAACATAGCCAACATGTTCCAAGACCTTTCACATAAGGTGAAAATTGCACATTATTCAATATCTTTCTTATATGAGCATACCGAGGAACTTTATGGCTTTTCTTAAACCTACAGAGCTCCCAGCATCACTATCCTTGTATTTTGAGGCCATTATTATTAACTAAATACCATTAATGAAACAAAGAGAAGCTCTGCTCTGACAAAGACCCAACTTGTTACAAGCAAGAACTCTGGACAAAGGAAGAAGCATTATGTTTGGCACAAAACGATGCAATGACTCACACCAATGCTTCTCAGAACAAGAATAAACGTGATTGGGTAAACTGCTGAGACTTTATCCACTTGGGAAAATGGTGCAGATTTGGTGCCTAACTTAAAATTTTTATTTTATGTATTGTTCTGCCTTTATTTTTCTGGATTACTGATCAAGTATGCTTGAATTCAAGGGCAGGTATTTGCTTGAAACAAGGTCCTCCTACATAACCATATAGGTGAGAGCTGATGAGGACCTGCCCTAGAGTTGTGGCAGTATGAATGCAGAGAAGGGAACTGATGTAAGAGATTTTCTAAGTGAATGCATAGGAAGTACAGTGTTTGGATTATTTGGAGTGAGAGAAAGGGAAGAGTAAAAAGACATTTCAAGAGTAAATAGGTAGTAAGGAAGTGAATATAGCAAGCAGAGCTGATTCTGTCTAGGAGTTTATCAGTGAAGGAAAAGAAAAGTTAACAATAGCTTTGGGGCCAAGGAATTTCCCTTCAAAGAGAATTATCAGTCAACAACTGATCAACAGAATTTATTAAGCAAGTGCTATGTGTCAGGCAACACGCTAGGCAATGGGAATACAAATCAGAGAGTTCTTTCCATTACAGCACAAAAGTATCCTTTGAAATAGAAATGCTTTTGCACCAAAAAAAAAAAGCCACCTATTTCTGAGTAGATTTTACTTTCTCCCCCTTTGGATAATTGCCTGTTCTTGTGATTATTGAAAGCTCCTTCGAAGATGGTGTTCTTGACTTTTTTGGTATCTTGGACCTTGTTGGCAGTCTGGTGATGCCTCCTGACCCCTTCTCAAAATAACATTTTTACATGTATAAAGTACAATACAAGACTGCAATGGAAAACAATTATATTGAAAAGTCATTGCCAAAATATTGGAAGAAAAAAAGTCAAGTTCATAAGCATAAGGTTAAGAACTCCTTCCTTAGAGAGATAGGGACAGGATGTCACTTCATTGCTAAGGAGTCCCCAGGTGACAGCATTTCTTCTCCCAATGCAGGTCGGCAGCTTTTCTGTAACTTATAGTCTTAGAGTGGCTTATCCTGGATCACTGAGCCAGCTTATGTCTGAAGAAGGACTTGAATTCACATCTCCTTGGCTTCCAACCCAGTTCCCTATCCACAATACCACACTGCTTCTATAACTTTACCAAAGGAATCAATGAATAAGTGATTCAGTGTCCACTCTGTGTAAGGTACTTAGTGACTGGAAGGCTTCTTAGAAGTCATCTAGTCCAAATCTCTCATTTTACAGAGGATGAAATAGATACAGAGAGGGAAAGTGATTTGTCAAAGGTCCCACGATAATAACTGTCAGACCTAGGATTTGAACTCAGGTTCTGAGTCCAAAGCCAGTGGTCTTTCTGCTACTCCATGCTGTCTTCCTTATGTCCTATGCTAGACACGCATGTGGTCAAAATGACAAACAGCTGCCTTAACGAAGTAGGGGTGTTTCCATGGCAACAAAAACACTACACACAGGAACAGCTATCTTACCCTCCGTAGCTCGTTCAATTATTTAACTCGCCTAGACTTAGTGACACACCATAAATGATCACATTCATTAGCAGCAAGAGTCAGTTCAGGAAAAAAACAAAAACAAAAACATAAACACCAGACAGCTAAATTGATCCACAAAAACCAAATATATGGTCCTCGATGGTGTGAACAGCAAGGAGAAAAAGGACGAGACTGGGAAGAGGAGAGAGGATGGGGAGTAGCCAGTCAAGGACAAAATCTGAACTCGTTGACCCCCTGAATACATGCGCTGGCGCTTCTCTCTCTCTCTCTCTCTCTCTCTCTCTCTCTCTCTCTCTCTCTCTCTCTCTCTCCCCCCCCCCCCCCACTCCATCACTCCCCCACCATGTGTCCAATGCTTGTAAAAGCAAGAAAATTCAAGTACTTCTTTGACAAGCAATTTCTCATGATCAAAAGTTTTCCTAAAATTGAAATAGAAAATCAAAGATCTAGTACCAACACTGAATGATGCAGGGAAGGGAGTAAAAAATACATTTGCATTCATTTGTTTTGTGTGCATTGCCCTATGGGCAGCTAGGTGACAAAGCAGATAAAGCACCAGGACTGTAGTCAGGAAAACTTGTTTTTCTGAGTTTAAATCCAGCCTCAGACACTTACTACCTGTGCGACTCTGAGCAAGTCACTTAATCCTGTTTGCCTCCATTTCCTCATCTGTAAAATGAGCTTGAGAAAGAAATGGAAAGCCACTCAACATGCCAAGAAAACCCCAAATGGGGCCAGAAAAAGTCAAGACTCAGCTGAAAAATGTAAATGTACTGTCCTATTAGTTTGGAAACCCAAAGTGACATGATGAAAAGAGTTCTACACTGAAAGAAAGACAAAAGGCTCATCTCTGACACACTCCACAAGTCACTCCTTTATCTCCAAGACTCAGTATCCTCTTCTGTAAAATTAGAATAATAATTTTATGCCACTTACTTTAAAGGGTTGTTGTGAGGAAAGTGCTCCATAAACACTAAACACATAAAATAATGCGGAGTTATAAAAGATATATTTATAATTTTATTAGCTTCTAATTAGAGGCAGGATGGGTAGTCAGGCAATGAAAAGAATGATACATATTGCCCATTAATCTCCTTTATATTCACTGAATTCAGATCAAACAAGCCTGTTTTCTATTCTCTCTAGAAAGCATTTCATCTACCATCTCCATAACATTATACAGGCTTCTTCTACTCATCTCTGTCTCAAAGCACCCCAAGCAGCCTTTGGAGGTCAGTTTCCAGGGCCACCTCTTCCATGAGTCCTTCCCAGATCACCTCCAGTTGCTAGTGGCATCCCCTTTCCCCTGCCACATTGTGCTGCATTTATTTTGTTTTTGCTAACACAATCCTGAACGAATCTCAGTTCCTTGAGGACAGAAATGGTTTAATTTTTTTTCTTCCTCTGATCCTCTGCACCTAGGATAGTGCCTTTTACATTGGAAGGGCTTGGACCAAAAACAATCATAATCAAAAATCCAATTGACTATCTTAGCTCAGTCCTACAGCACGTTTTCATTCCTGATAGCATGCAGAAATTCTATTTAATAAATGATAATTAATAAGGATGATGATAATATCTAACATTTTCTAAAACTCTAAGATTCGCAAAGTATTTTACTCATATTATATCATTTGATCCCCCCCAAATTCTGGGAGCTAAGTACTTCTCATCTCTATTTACAGTGGAGAAAACTGAAACTAAGAAAAGTTAAGTGGCATGTCCAGCATCTCACAACTACTGTGTATCTGAGATGAGGTTCAAACTCAGGTCTTCCTGGCTCCAAATCCATCACTCTATCCACCAATGCAAGATGCCTCCCCTTTATACCAAGGGCATTCCAGGGCATGTCTACCACTGAGTACAGTTCAGTCTTTCCAGGTCTTATCTTGCAACAAACCCAAACTATATCACCTTAAGGATGACCCTAGGTGGCTTTCAAATACTAATACTGCAGAGCCCTTGGATCTCTACTAATAGAGGTGAGTTAGGAAGCTAGACTAGGGTGCAGAACGTGGGGGCAATGGCTTTTTGCCTTACATTGCTATATTTTCTTTTTTGACTTTCCCAGGAATAGGAAAATAGAAAAAAATTGATCTCCTCTGCAAGACTCTGGCCTTCGGGCTAGAAATCTCAAAAGGGCGCTCAATGTTGGTAGCCCACCAGTGAGACTTTCCTGAGGCCTTCATGTTGAAAAGCAGAGGATTTTTACAGAATAATCCAGGGTTAGATGTCAGAATATTACTACTTTACTAGAAAACACTCCTCACACACTTCATGGAAGAATAAATTATTTATGGCATTTTTTAAGCTATCGGTTTCCAACAATAAGGGCTCCTTCCACCACAGCTATCATACACTAACTTTTCATTGGGGGAAAGCAAAGGCAAATGCTTACAGTATATCCTCACATTGTTTCCATTACCTGTGACAAAAAATCTCGAAGAGAGTCCAAAGAACACTGGATTTGAAGTCAGAAAACCTGATTCCTCGTATAGCACACTGGACAAGTCTCTAAGGAGTGAGGCTTACCTTAAAAACAAGGAAATTTGGATTCAATGAATGCTAAGGTCTTTTACAACTCTAAATCTATCACCAACAATTCCAGCTCCCCTTTGTGAGTTGTGTCCCCCCATGAGATTTGTAAGCTCCTTGTGGGTAGGAACTGTCTTATTTGCTTATATTTGCACCTTGAACCCTTAGCACAGTGCCTGACACATTTGTTGTTGTTCAGTCATTTCACTTCTGTCCAACTTTTTGTGACCCTAGTCAGGATCTTCTTGGCAAAGATAGTAGAGTGGTTTGCCATTTCCTTCTTTAGTTCATTTTGAAGAAATTCAGGCAAATAGGGGAAAGTGACTTGGCCAAAGTCACACAACCAGAAAGTGTCTGAAGTCAAATTTGAACTCAGGAAGATGAGTTCTCCTGACTCCAAGTCCAGCACTCTATCCAATGCACCACCTAGCCACCTGACTAGCATATGGTAAGCATTTAATAAAGCTCTATTTATCCCATGAATCCTACTGCAATGCACCATCCCAGCATGGAGGAGATTCTGGCTACACAAGAGTCCTATAATCCCACTGTACTCTGCTCTAGTCAGAACTTAGTTGGAGTACGGTGGTCAGTCCCCAGCACCATGGTCTAAAAAGGACATTGATAAACTGGAGAGTATCCAAGGGATGGCAACAAGAATGATGAAAGTCCTCAAGCCCATGCCATATGAGAACTGGTTGAAAGAAGCAGGGATAGTTATTCTGGACAAGAGAAGACTCAGAGGATGCTTAATAGCTCTCTTAAAGCATTCAAGAGTTGTCATATGGAATACATTAAACTTGCTTTCTTTGACCCCAGAAAGCAGAACAGGGAGAAACAAGTGAAAGTGGCAAAGAAACAAATTTAGATTTGATATGGAAGGCAGCTAGGTGGCTCAACAGATTGAGTTCCTGGGTTCAAATCTGACCTCAGACACTTCCTAGCCGTATGACCCCAGACAAGTAGCTTAATTTCAATTGTCTACCCCTTACTGTTATCTGTCTTGGTACCAATGGAAAGTAAAGGTTGTTGTTTTTTTCTTTTAAAAAGATTTCAAATCAGGAAACACTTTCTAACAACTGAATCTCTGAAGATATGATCAATTCTCCCTCCTGAGATGTCTACTCATCAGGTATGTCACAGTGGGATTCCTTTCATTATGAGCTGGTCTGGATGGCTGCTGAGGCTCCTTCCAACTCACTTTCTGTCATATACAACCCAAGCACAGGGTCCAGGAAGTCTGACAAAATAGGAAAGGCTTTAAAAGCATGCCACTGATAAATGTCTGTGGTCTTAGCCAGACCAGCCTAGCTAAGTGGAGAAGCACTCATCGTAGACATATGGCCAGCAGGTGACAAGCTTTTTTGCATTTTTCATTTTGACAAAAGGGCTAGACTTGGAACCACAAGGACCTGAGTTCAAATGCTAACTCAGACATCTACAGTGTGACTCTAGGCAAGTCACTTAACAACTTTCAGCCACATCTGCAAAATGTGGATAAACAATAAAACCTATCTCACAGGGTTGTTGGAAGGATCAAATAAGATAACAAAAGGCAAAGAACTCTGGAAAACCGGAAGTGCTCTAAAAATGCTAGCTAGTTTTTAATTAGTAACTCTTGAAACCAAGTACACCAAGGGATGAAAGTGCTGTGAATTATACACCTCAGCAGAAGACAAACTCCACAGCATCAGGTCCTATAGAAAAGGGGAAAATGTTTAACTGCACCTGAGAGCTCTTCAATTTGGAATTTCCATCCAGTGATGGAAATCATAACTCATCCTTGTCTGCCAAAGCTGTGGGATTCTTGCTCAAGTCTTCCTGTCAGCTCTTTACTTGGGATCCACCCAATAATTCTGAAGACCTTCCTTGCTTTATTCTGACAACCTGAGGGCCCACACCATGTGACCAATCTTTTCCCCTCATAAAATCCCTCCATGATATTTTTCCTCATTGGAGCTCCTCATTGATTATGCTCACTGTATCTCTCTGAAGAATTAAAAGTAAAGAAAAAGCATGGGAAAAGCGAAGTTCTGAGGATGCGATGATGATATGAGAAATGATTTGTGCATTTTGTAAATTATCCCTTGCTAAGGACTCACCCAAAATAAATTATAATCCCTGCACTAAAAACAAAACCAAAAACAAAACATAAACACTTAGCAGAGAAGGAGTTGATAGTGCCATGTAGCCAAGAAGATGGAAATCACTCCCATAAATGCATAAATCATCCTGTAAAGCTGCTTGGCCTTTACAAACCCTTTGCAAAGGTATAATTTTATTTATACACCAACACAAAACACAAACCTGAGCCTTGGGGATCATTCACACAATTAAAATGTCTTACTGATTACCAAATAAAATCACTTAAGACCAAACACCTCTCCTGCTTGACAACATACAAAGGAATGAGTTATAATTATTCTGGGGCTCTAATTGAAGGAATGCTTTAGATGATACTTGATCAAATGCTGAATCTCATCAGTCATTTAACCTGGGTGTACAGATACATTTTGGGCACGAAAGGAACCCTGCCCAATGTGAAGACATTTTAAGGTCTTTGGGAAGTTTTTAAATCTCTCATATTTATGAAGTGAACCCAATCTGGAAAAATTATTTAGAAGCAAGCTAAATTTTCTTCTCACAGCTGCTATATACTTTAATTCTACTAATCACAAGGCAATTTTTCTTTTTATTTATACTCACCAATCAGTTTCGTTTTGCTAAGAAACTAAAATAACTTAGTCAAGTTTAATTAACTTAAATAAACTTCAATTAGGTAAACACTTGTTAAGTGCCTACTGTATACCAGTCAGTGTGATGGACACATGAAATAAAAATTAAAATTAAAAGCAAAACAGTTCCTGCCTTCAGAGAATTTACATTCTACTGGAGTGGGGGAAGGAGGAGGATACAAAACATACACAAAAAATGAAAATACCAAATATTTACAAAGTAAATACAAAGTAATTTGAGTAGGAAATGCCAAACATCAGAGGATAAAGAAGAAAGAGCCTTATTTAAAAAGTAGCATTTCAATTGAACCTTGAAAGGAACACAATAATTCTTAGAGGTAGAATTGAAGAGAAAGAACATTCCAGGTATGGAGGCAGAAAATGTTATATTATGTATAGGGAATAGCAAAAAGTCACTTTAGCTATAATCTAGACTGTATATGGGGAAAGGATTGTATGAAGCCAGATTATGAAGGTCTTTAGATGACTTATTATTTAATACTACTGTGTTCTGCATAGATAATAATCAAAGTATTTAGACCTATTGATTAACCTATAATCAAAGTATTTGAAATTTACATGGGCACAGGGG
Organism: Gracilinanus agilis; assembly: GCF_016433145.1. Lineage (NCBI taxonomy): Eukaryota > Metazoa > Chordata > Mammalia > Didelphimorphia > Didelphidae > Gracilinanus > Gracilinanus agilis. Next base: position 120,945,612 of record NC_058135.1, read on the forward strand.
CATCTTGGGTCAGACCCAACATCATGAAATTTAATAAGGATAAATGTAAAAATCTTGACTTTAGATTCAAAAAATCAACTTCACAAGTACAAGATGGTAAGTGAATGTGCCTGAAATGGGTCTAAGAATACTAATGGACTGAAAACAGGTGACCAAAATTCAGTGTTCAAGAATAGGAAGATGACAATCTGGCTAATCCCCTCCAATGAAAACATATCTTGGTTTGTTTTATCAAAATAAAATGTGTTGGGCAGCTGGGTAGCTCAGTGGAGTGAGAGCCAGGCCTAGAGACAGGAGGTCCTAGGTTCAAACCCAGCCTCAGCCACTTCCCAGCTGTGTGACCCTGGGCAAGTCACTTGACCCCCATTGCCCACCCTTCCCAATCTTCCACCTATGAGACAATACACCGAAGTACAAGGGTCTAATAAATAAATAAACAAATAAATAAATAAATGAATGAATGAATGAATGAATGAATAAATGAATGAATGAATGAATAAGTGAGCAAATAAGTAAGTAAATAACTAAATAAATAAATAAACAGATAAATAAATAAATAAGTGAATGAGCAAATAAATAAATAAATAAATGGATGGATGGATGGATGGATGGATGGAGGATGAATAAATGAATGCATGAATGAATAACTAGGTAAATGAATAAATGAGTAAATAAATAAATAAATAAGTAGGATGATTCATGGAGATAGAACTTCATAAAATTATGTTTTAGTCAGAGGAACCCTCAGGGTGGTCAATATATATATATGATATATATATATGTATGTATGTATTTGGGAATGTGGGGGATTATTGATTACACAGGGGCAGTAGATGGAGCGCTGGGGCTAGGGAACACCTGAGTTCAAATCCGATCTCAGACATTTACTAGCTGTGTGATCCTGGACGAGCTCACTTAACGCTATTTGCCTAGTTTCCTCATCTGTAAAATAAGCTGGAGAAGGAAATGGCAAACCACCTCAGTATTTTCATGCCAAAGAAACCCAAAATGGGGTCACAAAGAATCAGACTGAAACAAATGAACAACAAAGATTGATTATTTATCGGTTTCTTTTGCNAATAAATAAATAAATAAATAAATAAATGAAATGTGTTTAGCAAATAAAAAGCTAACTTGGGTTCTGAAAGGCCTTTATTCAAAAGCTACTTTTTGACCTACTAGCTGTGGGCTCCTGGGTAAGGCACTTAGTCTCCATGAGCTTGTTTCCTCATCTGTAAAATGAGGATAATTCTTTTAGTGCATACCTCATAGGGTTGTTTTGTGACTTAAGCAAAATAATAAATGTAAAGTACTTCACAAACCAAAAATATAGATATTTTGTCTATATAGATATATAGATATATAGATATAGATGTAGCTCTTAGTACTGTGACGTAATATGGTATAGAAGATAGTGAGACAGCCTTAAGGAAGTTCGAGTGCTGACTCTAGGAATATGAGAAAGTTAATTAACTCTGAGTGGTCTCCAAAGTGACTGCCCTGGCCTCACTTCAAGAGGGATATAATGCCAAGAGATGTATGACCAACCTATTAGAGACCGAGAAAGTAGGTGGCTTATCACCCAATCATGGGACTTGCCCTAGCATAACCCCACTTACCTTTATCCCCTAACATTCCACATTCTGCCTCCTCCCTCTGCTGTGCATTTGAGTCCAGCATCAATCAGACCAAAATATTGATTCTGTGCCTCATATGTGCCAGGCACCGTAGCCAAAAGATAGTTTCTATCCTTGAGGAACTTCCAACTGAATGAGGCTGAAACGTGCAAACACATATGTACAAACAAGTGATAGAAAAATTGGAAATAATCAACAAAGGGAAGGAACTAGCATTAAGAGGGATTGGGAAAGGCTTCCTGTGACAGTGATTCCCAAAGTGGGTGCTACCACCCCCTGGTGGGTGCTGCAGAGATCCAAGAAAGCGGTGATGGCCACAGGTACATTTATCTTTCCTATTAATTGCTATTTAAAAAATTTTTTTAATTAATTTCCAGGAGGCTAAGTAATATTTTTTCTGGAAAGGGGGCGGTAGGCCAAAAAAGTTTGGGAACCACTAAGATAGGAGTTTAGCTGGAACTTTATAGATGCCAGGAAAACCAGCAGGTAGAGATGAGGAGGGAGAGCATTCCAGGCATGGAGGACAAGAGAAAATGCTGGAGGCAGGAGATGAGGGTCTCGTGAGGAATGGCAAGGCAGCCAGCATCACTGGATCTAAAGAGTACAATGGAGGGTAAAAGGTATAAGAAGCCTAGAAAAATGGGTATAGGGGAACTAAGTTATGAAAGGATTCGAATGTCAAAGAAGAGATTTTATATTTCCTCCTAGAGGGGAAAAGAATGTCATTGGAGTTTACTGAAGAACAAAGGAAAGTTGATTGGACCTGCACGGCAGGAAAATGACTTTGATGGCTCAGGTACAAATTAAAGACTACACAAGTATAGTCATATACTCATGACAACAGCTGGGCAGATACCATTGAGAAAATTACTCCAATGTACTCACCTCCTGCCACTCTCACCCCAAGATACCTCTTGGCTGTGGCAGGTACCCACTCCAAGGAGGGTAAGCTCTGTATTGATAAATAAGCATCCTGACTTTCAACTTTTCATTTTCTGTGAGCAGAGAATGTGTAAGGAGACAAGCAAGTATACATGGATAATCCATATATACAAAAATATTGACAACTACCAGAAGATGGCAAAGAATTGGAAACTGAGGGGATTGCCCATCAGCTGGAGAATGGCTGAACAAGTTATGGTATATGAACAGGATGGAATACTACTGTGCTTTAAGAAATGATAAAACAAAGTAGAATGTATTGTCTTCTGCATAATCACCAGGATTCAAGTTGATGTCCCAGTCTAAAAAGCCAATTTGTATGCACTAAACAATGACTAGAGTACTACCAGTTCAGTCAGGCAACATTTTTTGGTTTGCTGCCCCACCTGCACCCACCACTGCTCACCATCAGCCCTACTCCCTTCCTCTCAAGTCCATTCCCATCCTAAATCTATGATCTAATGGACCTAAAGTGTCATCTTATAGAAGCATGACTAGAACTGTTCCTGCCCCCAGTGGTGAGAAGTAGAATCAGTGAGTGAAAAGCGGAATCTGCAGAAGAAGAATTCAATGTGATGGAAGGAAAAACTTCTAAATAATTAGAACTATCCAAAACCGAAATGGGCTTCCATGGAAGGCAGTGGGTTTTTACCTCACTTAGAGGTTTTCAAAGAATGGACAACCATTTGTCATAGAGAATTCCAGTTTGGTTGTAGGTTGAATCAGATAGATGTCGAGGTTTCATCCAAATCTTGAAATGCTCTGATTCTGAACTGGATGAAATCAGACTTGTGCTTTCATTGGTTTCATAGGTATCAGGAACTCACAAGAAGAAAATTCTCTCTATCAGTGTTATCCAGCATCTGCCATGTGACTTTTAGTCTTAGTTATTTCACATACTAAAAGATTAAATGACTTGCCCAAGGTCCCGCACTTAATATGTATTAGGGGCAAGAGTTGAACCTGAGGCTTAATGACACAGAGAGCAATTCTCATGCTTCTTTCTTTCAAGGTCATGAATACATACCAAAAAAACCCCACAAAACTTAGCTATGTAACCAAGCAAGGTTGTATTATGTGACTGTCTACCATGATACAAGAGCTTATCAGTGGCCACTGAATATCCTGGATCCAAAGGGAAAGCCCATATTTATAATATTTAAAATTTCAAGGAACAAAAGGCTCATGACTTTACATGAGGAATTTTGAGTAAAGATATGCTGTTGCTATTGTTATTCAGTCTTTTTTTCACTCATGTCCAACTCTTCGTGACCCCATTTGGGGAATTTTCTTGACAAAGATACTGGAGTGATTTACCATTTCCTTCTACAGCTCTTCTTCAGATGAGGAAACTGAGGCAAACAAGGTTAAATGACTTGTCTGGGGTCCCACAGCTACTAAGGATCTGAGGTCAGATTTGAACTCAGGAAAATGAGTCTCCAGGGCCAGCACTCTACATACTGTGCAACCTAGGTTTCAATTCAAATAATATACCTCCTATCCTCACTTGGGTCTCAGATTACAGGTTCTCTCTCCATATACTTTCTTTTTTTTTTTTTTGTTCTTTTCTTAAACCCCTGCCTTCGGTCTTAGGATCAGTTCTAAGTCAGAAGAGTAGCAAAGGCTAGACAATTGGGGTTAAGTGACTTGCTCAGGGTCAGAGAGCTAGAAAATGTCTGAGGTCAGATCTGAACCCAGATCTTTCCAACTCCAGGCACTATTTACTGTGCTACCTAGCTGTCTCTATAATATACTTTCAAAATGTCCCTGTTCCTGGGAGAAGATACAAGATGATCCAATTAGAGGTTGAAGTCATCTAATCCAACCCCCCTCCCTTTTATAGATGAAGAACCTGAGTAATTCATAGGTTCACAGCCTTAACAAGATCGCAGGTTCATAGCTTTAGGGCTAAAAGAGAATTAATTCAGATGAAATCTGTCTAGTCCATAGAACTATAGATCATGGATTGAAAACTGAAAGAGACCCCTTCATTTCTCAGATGAGTAAACAAAGCCAGAGAGGTAAAGGATTTGTCTGAAGCCACACAGCAAGGCAAAAGCCAGGATTTGAACTCATTTTCTCTGATTCCAAAACAAACATGTTTTCTACTGCAACATTAAGCTAAGGGGGCAGCTGGGTAGCTCTGTGGACTGAGAGTCAGGTCTAGAGATGGGAGGTCCTAGGTTCAAATCCAATCTCAGTCACTTCCCAGCTGTGTGACCCTGGGCAAGTCACTTGACCCCCATTGTCCACCCTTACCACTCTTCCACCTATGAGCCAATACACAGAAGTTAAGGGTCTAAAAAAAAAAAAAGGAAGGAAGGAAGGAAGAAAGAAAGAAAAAAACATTAAGCTAAGGAATGAGTATATATATTTGAACAAAGTATAGAAAGTGACAGAGCCTGGATCTGAAAATTGTGCTCTTTCTGGGGCACCATAATGTGACCAATGCCTTAGGTTGATTGAGTTTATCTAATTCCTTTGGGTTTCTTCATAATAGGCAGAATCAGAACAGCATGGAAGCACTGGCTTTCTGATAAGGAAGAACATGCTGAAAAGACAGGAGAGGAGTACAGAAAAAGTAGGGAGAGGTTACGCTGAAAAAAAACTTCTATTTTTCTTTCTTTTACTTTTTTTTTAAAGCTCTTACCATTCTGTCTTAGAATCAATACTGTGTATTGTTTTCAAAGCAGAAGAGCAGTAAGAGCTAGACAATGGGGGTTAAGTGACTTGCCCAGAATCACAAAGCTAGGAAGTGTCCCAGGTCACATTTGAACCCAGGACCTCCCATCTCTAGGCTGGCTCTCAATCCAATGAGCCATCTTACTGTCCCCAAAACTACTGTTTTTCTAGACACTTTCCATTTGAGTGAAAATATATGAGTCATCTACCCTGGCATCAAAAAGCTCTCTGCCCAAGAGAACAAGGCAAATTATATTCATCCTCTTCATCAAACTTGGCTTTACAAATATAGTCAAGAGAGGGATCATTTCAAAATAAAAGGCAAATATCTCATTGGATGTATTTGTACCAGCATAAAAATTAGAGAGAGAAAATCATCTGAACGACATATCTGAAAAGCAGTTCTGAAATTCAATAAGTGAAACAAGGAATGAGGGTGGTTTTGTTTTGCATTTCACCTCATCTCTTCTGAGAGCTAGCTGCCTTGCTGCTTACCCTTCTGGTGCAGCTGTTGGCTCATCTGCATATTAAAAATTACTTGAGAGGTAGATCCTGTACAGAAATAACCTAAGAAGCTGCATCTTTTGGTAATAGATTGGCCATTCTGAGAGGGCACAGGTCAGATCTGTTCATTTGGTGGCTGGGTACTCCAGGGAGCCAATCATCTAACAAGATGCTGCTGCTCAAGGAGTCAACCCCCTCCTGGGGGTCTAATCTGTTATCATCACATAGTGATGATTACCTGCCCCTTCATAGTACTATTATGCTAAGGGCAACTCCATTTCCAAAAGAATATCCTCTCCTTGTTCACAGGAAGGAATTTCACTGAAGCACATTGGGGAGAGAGAAAGTGAACAAAAGAAGAAGGAGCATAAAGGAAAGTAAAATAGGAAGGATGGAGGAAGAAAAGGAAGGAGAGAGAGTGTAGGAAAGAGGGAGTGAAGAGAGAAGGAAAGAAAGAGAGAAAGGAAAGAGATGGATGGAAGGAAGGAAGGAAGGAAGGAGATAGGAGAGTAGAAGAGAGGAAAGAAGAGGAGAGGAGAAAGAAGGAATAAAAGAGAGTGAGATGGAAGAGGGGCAGAAGAGAGAAGGAAGGAAGGAGAGAGAAAATGGAATGAAGGAAGGAAAAAGCAGCCTGGCTTAGCTGACAATTTGGGGTAGAGGCTTTTCAGCAGTGTTGTTTTATTTGTTGTTTGTTAATTACATATAATCTGGAGTCTTGTGAGTAAAAAAATCAAGGATAGAAATAGCTGAGGAAAGTCAGGCAAGGGCAGTGGTAAAAAGTAGAGCTAATTAGGAAGAAGGTTAAGGGAACCAGAAACAGTTTGGATCTAGTACAATGCAGTGTAAACAACAGGCACTTTATAAATCTTTGTTGAACTGGCTCCTTCGAACAACCGTGAGTTCCTCTGTCTCTGCCTCTGTCTCTGATGGCTTGACCTCAGCTAATAACCAAGAGAGAACTAGCCCTCCCTGACTCAAGGATCCAGTCAGTATCCCTGCAAGACTTCTGACCAGCCAGAATAACCCAAGCCTGAATAACCTTCCTCTGTCAGCAACACAGCTTCTAGCTTGTCCAGAAATGCCAGGGAAAGAGCACAGGTGGGTTGTTGCCAGCCCACCACTGCTCAGATCTTTATCTCCACTTCATCTACCGTCTCAAACCTTGTCTTCTCTTTCTCCCAGACCACAAAGCAAGGGGAAAAGGGGAAGCAATACTGACTACCACCCTCACTGCTGGGTGAGGTCCCTGCCCTGGCAGGCAAATTCTGTCTCTTGATGAAATGCTGGGAAGATGCATAGAGACACAAGCGGGAGCTGCCATTTCACTGCTGTAAGAAATTTCCTTTACCCTTGAAGACCTACAATTTTCCTCCAATTTAGAGTCTTAGATTGTTGACTAAAGCAATAAGTAATTAAGTAACCTGACTGGGGTCACTCCATTATTTGTCAGAGGTGCCCAGCTCCAAAACTAGTTCTTTTATACACTATGCTATCTATGCAGCTTCTAGTGAAGATGAATAAAATATATCCAATTCTTAGAGCTACAAAGAAACAAGATGATACATTCTTATTATATAAAATCCCCACTCCAAGTTAGAGGCAATGTGGCGTAGAAGACTTAGAAAGAGTCAGGAAGACCTGAGTTCAAATGTTACCTTCAATACACAGCAGCTGAATCATTTTAAATGTCAGCCTCCAGCAATTCTCTAAGATCCTAAGTTTTAGCGGGAGACCCAAAGGAATTCACAGGTCCACTAAACACCTTAAACACTCACTGGTGCCAGGCAACTCTCCAAAGACTATAAGTGACAGGGAAGTTAGCAATTTGTATCAGAGGAGGAAGTTTCTACACTGGGAGTTCCACATACCATGATGAAATCACAGGTCTAGCCCAACATCCCCCAAAATAATGCCACTTCAGCTTTCTCCTCAGTTCCTCATATAGCCTACTTTTGCCTACTTCCATCTCTCCCAAGCCTTTTCAAGGGTCTGAAACACTGTGCTGGCCAGTCTTCCCATTGGGACTCCTTCTACATATATCTACCTAGAAATGGGTAGGTTCACATTCCTGCTATATTCTCTCTCTTCTAGAGAGAGAAGTGCCTCAGGATAAAACCTTCATGCTAAGAATAACCTTTCCTTTGGCATGAAGCAACACTTACCTGTACATCTTAAATAATATATTACGGTATTCTTATAGTAAAGAAAACTACTAAAGTAAAGAAAACTAGCTACTCCTCCTCTTATTGAGACCTGAGATTCCTACCCACTCCCCTAATTGTCTCTTTCTTCTAGAGGAAAAACCTTGGTTTTCAAAAGAGCAGAGAAAATTTCAATCCTTCCCTGGGGAGCTAGAAAGCATCTCCATGAAAGGTTTTTATGGCTTCATATTTAAAAAAAAAAAAAGGCAAAAAGAACCCAGGTCTGCTCCCGTCCTCTTGTCAACTACACTCTTTATCTTGTTTTTCTGGAGAATATGCAGCAGATCTATGACTGTTTGCAACCTTACTTGATTAAACGGGCAGTCATAGGAAAATATAAGTAGCCATTGGATCTTTATCTCTGTCTGAAAATGGAGCAGTATTTACTGATGAGACACCAGACAACTAAATGGAAGGAGGGTTACAAGGCCACTTGATGGCATCTGAGTTGCAGAAAAAGCCATATAACAGATTTTGAACTTCAGTTGGCTCCCTGCAGCACCTTTATTTCTTCCTTCCTCTCATCTAAGGAAAATACGCCCTCCCACCCAATAAAAAAAAGAAATCACAATAAGATAACAGTGAATCAAGATATCCCGTTCCAGAGGCACTGTCCCAGCTAGTCGGGATTAAATCAAACATTTCCCTTTTAGTGACCACATAAGTCTCAAGCTGACTCAAAACTAATGGAATATTTGACTAGATTTCTATTTTGCAGGGAGGGGATTATTTGTCATCTTTCCAGCAAGTATGAAAACCCACCCTGTTTGAATAAATCTGAAAAATAATAACAATCCCTTTACTTCTGCCACTGAGGAAAATGTAATAATGATTTTCTAACTGTTGTTATACTTTTCTGAGCTGCTTGGCACATATGATAGAGCTCAAAAGAAAAAAAGGCTGGCCTAAAAGTTTTCCAAGCAAAGTAAAAATGTGGTTGTCACTATTGTCACCCTAACCCCCGCCCCCCCAAAATCATGACTCAGTCCACACAAGCTGATTACGTGCCTTTCCCTGTCCTCTCAAATCCTTCCCTACTCCTCCCACCTCTAGAGATATCATTTGCCTTAATTCAAAAATATAACATTAATGGATAAATATGATAGAATTTGAGATCGCATCCCCAGCCTTGTAAAAAAATCATATGGCAAATCTTAGGGCGAACATCCCCACAATAGCAGTTGACCAAACCTGGTAGGTTTTCAATTCCCCATGTACGGCATAATCTGCCCCACTTCATCAGGAAAGCCTTTTCAAGACTAACTGCAAATACTTTCAATATCAAGCCCTAAACAAATTACATTGGTTTGACCAAAAATTCACGTCCACAAAACTGTTCCATATTTTCAGATACCACAAATTTTTCTGTGCCAGGTATTTAACATGAAAAAAATAATTCTCCTTCCTGCTCACTCAGTCTCAACCAAATGACTCTGATGTCACTCTTCAGAAGGCACATTAAAACACTGAGAGTGGGATTGTCTTTAGAGGGCACACCAAGGCTCACTGGAATTATGCAATTTTCTACTCTAAGTGCAACAAGGGTATAGATTTAGTCTTCCTTCCATTAGAATTACCGAATTTCCATGCCTGATTACAAAACTTCCTAAATGATACTCCATGGGATCTGTGATATCATCAGCATGGGTATTCCCTCCAAAAATGAAGATTGCCAAGTGCCCATTCTAGGCGACTTTCGTCCATGCATGGGTACCAACCAATGTTTTCTCCTGGCCTCAACACATGATGGGCCCAACACTTTTTCCGATCCCATTTCTCAAATAACATACTTTATACCACTTCTTCTAAGTAATTCTTCAATTATAAGACAAAGCATTCTGCTCATGCCCAACATATCCTACTCTACTGCCCTTTGGGTGATTCTCCACTACAATTCATCAGATGCCATTGTTTCCAACATATAGTTTATATTGATTGTTCTATCACGGAACTATATTCATTCTGTTTCTCTCCATTTTTTTTTCAGAAAGAAAAGACCTCACAAATAGTATTAACTCCAAAAAGATATAAAAAATGACATAATTCAAAACATTGATGGTGCTTATTTCCGTACATAAACCTTTCTCACTCACAGTAAATTCATTTATTCTTCACTGTTTCATTGAGTTCATGTCCATCAAAGTGTTCACAAGACCTAAATGAAAGGTTATAATAAGGCCAAGTTTTCTCTACCCTACAAAAATCTCTCCTGATAATGTGTTCACAATTCTAGACTTTATATTAAAAGACCAGGGCTCCAGAGCTGACTTGGTTACTTCCTTAATTGTATGACTGGGCATTTAATCCACATAAGCTCTGGTTTCCTTAGATGTAAAATGAAGGAGTGATATAGGAGAGCATTATTGTCTTCTCCAGATCTAAGATTCCCAAGTCTTGTTCTCTCTATTTCCATGATATTCCTCACATACCCCAGTTCAAGTTCTCCCTCCCACTCTCCCCAGTCAGAATATGAGGCACTCACCTTGTCTATAGATGGCAAAAGACATCTAACATAAATGGTGCCATTATCCAAACTTGTGAGCAAGTGGCCAGCTAATGACTCTCTTCTTTCTCTTTGCATCCATGGACTCTGGCCACAGATTCATAGATTTATCACAAGAAGGATTCTGGAAGATCATCTAGTTCAAATCAAACTCTGATTTTATAGCTAAAGAAGTGACATGACTTATCTAAGATGCCATGGGCAATAAAAGAGACAGGATTTCAACTAAGGCTTTTAACATCAGACCTAGCATTCTTTCCACAGTACCATACACTCTTAAAATATCATCAACTCTAGTGGGACTGAAACCCATAGACTTTACATGCCTAAAGATGAGAGGTCCAATGCTCTAACCATTCTCAACATCATGAAACCAAATTTTATTGATTTTGATCATGGCATCTAGGGACCTCTTCCAAGAAATCTTAGAAATTAACAAATGTAGGGAATGAGAACCCTCTTTCACTGAAGGACTGTCTAGAAGAAGCTGGAAAATCACTCTATAGGCAAGTTGTAAAAAGAATAACTGGTCATTTATGAGGTGTATTGTATGGCCTCTAAGGTGCTTTTTTGTCTCTAATAATTTATGATTTGGCGTGTGCTAAGAAATGAAAAGCGTTAGAACATACTCCTTTGAAGAATCCTGACAATAAAACACGAACAATTTCCCTAGCCTGAATGTGAAGTTAATGAGGTCATGAACACCAGTTTGGTTCCTGAAAGGGTCCTATATCATTAATAAATTTCATTGCATGACCAAAGTCTGCAATTGCTAGTTCCAAAGAACCATTATTACTATATATGAATGCTATCAGTGGCATTCATCAAAAAAAGATGTGATTCACATCCTAACTGTGTGACCCTGGGCAAGTTACTTAACCCCCACTGCTTAGTCCTGATTGCTCTTCTGACTTGGAACCGATATGCAGTATTGATTCTATAGGGAGGGAGGGAGGGAGGGAGGAAAGAAGGGAGAGAAGGAGGGAGGGAAGGAGGGAGAAAGGAAAGAAGGAAGGGAAGGAGGGAAAAAAGGAGGGAAGGAGGGAGAGAGGAAGGAAGGAAGGAAGGAAGGAAGGAAGGAAGGAAGGAAGGAAGGAAGGAAGGAAGGAAGGAAGGAAGGAAGGAAGGAAGGAAGGA
>NC_058135.1:120967021-121082126 GCF_016433145.1 Gracilinanus agilis
ACATATATAAATATGTTAGTATAGATTTATATATAAAGACACATTTTTATTTCTATATATTTATGCATTATAAATATGTATTATAAAATTATGCATAAATATATTAGTATATATTTATATATATTTGTATTTGAATATATTTATATAATATATTTTATAGAGACACAGAGAGATAGATATGCACATAGAAATAAATACGCACACATACATATGTGTATATATATGATAAATGCTACCAATCTGTATCCGTAGAGGGGATTTTCCAGTGGAAATTCCCCAAACCTCCTGGATCCCAGCTCATCAAATCATGTCTTTAGAACTTGCAGCTCGAACCTCCTTATTTTTTTTTAAACCTGGAGCTGAAGCCTAAGGAGCATCAGTCACTTACCCACAATTATACAAGCAGTAAGGAACACTGCTAGAATTCAGTCAGGTCCTCTGACTTCAAATCTAGCATGTTCTCTACTGTCCTACACTGCCTCCACCAGGTCTGAATCCAAAAAAATAATAATAATATTTTTCCCTGTTCCCCCTAAAATCAAATCCAGTTGTAATTCTTTGTAATTTGATATTTTTTGTTTCATTTTTATTTTCCTATTCCTTCCCAAGGTAAGCACTAAATTATCAGAAATAAAAAAGGAAACCTCACTCAACGAGGACAAAAATGGAAGGCTAATTGGAGATCGGGAGCTTGCCGGGGTCTCGATGCTCTGAAGGTGCTTCTCCTTTGATGAAAGCAACAGGACTGAGAGCTCAGCATCAAAGGCTGAAATCTCAAGCAGGGTCCTAACAGCCCAGGGTCTAAATAGCCATTCTAGCCCTAATTGTCAACAAGTCCCTTCTGAAAACCCAGGAAAAGTCACAGCCTCCAAAGGTCACCTTGATGGTGGTGGTGGCGGGGTTATCATTCTTACATCTCTGAAATTCAGTCTCATAAGACAACCACGCAGGTCTCTGATGAGGGACAAAGCTGCCTGAGAGAGGTCCAGGCGGACATCCTTCCAAATTAACAATCTTTGGAGGGAACAGAAGGAGGGGACCTAAGGATGACTCAATCCTAGGCTGCATTCATCTATAAAGTCCCTATTTATTCTCTTCAGTCTTCCTTTCCAGACTAAGCTCATTCTGTGCTTTGGAAAGAAGGATGAGGTGTTCTTTGAAACATCACCTAATTTTCTCATTTGTCTTAAAAGCATGGAACCCTATGGGCTCCATAGTCAAATGCCTTGAATCTTGCCAGCTGAATTCTAGAACATAGGCTATTATTTACTTCCTGAGAACCCCCAACAACTTAATTCTTTTATCATTTTGTAAAAAACTTTACTGTTTTGAGTATAGCCGGATGGCTCAGTGGATGGAGAGCCAGGTCTAGAGATGGGTGGGTCCTGGGTTCAAATCTGATCTCGGACATTTCCTAGCTATGTGACCCTGGGCAAGTCATTTACGCCCCCCACCCTCCCATTGCCTAGTCCTTACCACTCTTCTGCCTTGGAGCCAATGCACGGTATTGATTATTGATTCTAAGATGGAAGGAAAGGGTTTTAAAAAAACTACACTGTTTCCATCCCAGCTCCACTCCAGTGTGGTACTGGAGAATAAGCACTAGACTTGAATTCAGTGGACCTGGTTCGAAGCTGGTCTCAGTTACTTCATAGCTGAGTAACTCTGGGTACCTTTTTAATCCCAAAGCCATCATCTATTATATAGATTTCTCAACACTTTAAGTGATTTATGAGATTTAAACAGTTGTTACCAGAGATAAACAGTTTGGACAGACAGGTTTTTGTGCCACTTAATCTACATCTAATCTCCACTACTAATCTCACTTAGTAAACTCAAAAGTTTTTGATGAATGTCTTAATTTTTCTTCCTCAGGTTGACTTTGGAGCAAGTAAAGATAAATTCCTTTGTTCCTTCAGTGCAGAGGGAGACACTCACTTCTTAGATTAATATTATCACAAGCGCCTGATATTTGGGTAAGAATAAAAGGTTTATTGATTATATCAGGTTTTTTTGGTTAGGCTAGTATCATAACTCATGATGTGATGTGGATCCTCTCCATGGCTCTCTCAGGACCAAGAACTACCTGAGCTGGGTCAAGCAGCTTAATAAATAGATTTTTAGGAGCCCATTATTTAGTCCCTCTCTTGAATATCCCAAGACATCTTTAATTGTTGATAACTAATTAAGAGGTGATTCATCAACCTATCCACCCCTCCCTATTCCCACAGGTAGAGAGGTCAAGTATTCAGGAAAAGAATCTTTTTCCCCTTCATTTAATAACCAAATTCTGTTTAAAAAAAAAAAAGAAGCCATTCCTTGGTATTCCCAAGGACAAAGTAAACACCAAAAGCAGCAGAGTAGGTGCTTAATAAAAGTTTGCCAAATTGAAGACATTATACTAGTTACTGGAGTGGAGTCAGGGGAAAAAGATGAAAGTTGCTGCCCTCTTTCAGTAACTTGACTAGTCTGAGGATAAAGCATATGAACAGATAGCAATAATAGAAGATAGAATATGAAGGTTACAGAAGAGATATAATGAGAGCTACATTAAAGTTCAGAGAAAGGAGCAATAACTATCTCATTAACATATCTATTGAAATGAAGATGATGGAGGGGCTTACCTTGCCCTCTCCTTTTGTTCAGTTGTTTTCATCATGTGGGGCACTTTGTGACTCCATTTGGATTTTTCTTGACAGAAATACTGGAAAAGCTTGCCATTTCCTTCTCCAGCTCATTTTACATATGAGGAAATTGAGGCAAACAGGGTTAAGTGACTTGCCCAGGGCCACACAGCTTGTAAATGTCTGAGATCAATCTTCTTCACTCCAGTTCCAACATCCCATCCATTATGTTACCTCCTTTCTCCTTTGCACACCAGAGGTTCATAGATCTAAAATTAGAAGCTGCCCCAAAGGTCATTTAATCCGAATCCCATATTTTACAGACAAGGAAACTGAGATCTACAATAATTAAGTGATGTGCCCAATATTGCCAAGGCGGTATGTGGCAGTGCTACATTGACTTTTCTTTTATTTGCAATGCCAAGCCAAAAACACTATTAATGCAATCCTTGCACCAGAATGTTAATTCACTATCCCAAAGCCCAGAAAAAATTATGTAATTATATATTTATATTATATTTGTATATATTTTCTATATTTATTATATATTATAATATATTATATATAACCTTTGTTATGTAAAGGATGGCAGCATAACAGCTTATATGTACATATATATTTATATACATATATAATTAATAGCCTCAACTCTTTTAAGAATTACTCTATTACTTTCATTTTTCTACTGCTTTTCAAAGCCATATGTAGTATGATAACCAGGAGTCAAAAAACTTCTTCTTCTAGTGATGCCAATAACTTGCTGTTTGACTTCATACAAGTCACCACTTTCCTGGACCTAATTCTTCCCATGGGCAAATAAAAATAAAAAATTTTTTAAAAAGACTATAAGATGATTGGACTAGATAGTCCTTAGAGTGCCCTCCAGTTCTAATATTCCATGATTCTGAGGCAGTTTTTGAGGAATGTGATTGTGTCAACTCTCAATTACTATGTGAAAGAATGTTCTAAATCCCTGATAAAAAGTAAAATGCAAGTTAAAATAACTCCAAGATTTCACCTCTAATGCAGACTAGCAAAGATAACAAAAGACATAAATGGGAAAAAGTTGGGGTGGGAAGGAGAGTTGGTATGAAGATGGGCATGTTAGCGTAGATTGAACTGTGAATTGTTAGTCTAAACAGTCTCCCAAAATATCAGTGATTATATTTTTAAAAGATACTAAATTGTACACACTCCTTTGATTCTGTAATACTGCTACTAGTTCTAGATTCCAAGGAAATGAAAGGCAGAAGGAAAGGTCCCCATACAAATATTTATAGCAGAACTTTTTGCAGTACCAAAGAACTAGAAGGAAAGTGGGCATTTATTGATTAGGGAATGACTAAACAAATTGTAGCATGTAATTGTAATAGGCTACAACAATAAGAAGAAGAATAACGATTATAGCTAAGATTTATATAGCATCTGTCATAGGCAGCTAGGCAGTACAATGGATAGAGTGCAAAGCCTGAGGTCAGAGAGACTAATTTTCCTGAATTCAAATCTGGCCTCAGACACTTAATTGTTGTGTGGCCCTGGACAAGTCACTTAACCCTCTTTGCCTCAGTTTGTTCATTTGTAAAATGCATTGGAGAACAACATGGCACACTGCTCCAGTATCTTTGCCAATAGACCCAAGTAGGGTCATGAAGAGTCAGATACAACTGAAATGACTCAACAACAATAGCGGCAGCAACAGGTACTTATTATATGCCAGGTTCTATACTAAGCCTTTTACAAATATTTTCTCATTTCATCCACACAACTCTGCAAGGTATTAATCCATTTTTAAAGATGAGGAAACTAAGGGAAAAAAGTTGTGTGACTTTCCCAGGATCATACAACTAGGAAGCATATGAGACCAATTTTGAATTCAGGTCTTCCTGACTCCAGTCTGGTACTCTATCCACTGTGACACCTCAATGCCTCCAAAAGAAATAAGAGATGTAAAGGATTCTGAGAAACTCAGGAAGATCTATATGAACTGATACAGAATAAAGTAAGAAAAACTAGGAGACTAATTTAAACAATTTATACAATAATGTGAAAGAAAATGATGCTAAATGATTTCAACACTTTGATCAATGCAATAAGCAGTCATCAGAGGACTGATGATAAAGCATCACTTCTAGAGTGGTGATAGCTGATTATGACAGTAATGTGAAAAAGAAACGAGCATCAATAAATCATTTTAAAGGGGCAAAAACATTTCTGCAGCCTTGTAAGAGATAGAGCTAAGAATTAAATCCACTGGGTCATGTAGCCTCAACTTTTAAAATAAGTCATCACATCCTAAAAAGCAGTTTTTCCTTTTAGTACTGAACAAGCAATGCTGCCTAGATTCTCACGGATAAAAGCTTAATTTATTTATGGTATGAAAAGTGTTTAATAAATGATTTCCTATATGCATAAATCTGACATTTTCTAAAATTAATTTTTAAAAGCCTGAAGTAGAACACTAAACTAATGAAAGTCTCTTCCCTTCATATAAACACCACTGCTCGTTATGAACTATCTTTCATTTGAGGATTACAAAGCACGTTGTCATGAATCCCAGTGCCAGTGGGATGAATCAAAGCTGTCTTTGTCTATTTACTGCCAAATTCTACACAGTACAGTTAAAATGGTCTGCCCAGTGTTTCATAAATGAATTCACAGAAACAAACATTAACTCTGTACCTCCTGTGGGTTGAGGATATGATGACAAATGAAGCTGCATCTACCCTCAAGGAGCCTACATTCTATTGGAGGAAAGGGGGCACAACATGGACAGCGATGGAGAATTACAAAGTAGTAAGTCATTTCCAAAGATAGAACATTAAAAACTAATGGAATCCAGAAATGATCATGTAGAAGACAGCAACTCAACAAGCCTATTAAGTACGCTAGAGATTCTAAGTGGAGATCCAGAGAGAGTACATTACAAATATAGAGGATCATCTCTGTGCAAAGGCATCAAGGTTGGGTGATAAGAATGGCATCTAGAGGGTACATATTAACTAAAAGAGAACTGCATGATGGGGAATGAAATGAGATCATAGATTCAGAGCTGGGATAGGATAGGCTTTAAAAAGCTGTTCAGTTCAACCTCCTCATTTTACAGATGAAGAAACTGAGGACAGCTACTAACTTACCAAAGAAAGCCAAATTCTGAGTAGTGAAAAGTCTTTTTCTTATTTAAAAAAAAATATGTATTATTTATTTATGTATCATTCTTTTCTTTTTAAATTTTGAGCTCCATATTACCAATTTATTAAGCCTTGAAATATTTATTCCCATTCTAACCTAATTACATGCAATTTGCCTGAAACCCTGATCCTTTGTGAATTCATCAGCAGACACAATGATTTATATATTCATTGAAAGAGAAATTGAAGTAATACTTCTATAAAAGGCATGATCCAAATGGAATCTGGGAAATAAATACTTAATGAAAGTGTATATGGAAACAAAATGAGGGCACATGGATGGAGGAATAGCTGAACAAACTTTGGGTGTAGTAGAATACCACTGTGCAATTAGAAATGATGAATGGGAATTCAGAGAAACATGGAAAGACTTGTATGATCTGATGCAGAGTAAAGTTGGCAAAACAAGAACAACATATATGAGAAATGCAATAATTTAGAGAAATCTACACTAAAAGGAAGCTTAATTCTGAGTAGTCAAAGGCAGATCTTGAACCCCTAAGTACAGATGATGGAATATACTTCCCTTCCTTTCACACTAGGGGTAGAGGAACTACAAATGCAGAATGTTGTACACATTTTCAGTCAAGGTCTCTAAAGCAGTTGGTATTGCTTAATTTTCACCTTTTTTATAGAGTGGAGAGGGTGGCACAACTGGAAATAATTGAGAAATACAAACAAAAGGTTCAATAAATTTATTTAAAACAATAACTGCCCATTCCTGAGCCCAAATCAAAATGAAGATTAATTTTTTTTAAGTTTCTTACCTGTAATTGTTTTCTCTCATAAGAGCAGCCAATCTGTTCCTGGGTTTTAGCTGTCTGCTTCACTCTATCACAAAGATCACCTCAAGAGATTTCTGGATCATCAGGCTGAACTGCTGGAAATTCCCTGGAGAGGACTTCCAAAGACTGTAGACAAGAAAAAGAAATAGCCCTTAAGTATTAACACTGATGAGTTACAATTCGCCTCTTCCTCTTTTCCTTTCCCATTTACCACCATATATTTAGCATTGAATAGGAGGCTCTCTGGACTGATAGCTGTCCTTGTTGCAAAAGGATAAATTATAAAGAGTGATTGGTCTCTAATTTAGGACTCTGGGTAACAGCCAAAGAAGGAGATTCTTGGCTAGGGAACAGCAAGTAGGCAATGATTCTCCCATCACATTAGGAGCATGATAAGTAATTATAGACTTCTCAAAGGCAAAAAAAAAAAAATCCTTCATTATAACTGAGAAAAGAAATCCTGAAGCTACATAGACACATAGACCCACACCAGAGTGTTAATTTAATAACAATGCTGATAACACATAAAAACGACATGGAATAATATAGCAGTGAACCAAAGCCCTTTGCAGATCTCTTCTGAAAACCTATAATTCCGCCTGGAATGTAACATAGGATAATTAATGTCCCATTAGGCTTGACCCATCTAGATACTGAAACCTACAATGTACCAATATATATGGAAAAAGTCTCTTTCTCCATTCCCTTTTTCCAAACTCTATTCTATCTAACTGAAATAATGACATCCTGAAATATCATATCAGAGGGAGAAAATAAATACTAATCAATATGGTCCATTCCATCCTACTATGCAACTTTAAGAAGTATATTGAGAAAAGAAGAATTCAACCTAGTAGAAATGACTCCCCAAAAGAGAAGAACAAGGACATGAGGATCTCTGGAGAGCTGAAGTTCATTGTGGAAATGTTAAAGATATCCTTCCCAAACATCAATAAAACTAAATCAAACATAAGTTAGAACCAGGGAAAGAGATATCAAAAAAGTAAAAATAGAAGCATGTATATAAACAACATTTACATAGCTCACATTTTAATAATTTGTAGGTAGTCAGATCTAGGGACCAGAAATCATGTTTTGGTTGGGAAAATATCTCCCAGAAGCTTTGATAAAACCTTAGTAGTTTTCACCTTGGCCAATTTTAAAAGATGGCAAAAATCTTGTTGGGGAGACATAAAGACAAGGGAAAACAACCAACTAGACATTTAATAACTCCAATAACAACAACAAAATAAAAACAAGAAAGCAAAGGAAGAGAATGAGGAACAAATTAAGTAAGACCAAAACAGAAAGTTGATCATGATGCCTGATTACCTAACAGGCAGTGGTCCACCAGACAGAGAGAGAGAGACAGACAGAGAGAGAGACAGAGACAGACAGAGACAGAGAGAGTCAGAGAGAGAGGGAAAAGAGAGGGAAGAGGGAGGGAAGGAGGAGGGAAAGAGGCAAAGAAAAAGAGATTTAGAGTCAGGGAAACTAGGTTAAATTCCAACTCTGACATTTAATACTTTTATGATCTTGGGCACAGGGCTTTATTTCTCTGGCCTCAGTTCTCTCAACTCTAAAATAGCAAGGTTGGACTAGATGACTTCTGAAGCCCATTCCAGTTCTAAATCTCTAATCTGATGATCTTTATAAGTAAAAGAAGTACAATATAATTTCTGTAGAACCTAAACGTTTCCAAAGCCCAATGATTTTATTTAAATGTTTGAATAGTAACATGACAATTTAGGAAATGAATTTGGAAAGTCCCTTAGAAATACCCATCATCATAATAACAAAAATTACAACTAGTATGTGCCTATCTTTAGGGTTTGTAAAGCAATTTTCTCATTTGATCCTCTCAAAAAACTAAGGATAAATAGATTTTTTTATTCTCCTTCCTCCATTTCACAGATAAGGAAACTGAGGCAGGCAGCAGTCACATGTAAAACCAGATTTTATTTGTTTTGAACTATAGAAAATAACAAAGGATGGAGGGTTTGCATACTTTTCTTCTTACATGTGTATGTGAGCGAAGTGGAAACAGTACCTCAGATGGGAAGAGAAGGGAACACAAGATGGATTGGGAGAAAACCGTGAAAAGCAATTCAAATAAATTAGATGTATTTATGTCAATGACATCAATCTGAGCCAGATCACAGGGGGAGAAAAGGCCTCTCTAAGTTTCATACAAAACAAAAATCAAACAAGTTCCGTTTCTTCCTCCACCACTTATAATCACCCCCACCTCCACCCCCAGTTATAATTAGTCCAATATTCAGTAGGCATACTATGTGCTTAGCCTCATAACCTCATGCTCAGACTGGCAAGCGTAAGACCACAGATTTCTGGGCACTAAGTTTTATCAGTAACAGAATCCTCCTTTCCCTCTAACCTGACTTACTTCAACGGTGTTAGCTTCACACACCAGAAAAAGCAATATTCAGCTCCCCAGCCTGCCTCGTAAGAATTACAAATTGCTTCTGCAAGCTTTTCAGGTGATTTCAAGTCTTCCTTCGTTTTGCTGCTCGTGAATTATGAAAGGTCATCCCTAATTCATGAGAAATATTTTGCCCATCACCCTGCCCATTACCATATATCCTCATCATATCCTCTGTTTATAGGCACTCCCACTCATTCACAGACACCTTTACTTGGGTAATAAGGCATTGGTGTATATTAGTAAACCTTGTAGCCATATACTCATGGTACCATCATGATATTATCCCCAGCAGCAACACTTCCTGACTTCAAAGGAAGCAGATTTCTTTGACAGTAATGCACAGAATGACATCAAATGCAAGGTTAAAAGGAATTCATGAAAACTGAAAGAGCTACCTTTGGATGCCCTGAGTCTTAATCATTCTCTTGGGTTATCATGTCATTTAAAAAAAAATATCTCCCCCTACTAAAACGCCAAAACAGAGCCTTTAACAAATCATTTACACTAAAATCCCATCTCTTCCCGCCTTCCATTTCTGTCCCCTCCCTGCCTCCCACTCCAGGCAAATGCTTTCTTTTTAATAAAACATTTTAGTTCCATCTAGTAAAATTTTGGCTCTTAGTGCTCAGCAGTGGCCCTGTCACATTCCCATCATCAATGGAGAAATTCAAATTCAGAGTTCCAGATGGCTCAACCAGATTTCCTCAAGTGAGACCAGCAAAAGCCCTGAGTTCAGAAATCTGCTAATTGGCAATGCCAGGGTTGTAGGGTGGGGGGGATGGAGTAGAACTGGGCAAACTATATTCTATTAAAGGATAAGGATTTTTAATAGTGGTATCAACAAATTTTCTTCCTATTATGGTGAGACAGAGGGAGCATAAAGGGTACAATATTTAATTCACGGGGCTATTTTCAGATCTATGGCATATCAACCCAGCTTGGATTTTACTCTATTTGAAAGTAATCCTATATTGGCAGAGAAAGGACATAACTGATGTTTCCTTGGATAGTTATCAAACACAGAACCGAGTAGAAATTACTTACACCCACCTGCATTTTCAAAGTTGAGAGAACTGGACCAAAAGTACAATGACTTGTTTCTGTCCACCTCCAGAGAACAGAAATAAGCAAGACATAGTACTATACATGTAAACTTTTTTTGTCAAATGATGCCATTTCTAGAGTGGGAAAAGGATGGAAGGAGGGAGGGAGGGAGAGCGTCACCTGGGAATTTTAATGTAACAAATAAATAAATTTTAAATTAAAAAAAATTCAGCAGATTTAGGGGAAAGAGGGCTAGAGTTGAAATTGGGGATGGAAGTGGGAGCATAGAGGGCTAGGTCTGAATCCTGATTCTCCCACTTAATGAGCTCTGTGATATTCAACATGGCACCCCTCCATAAAGGGAGGAAATAGGGCTGAAGTAGCTCTGGGGTCCCTTCCAGTTCCAAATCTGGCAATATCCTATTAAGTGTCCACTATATGCATGCTACTGTGCTAGGAGATAAATATGTAAGACAATAGACTCCTGTCCTCAAGTCTACAGAGAAGTCTGGCAGGACATCAATCACAGTTTAAACATGCCCAAATTTTCATTATTCCATATCTTACATTTGAATAGCACCTTAAGAATTGCAAATTGCTTTACCTACATCATTGTGTTTAGCCAACACAATACTGTGAAGGGAGGTGTTACTATTATACCCATTTTACAGATGAAGACATTACAAAGACTTTATAGCTACTAAGTGTCAAATCCTAGGTAGGATCTGATCTTGGGTCTTTTTGATCCCAAATGCAGGGCTCTATCCACTACACTATACTATATAAATGTTTCCACTAACTCATTTTAAGCAGCTGTTCTAAGAGTTTGCTACCTGGAATTTCAGTCCATACAAGAGCTCAAAAACACTGAGTCACTTAGAGTTTGACAAATGGGTCAGTCAACTAAAAAACGACAATCCTCCCTTCCCATTTTGTATTCAGTTCTTACAGCCACAGGAGACTTTATATTGATCATTTGAATACCTCTAAATTCTTCAGGTGAAACAAAACGTGGGGAACACGGGCACTTGAGATATGAACATCAGCAGCTCATCTTATTCAGTAGAAATGAATGGAAACCAGAGTCACTGAGCAGAAGGCACATAAGAACATATACAGCTGCACACATCTGCCAGGTTCACATGAGTGTGGCTTTTTAATAAAGCAATGATTTAGTGTTTACCGAAATAAGCTTCAGCAGGTAGGCAGGCAGCAATAAAGGAATCCCTGCCTAAGTTGCTCAACTCTGAAGCTCCAGCGAGGTGCTCCTCAGGGCTGAGATAACCCAAAAAATACTGGAGCAAAAGCCGATCTGGCTAGAGAGGTCAGAGGCATATGGTGCTGCAGATTCCACAGAAAAATAACTAAGACCCTCTAGCTGGGAAAGGCTAGCTCCCTATTGTGGTTTCCTTCCCTTAGGTGAAACTGCACAGGTTCAGCATAGCACTGTGGAAAGATTATCACAGAAGCATGCTTTTTGCCAATAGTTAGAAAAAGAGTGTAGTAGGGGTACAGAATAAGACATATATTGGGATTTCTTAATTCAATTTTATTTTCAGTTCCAAATACCCTCCCCATATTCTCTTCTCTCCCCTTTGAGATGGTAAGAAAAAAACAAAACCCATTAAAAATCTGTATAGTATTGCCATGCAAAACAAAACTCTGCATTAACCATGTTTTTTAAAAAGGCAAGAAAAAGATAGAGAAGAAAATGTTTCAGTCTGTATTCTGAGACCTCTCTGAGTTCTCTGTCTAGAGGTAGATTAATCATGAGTCCTTTGGAACTGTGATGGGTCACTGTGTTCACCAGAGTTTCTAAGCCTTTCAAAGTTGGTTATTACATATTATTATTATAATGTAAACAAAAAAATATACACTATTGCTTTTATTCAATAAATGGTTCTCCTGGTTCTCTCACTTCACTATGCATCAGTTCTTATAAGTCTTCCCAGGTTTTTTGGAAACAATGCCCTTCATCATTTCTTTCAGTGCAATAGTTTTCCATTACAATCATATAACATAATTTGTTCAATGATTCCCCAACCGATGGGAATCTTCTCAATTTCCAATTCTTTGATGAGGCACTTATTTATTATAAGATAGAAGTCTTATAACACTGGATTGGAGAATGGTGTCATTGGAAAGAGCCAGTAGAAAGTGACAAAATCTTCCTAATTGGTCCCCCTACATTCAAGGTTTCCCTTTCTCCAATCCATCCTCCAGATAGCTTTTTTTTGGTATCCCTAAAGTACAGGTCAGACACTTCTTTGTTCTACAAGATTCAGTGGTTCCTCACTGTCTTTTGAATAAAATATTTAATCTTAGTATTTAAAGCCTCCCACAGGCTGCCTCTGGCCTGATTACACATTATATACAATTCAGGGGCATTTTACTCCAATCAACTGCCCTATTTACTATTCCTCAAATTCCCATCTTGGGACTTTTGCATGAACTGGTCCTTAGGTCTGATAGGCTCTCTGTCCTCACCTCCATCTCTTGGAAAGCCTAACCTCCTTCAGGGTTCAAAAGAAATGCCACTTCCTGCCGCAGCACCTGATGTGCGCGCACGTACACATATCTATTCTTAATGATTGATTTTTTTTAACCAAAGGATTTGATTCTTCAGTATATCAAATTTACAATGTAGGGGGGCAGCTGGGTAGCTCAGTGGATTGAGAGCCAGGCCTAGAGACGGGAGGTCCTAGGTTCAAATCCAGCCTCGGACACTTCCCAGCTGTGTGACCCTGGGCAAGTCACTTGACCCCCATTGCCTACGCTTACCACTCTTCCACCTATAAGTCAATACACAGAAGTTAAGGGTTTAAAAAATAAAAAAATAAAAAATTAATTTACAATGTAGGAAACTCCCTTTAACAATGTAGATTATAAACTAGGGTTTAGTAGGTAAATTCTAAACTATTGTCTGAGGCAAAGAGAATTTACCTGTTTGCCTATGGTCATACAGCTAATAAAGCATTTTTTTCTGACACACTAGAATGAATTTCCTGGAGTTAAGGAGGTCCTCCAATGGCAGACAGCAATTCAGTTGCTCCAGTTTGATGGAGCTCATCACAGTTCATGCTTCACTAGCACAATCTTCAAGAATACAAGGTCACAATGACAGAAACACACACACACACACATCACACACATACACATACACATATCATGCACAGATAGAGCCAACATGGAAATTTGTCTTACTTGGGGTTTTGTTCTTATTTCATTTTCAGTTGAGGAAGGGTGGGTGATGGGGGTGTAGAATGGGATGAAGATAAGGCAGATTTTTGCTGATTGAAAAAATGTTTGCTTGTTTTTTAAACTTTAGTTTCCCATAGATGAATTTCAACAAAAAAGTTCAACAAAAATTTAACCCAGGACTGTCTGATTTAAATACTTAAAGGAGAATGTCGGAAATTTGTCATAGGAGTAACATTAAGTAAACTATTTAGAGTAAGATTTAATTAGATAGAAATATTTGTCTTTCCTGCCTAATTTAATTGGTCAGTTTGTTTCCATCATTTTAGTATACTCTTGAGTATATTCTCCATTAATTTTAAGATTGTAAACTTAAAATTTTTTTAAAGTACTATCTTTTTTCAGTTATAATAATATGCCAAATATTTTAAAAATCTTAAGTTTAAATAATAAAAATAAATCAAATGCAATTCCAGAATAAAGAAAAAACCAGGGGGCAGCTGGGTAGCTAGAGACAGGAGGTCCTAGGTTCAAATCTGACCTCAGACACTTCCCAGCTGTGTGGCCTTGGGCAAGTCACTTGACCCCCATTGCCTACCCTCACCACCCCTCTGCCTTGGAGCCAATATACAGTATTGACTCCAAGGTGGAAGGTAGGGTTTTAAAAAAAGGGAAAAAAAAGAAACAAACCAGCAAGCAAACTAGAGTCATTTCCAATGTATCCTGAGTCACCCAAAGGAAAGCATTAATGAAGGCATTAAGGTTTCCCGGTTGTTGTTCATCCTTCATTTTTTTTTAAACTCTTACCATCCATCTCAGAATCAATACTGTGTATTGGTTTCAAGACAGAAGAATGATTGAAAATGGGATTAACTCTCCCTGCCCACTTTTGAATTAATCAACAAAAGCTTGAACACCCCTATTTAGCACTAGGTGGGGGAGCTCCCAAGCCACTTAGAGAGCTCCACCCTTTCAATTCAATCAGTCAGAAACTTGTGAATGTTTTGTGAAGAATTTATAACTTCACAGGACAAGAGGTGGAACCTACAAAGCACTGCCCTCTCTGGGCAGTGCTAAGCAAATTTAAAGACTGTAATTGGTCCCCATAAAGTGGGGGAAAGGACAAGAAGTGATGTGGAAAAAGCACTATAAAAGCCCTGAACTTTGTGTCCAAGGGGACTTTCTACTTCATACTTGGCTTTGGAGGAGCTCCAGCTTGGGACCTCAGCTTGGATTCTGACTCTTGGATTGCTTTCTGGCAAGACTGCTCTTGGATCTTCCCCTTTGGAATACAACGTGGGTGAGTGAAAAGGCTGGCTCCTTTCCTAGCTTCTGGAGAGATTAGTTTCCAGAGAGGTCTCCCCATCTTGGTGGAGGCCACATGGTTATTCACCACCAGGTCCTCTAACTAAACAGCCCTCCAACTGAGGGCCCTCCAATGGAAGGCTAATTAGCCCAGCCTGAGTTGAGCCAGGCACCAGAGAAACATTTAGGATGATAAGCTAGACTACTTTCTCTACCCTCTTTCATATTTCTCTACTTTAGTCTTTCCCTCTATTTTGTAAGTAAAGCTGCTAAATAAAAAGTCATTTTGACTTGAGTTATAATATCAGCTACCACATTCTCTTATATTTAGTCCAATCATAAATTTAATCCCTACAGTGGTAAGGGCTAGGCAATGGGGGTTGTGACTTCCCCAGGGTAACATAGCTCTGGAAATATCTTAAGTCATATATGAACCCAAGACCTCTCATCTCTGGATCTGGCTCTCAATAAACTGCACCATCTGGCTGCCCCTCAAACCTCTATACTGTGCAATTGTCTGACATTACAAGGCATCATATTTGTGTCCAGCCCACATGAGATCCAATGAACCATGATTGGGCTATTCAAGCATGCCTAAATATTCTGAATCTATGAATTAAAAAGGTATATATCACTTCCACAAAAGCTTACTCTAAAATTATAGTCTTCAGACTGTAAAACACTGTAGTTAAGCAATAAAATTATTTTTTTTTCTTCTAAATGTTTCTACTGACTTGGCTTCTGTGTAAGCAAATAGTGTTAATCCTAACAGAAGACATAACATAGAGAATGGAATTCTGACCTATAGTTTGGAAGCACAGTTCAAATCCCACCTGCCATGGTAACTAGAGTGATCATGCCAAGTCATTCAAACTCTCAAAGCCTCAGTTTCCTCATCCATAAAATGGGAATAATACCTAACCTCCCAGAACTATTTTGTAATTCAAATGAGATAATGGATATAAAGCATTTTGTAAACTTTACAGAGTTTTATAAATATGAGTGATTGTTATTTCTACTATTGCAGAGTAATTTATTCAGCTTTTTCAGATGGAAGGTTTCAATTTTCATACTTATTTTGTGGTATGTGTAAAAATGTGTAAAACCTTTCCTAGTTGACACCTTTGCCAGGGTCAAATAACAGTATCAAAAGACTCTCAAGAGACCAGTCAACTCCAAATGCATCAGCCCCATAGAGCCCAATTCAAGCTTTTCCCCTGGTGAAGCCCTCTACACAATGGTAGTTTGTAAGCCAATCCTTTGGATCGGGTCAGAGTTACTTTGACTCTCATCTGTCAAGATGGGAGAGAGATCAGTCTTCTATAAGGTCAAAAAAGTTGAGGGGGGGGGGCAACTGGGTAGCTCAGTGGATTGAGAACCAGGCCTAGAGACGGGAGGTCCTAGGTTCAAATCTGGCCTCAGACACTTCCCAGCTGTGTGACCCTGGGCAAGTCACTTGACTCCCATTGCCCACCCTTACCACTCTTCTGCCTTGGAGCCAATACATGGTATTGACCCCAAGACGGAAGGTAAGGGTTTAAAAAAAAAAAAGTTGAGGGATGAAACACAAAGTAAAGCCCAGAGGACAGAGAAAGGACTCGTAACTCTATGAACGTCTGCACCTCGATTATTTATTCAGCTTTTGTCCACAGCATTTGGAGTCTCCTTGAAAGACTAAAGAACACTGAGCATTGCACCACAATTCATAAGGCCTGAGGATGAAGGACACCAGCCTACTTCTAACTGATGGATTCCCGATGCTATATGAGACATGCATTTTGGTGCTTACCCAGGGTCACTCAATCATGGGTCAGGAACTATGCTAAGTACAGTATGTGAATTTCTTTTGCTTAAGTATGAGGTTTTTTGTCTTTTTTATTGAATGTGATCGTGGGTGGGAGGGACTAGTGGCAGTGATAAATAAATTTTTAAAAAAGAAAGATGGATTTTAAAATATCTTTAAGTACATTGAAGATAAATGAGGGAAGCTTGCAGTTTTGACTCTAATATGTTGAATTTGTTACTTTTTTTTTTCAAAGCAAGTTATTATATAATAATGGGCTGCTAGGATAGTGGCCCCCTAGGATACTCTGAAACCACCCTAGTGACTGATGACTCCCTAGAAATCTGGAAAGACTTATATAAAGTGAGCACAACTAGGAAAATGTTATATTAACTCAATCGACTATGAATGCCAACTATTATCAGCAATGCAAGGATCGAAGACAACCCCAAGGGACTCGGACAGGATATCCACTGCCATAGATAGAAAAAATGGAGTCCAAATTGAAACATACCATTCTTCACTTTGCTTTTTCTGTGAATTTTTCTCTACTGTAGACAATATGTGCCTTGTTTCACAAGATGGCAAACAGGGAAATATGTATTATATGATAATATATGTATAACTATATCATATAGAGAGGTGGAAAGGAGGGAGGGAACATGGAATGCAAAATGTCAGAAAACAAATATTAAAAATTGTATTGACATGCAATCTGGAATTTAAATTTTTTTTAATGAAACAATGTTTCTAAATAATTTTTTCCCACATTAATTCCCACATCCCTACTCAATGCAGCAATTTCTATAGTGTGTGAAACAGATGGTCAATCAACAAACTCTATGCTACTATGTCAGGAATTGAGCTAGGGGACTAGAAACAGAAAGATTAAAACAAAAACAAAACCCAGCCAGTATTTATTGCCTTCAAAAGGTTCCTTTCAATATAGAGTGAAGGTGAAAGAATAAAAGAAACCAAATAACTAAATTTATACAAACAAATAGAAGGTAATGGGTGTGGGGAGGACCAACAGCTGGAGGGGGATCATGAAGGACTTCCTGGTATTTGAGCCAGGTTTTAAAGGAAAAAAGAACTTCTAAGAAGCAGGAGTGGGTGCATTCTAGGCATAGAAGATAGACTGTGGAAAACCATAATGATCTTGGTTGGAATGTCATGAATGAGGAGCAATGGGCTGTCCATTTTGCCTGGAACATTGATTGTGTGAAGGAAGCATCATATGATAAGCCTTGGGAGAGTTAAGCTAGTGCCATACTGTGAAGGGCTTTAAATACCAAACAGAGCAACTTGTATTTTATCCTAAAGACAATGGGGATTTTCTATATTATCCTAGAGACTCAACATGAAGCAATGTTTGCTAAGCCAAAAGAGTTAATGCAATTCCAGGCTATAAGAAGGGAAACACATGAAGGGGATGTGGCAAAATTGAGACACTAGATGAGTTACTGGTGGAGTTGTAAACTGATCCAACCATTCTGGAAAGCAATTTGGAATTATGCCTAAAGGGCTTTAAAAGAATGCCTGCCCAACCAGTGGAAATGGGGGGGGGGGGGGAGAGAAACAAGAACATGAATCGTGTAACCATGATAACTTTTCTAAAAAATAAGAATTATTTTAAAAAAATTAAAAAGACTGTCTGCCCTTTGATCCAGCCATAACAGTTTGAACCCCAAAGAGATAATAAGGAAAAAGACTTGTGCAAAAATATTCATAGTCTCTTTGTGGTGACAAAAAAATGGGAAATGAGGAGATGCCCTTCGATTGGGGAATGGCTGAACAAATTGTGGTATCTATTGGTGATGGAATACTATTGCGCTAAAAGGAATAATAAACTGGAGGAATTCCAGGTGAACTGGAGAGACCTCCAGGAACTGATGCAGAGCGAAAGGAGCAGAGCCAGAAGAACATTGTACACAAAGACTGATATACTGTGGCACAATGGAATGTAATGAACTTTTCTACTAGCAGCAATGCAATGATCTGGAACAATCCAGAGGGACAATATGTGCCTTGTTTCATACAGAGAAAGAACTGTGGGAGTAGAAATGAAGAAGAAAAACATGTGACTGATCATGTGGTGCTATGGGGATATGATTGGGATTTTGGCTTTAAAAGATCACTCTAGGGCAGCTGGGTAGCTCAGTGGAGTGAGAGCCAGGCCTAGAGACAGGAGGTCCTAGGTTCAAACCCGGCCTCAGCCACTTCCCAGCTGTGTGACCCTGGGCAAGTCACTTCACCCCCATTGCCCACCCTTACCACTCTTCCACCTATAAGACAATACACTGAAGTATAAGGGTTTAAAAAAAAAAAAAGATCACTCTATTGCAAATATGAATAACATGGAAATGGGTTTTGAACAATGATACTTGTATAACCCAGTGGAACTGCTTGTCAGCTCCAGGAGGGGGGAGGAAAGAGGGTAGGAAAAATTAATTCTTACAAAATTAATTAATAAAATTGTAAAAAAAAAAAAAAAAGAGAAGGGACACACAGCTTCCACCAATGAGGAAAGGGGAATCCTGCTGGACCCCCTGGTCAGTCCACACCTGGACTGTTGGAAATTGGATTCTGGGCACTAAGAAAGACTTTGTTAAAATCGAGCATGTCCAAAAAAGAGAAACCAGGATGTGATGGGTCTAAAGTTCATGCCAAACAAGGACCTAATGAAGAAATTGGATAGATTTAGCCTGGACAAAGGAAGACTCAAGAGGAGCACAAAAGCTGCCTTGAAGCGTCATGTGGAAGAAGAAATAAATTTGTTTGCTTTGGCTCCAGAAAGCAGAAACCGGAACTATGGGTAAATATTACAAAAAGATAGATTTAGACTTGATGTGGGTCAGTCAACGAGTGCTTGTTAATCACTCCTATATGCCAGGCTCCAAACTAGGAAAAGCTTCCTAACAAAAATGAAATGGAATCTCTCAAGAGGTAAGGGGTTCCCCTTCAATTAAAGATCTTTAACCAAAACCTGGGGGCCAATTGGTCAGATATGCCTAGCACACAGTGGGTGTTATACAAATGTTAGCAATAATTGCTATTGTTATTGTTATTATTTCAGATATGGATTGAATCACAGAGCATCAGAGGTCCCTTGAGAATTGGAAATTCTAAGATACTCAATGTGTGGTCAACCAGTTCTTGCCTGAAGATCCTCATTTAGGAGAAAGCCCCTCTTTCAAAAAGCAATCTTATTCCACTTCTGAAGGGCTCTAATTATTAGGCCACTTATTCTTCCACTTACTGTTACTAACTCTTCTCTCTGGGGTCAAATCAACTCAGTATACAGAGCTCTTTAAATACATGGAAGCAGCAAGGTAGAGTGGCAGGACCTGAGCTTAAATCCTGGTTCTGTCACTTATGACTATCTGTGTGAACTAAAACAACTCATTTAACCTGTCTTGGACTGGTTTTTGTTTTTCTTTATAACCTCAGCACTTAGCGGAGTGTTTGATACATACAGAGGGTTCAGAAAATGCTTATTAAATTGATTTGATTGGTCCTCACTTTCCAGTTCTATAAAATGAAAGGTTCCCCAAAGATTCCCCACATTGGTCCTCCCAGCTCTGGTCCTATGTGGTTCTGCTGCCTTCCCACCAGCCTCTTCTTCTCCAGGCTCAACATTCCCAGCTTCCTTCTACCTGTCTTCAGCTACTTCAGCACCCAGGTTACCTCACACTCTCCAGCTAGTCTGCATTCTTCCTAAAATGATGATCTACTAAAGTCTCTCTTTAGGAACCTTCTAAGGAACCCTTAGAAGTAAATGTAAATAGGTAGTATGAATTAAGACCAAGAATCAGGGTTGCTAAGTTGCTCAATGGAGAAAAAGCCAAGCCTGGAGTTGGGAGGACCTGGGTTCAAATCTGACCTCAGACATTTCCTAGCTGTGTAACCCAGGGCAATTCACTTACCCCCCACTACCTAGCCCTACTCTTCTGCCTTGGAACCAATACTTAAGACAGAAGGTAACAACTGTTTTTTTTTTTAAGAGCTTTTGTATTCCATTTTCTAGATACAGATATCCCCTTTTGTAAAAATCCCTAGCTGGAGCCTCAAGGACTAGATCCCTTGATATCCTTCCTCGTTGCTATTCATTTCTGACTGAATCCTGAACACACTGCATTTGCCAAATAAAAGCAAATGAAATGGCTCTGCATATGTCCTCATATGATTTGTGTGTTTTCCTTGATTGGGTGAGAAAGCAACCCTTGGCCTGGCTTAGACACTGACCCCTGGCTTGTATACCAACAGAATTACACCATCGCAGATTATTTAAATGCAAGGCACAGACTCGAGTTAATTTGTCACTTGGAGAAAGTGGTGCACTTTTCTGATGAGCACTCATTTATGAGAAGCTCTTAGCCCAGCTTTCCCCTTAACCTTTTTCAATATATTTCACATTGGTCACTCTTGCCCAGCAAACTTTTATGTGGCTGTAAGATGTCAGTTACAAGGGCAATGGGGTCTTTCCAGACTCGAGACAATGTAATGAAAATGAGATGACCTGTTACCAGCGATCGATGGCTTGTCCTTTCCCAACCCAATATGCTAAAAAGCATGATCAGAGGGCCACTTTCCTACTGCCAAAAGGAAGGAGAAGATGAGGGAGGGAGAGTCACATTTTTACTCGATTAGGAAATAAAAACTTTGAGCTGAGAATGATTGTTTTTAATCCACAAACTTAGCATGGTTTAGCCCTATTAGGGATCAGGTTCTTCTTCATAAGAGCAGCCTCTATTAGTCATATGATCCTGATGCATTTCTCTAAGTACACAGACTTATCTAGTAGTTATAATAATTTGAGCCCAAATGAAATTGCCAAACATTTTGCAATTCTAACAATTAAAGTTATCAAAAGGTGGAATGGCTGCCTCAGAGAGGTAGTGGATTCTGCCCAAGCTGAGGTCTCCAAGCAGAGTCTGGATGACTACAAATTAAGTATATTAGAACAGGGATTCTTTTTCAGGTCCCTCCAATGTGAAATCCTGTGATTCTGTAATATGGCTAGAAATAGGGTGGAACTAGGTTCTATATAACCTTAAAGAGCAGGACAAAGAGTTTATATTTTATCATAGAGGTAGTTGTTCTTTGGCTTTTGTTTTTGAAGAGGACCAGTGGCATGACAGAGTTCTGTCTTGACTTGTACATGAATTGCATTTAAGGGAAGCAGAGTTGCAAAAAGTCTCCAGCCTCACTTTCTCCTCCAGAGTCATCAAAGCCCAAAGTCAAGACAAAAGTCAGGATGACTGGTGATGTCCCAGGATGCAGTAGATGGCCTTGGCATCTTCAATGTCTTACCAAGTTGCTCTAAGCATTCCACAGCACCTGCTTCAGCCACCAGCATGGCTGTAGAAACCAATTGTTCTCATGTGGTTGTTCCTCTGTCAGAAGTCTTCTAAGTTGGCATAGACATCCCCCTAATGCACTGACAGGTTTAATGCCAATCAGTTACCCTCAACCTGGTTTAGCCCATCGATGCACTAAAGATTTTTCAGGGAGAGGGAAACACCCTCAAGGTCAGACCAGTGCCTTGGGAACATCATTTTGGAAGTTTTTATGGAAAACAGGTAAAAGAGAGACTACCAAGATAAGAAGTTCCTTCAATAGTCAGACAGGAGGCAATGGGGATAGAGGAGGGGCACTTGATCTGGGGTGGTGATTAATGAAGAGGAGGTAAATGCAAAATTTGCCAAGGGAAGGAATAGAAGGGATTCAAAAATGAAGAGGCAATGAGGAGAGCAAAAAGTCAAAAATATTCCACCTTCTTTACACTTCCATGCTTAAGGAAGTAACAAGTCACTTGGAAGTCAGTGTTAGAACACATCCCCAAGATCCTGGAAACTCTTCCAGCTCAACTCAATGAACATCTTGGGACTTCCATCCAGAAACTGTGACAGGCTAATGACTGTCCCTAGAAAAGGAACATACAAAAAGACTACAAGAAAAAAAACAGACTGATTGATAGTGTCATGTAAGACCCAGTGACCAACCATAAATCTAAAGGTGGTAATGATGAAGTAACAGTCTACACCTGGAGAAACCTATGTGGCCCTGTATCCTCTCTGGAAATAGAGCTAAGAGTTTCACCAATTCCAGCTGGCTCGGCAGTACCCTGACAAGTGACAGAAACAGGTCACAGAAAACCATGGAAAGGTGGCCTGATCTTATGGGAGACAACCTAACAGAGTGCTGGTGTCATCACTCCACACAAAAACAAGGTTTTTGCCACTTAAGTAAGGGTCTAGGGCAGTGATGGCAAACCTTTTAGAGATGGAATGCTGTGCCTTGTCCCCACCCCACACCCTAGACCAAATGCCATGCCCACCCCCTCCCCAGACACCACATGCCATGCCCCACTCCCACCCTTACCCCACACAGGAGAAGGAGAAAGCTCTCCTACTGGGCTACTAGGTAGAGGGATGGGTAAAGTAATGTCCTCAGTGAGTGGAGAGGGTGGGAAGGGAGTGGTCAGAGCTCTCTGCTCCCTGCTCCCCTCCAGCTCTGCCTCCTATGAGCCAACCACCTTACCCCCTGTGTGCTCTTATTGGGCTACTGGGCAGAGGGGTGGGCAATGTGAAAAAAATGTTATTGGGCCAAGTGGAAAGGGAGAGGGGAGCAGCTTCGTTCGAGTCCCTTTGCCCTTCTAGTAACCAACTCTGGAGGGAGAGGAGAGGGCAGCCATGTGCCCACAGAGAGTGCTTTGTGTGCCATCTTTAGTATCTGTACCATAAGTTCACCATCACTAGTCTAGGGCATGGAAATTACATGTGATGCTCAAATGTGGGTTCATCCAGCTCTTCAAGGACACTTTCCTTAGTGACATTCTGCCCATAATTTACAACCTCAAGTGCCAAAACAGCACCACTAAGCCCCAAGCCACTGTTACTCCATGTATCTTCCAGTAGTGTTGGCTACAGACAGATATACAAATATATCTGCTTCAGAGATCTACTGGTGGGAACAGCTAATAGCAGTCTGTTGCTTACACATTGGGTCAGTCTATTCCTCAATGGCTCCACTTAAAACCTTTCCAAACCAAAATGATAATCATTCCCCCGATACAAATTGTCTCCTTCTATTAAAACATAAGTTCCTTGAGGACAGAGACTGCTTTCATATTTGTATTTGTAGTTCCAGAACTTTGAACAGTGTTTGGCACATAGAAAACCATAATTTTTTCCATTCATTCAGTAGACAAGATGCAAAAGAAACTTGTTCCAATCCTGAGTAAGGTCATATAGAAGGGTGCATGGAGATAGAGTGGGGAGAATGCACATGCCCAGCTTCCTCTAAAGAGCCTCAAATGGCCCAGTTTAAAAGTTTACTCCTCGGGGGAAACTAGGTAGCTCAGTGGATAGGAAGCCTGCATATGGGAGGTCCTTGGTTCAAATCTGATCTCAGATACCTCCTAGCTGTGTGACCCTGGACAAGTCACTTAGTGCCCATTGCCTAGCCCTTATCCCTCTTCTACCTTGGAAATAATACATAATATTGATTCTAAGACAAGTTATATGGTATAAAAATGTTTGCCACTTAGAAGTAACAGTTACACAGTCAAGCAAATGATTGTGCTACATCATAGCAAGTGATTCAGTTTTGCCAGGCAAAAAGATCTGTGGTAACTTTTGTTTCCTGAAGATGTAATCTAGATGCAAAAATACCCTTTCTAACTCACTGGAAGTTCAAACTATCCCTATCAAATAAGTCACTCACAGCAAAGCTTTAACAATGAAGAAGAAGGGGACACTAAACTAGGTTCTCTGTTGTAGTCGTTATTACCATGAATTTTTATTTTGAAATTTAAAATAATTTTGCCAAATCACTAGTGAGACCAACTATATGATCTTGGGCAAGTCAGTTAACTCTTCAGAATCTCAATTTTCTCATTTGCAAAATGGGGACACTACTACTTGCAAAGTAGTTGGAAAGATATAAACGTTGAGTTATAAGAAGGAAGAAAAGACAGAGGAACATGAATTAAATATGAAGAACTACCATGCCAGGCAACTACATCTACTACGTGCACAGCATTTATTGAAGCACTGTAGGGAATATAAAAATGAGTAAGACAATTACATAATGGCTAGAATGGGACCTTGAAGAAAGCCTAATTCAACCAATCTGAACCCAGAGCCATAACAGTGACCATTCCAATCTGGAAGGATTTGCCAAAGTCTGTATTCTACTGGAAGAGGCTCTGTGACAACAACACTGATCATCTACCCTCTGTATCATACTGCCTTCCATCATATGTGTATAAACATAGTTAGATAATTGTTGGGCTGATAATTATTTTTCCTTCAATTAAGACTTCTCTTACAAATAGCTAGGAAGTCAGGTCATTTCAGGAAGTATCATAGTGATGCTGTCAATGCAAGACCATTTTGCCATGCAAGGAAGTATATCTACTAAATTGCTAAATCTTTTATGTGAAAGATTTTGCAAGTTATATCTCAAGTGAAACATAAAGCCTCTCTAATGCAAATACCAAGATCATAACGCCAGCCTCTGAATAAGCTTTAAAAAGAGGAAAGATACAACGTGAACCCATTCCTTTCCCTAGCAGTATAAAATCTATGAGTCAGTCACACAATCAGCCCTGGGTTAAATGGGGGATTTTGCCCACAAGAAGCCAGACCAGGCAGGGTCCATGTTTACTCAGCAAGATCTAAAGTAATTTTGGAAAAGCAGAGACGCAGATCATAGTCCTTTGAGAGCTGGAAAGGATGGATTTGGGAGTGGGGGTACAGGGGAATGTAGGTAGATGCTACCACAAACTCTCCATCACCCTCCTCCTACCCTAAACCCTTCAGAAACTTCTTCTGGATGGGCATTAACAGTTCCAGATGGTAGGATGAAGCCATGCTACACTAGTGAAGGAAGGGGCATAGTATGCCCTCTTCTTTGATAAACAGAAGAACTCATTCTCCTGTAGAGTACAGCCAATTCAGTCAGGGCCAAAACCAGGGACAGGAAAGTCAATCAGAAGAGGGAGGTCACGATGCTCCCATAAAAATCACTACTCACACCCTCTCATTTTATAGGACATCAAGATCCGAAGAAATGCAGTGACTTGCCCAAAGCCATACAGAAAGTTGGTTGTGCATTCCCGCTCTTGTTGTCTTGGCTGAAACCAATTTCTTCTATATGTAGACTACTGAATTAATTCATCCTAATTAATGAAGGAAAAGTATTTCTGATTTGACTAAGTGATGATCATTAAGCAAAGCTCTGGAGAAACAAATATAAAACCAATCTCTGTCCTCAGGCAGTTTCTATTCTAAGAGGAAGTTTATATATATGTGTGTGTGTGTGTATATGTGTGTGTGTGTGTGTGTGTGTGTGTGTGTGTGTGTGTGTGTGTGTGATATAGGGGAGTGGTGACCAGTTTCATTTGGAGAGTTTTAAGAATTTTTAAATGGGGCCACTGAGGAGGAATAGACTGACATCTTTCCTGCAGCACTGGAAGTACTGACTTAATTGTAGTTCCAGAACTGGAAAAGGGGACCATTGAGAAGAGAGCTGGGGGAGTGAAGTAAAACAAGGCTGGGGCTTTTTAGCATGAACACATATAAGGTATTGACTACTCAAGACAAGAGAGTCCTGAAGATGGAATTCCAGGGATGAAAGAGTTAAGTCCTTCAAGGAATGAACTCCGATTTGGAAACTTTCTTTTAGGGTAACTTTAAGATACCACTTATTTCATGAAATCTTCTCTGAATCGCTTCCAATTTAAAAGTGATCTCTCTCTCAAATCTCTCACAGGATCTGATCTAAATTGACTTGTTTTAAGGAAAGAGGATGGTTGAGGAGAGAGATGGAATGGGGAGGGAGCCCATGAAGAGCTAGTAACATTAAAAAATGATCAAGAAAGCATTTAACAAGAGAAGCCAAGGAATGATTTATTCAACAAAAATATTATATATTACATAGAATAACATAGCATAATTATATGTGATATATAACATGTTATAATATTGTAATAATTATTATAAACATATAATTAAAATATTAAAAACACATCCAAAGGTCTAAGAATTCTGATGAACACAATGAACAAGAAGAATTCCAGAGGACTCATGATGAAACAAGCTACCCACCTCCAACGGGTGATATTCAGGGGCAAATTGAGACTTTTTGTTCTTTAGACAGTCAGTTCTAGAATTTGTTTTACTTGACTATCCATGTTTGTAAGGGGGGAGATGGGGAAAACATTTAAGAAAGGGGGGGAAATTATGCCGTTAATTAGGGTGGCTATATTTTCCTCAACTAACTCTAAGACCCTGACTCAGATTTCTGGAAGGATTCAGGCCTAACAGTCTCAACCCTTACTATCCCTAGCACCAAATTTTGGAACTCTCCCTTAAAGAAAGTCCAGAAAACTGACTCCTGACAGGGCCAGGCATATTGCTAATGACATAAAATGACAAGCCTTTGGCCTCCTGCCAAAATATCACAAGCAGCAAGAATAGGGATTCAATTTAATTGATATCATCTAAGGGATGAGGCAACCCTCTCCATATTTTTGCTTGGTTTGCATTATGAAAATGGGAGAAAACGTCAAATACAAATTTTCCAGTTTAAACACAAAACAGAGGATTTAGAATTTGAGGTATGCTTTGTTTGCCTTTCTAAGTGCTCCGCAGGACCTGTCATCATAAGAAGTTATTTTTATCTGGAAAAACATAAAGACTCTTTAAACAAAATAAGTGTGGTTTCCCTGTATTTCCCACAACTGAATAGCTTCTTCCTCTTAATAAATAAAGTTCTGGGCCTTGGAAAATGTATCAGAAATACCTTTTCTAAAACACTCCTTTATTCACGTGAAATTTGAACTCAAAGCCAATCAATCCCTCTCTTCCTGTAACATTCATTCAGCTTAAGTTTAGGATGAATTTAATTTTCAAAGAAATGTAATTATGAGAGTGATCATGAAAATGAGAGCTGACACGAAAGTTAATAAAGCACTTTACAGTTATTATCTCATTTGTCTTCAGAACAATCCTATGAAGGAAATGCTCTATCCCTATTGTAAAAACAAGAAAATTGAAGCTCAGGGAGGAAGTGACTTGCTTTTGAATTTGATTTGAATCCAAATCCTCTGGCTTCAGCAGCTTCCAACCCACCACATCTTGGATCATGGCAATTTCATAATTCAGTCAGTTTCAGAATTGATCTTCATCTTCATAGAATATTTAACCAGAATTTTAAGAGGAAACATCTTCCTACAATGGGAGCAAAGAATAATATTCATAGAGCACACAATCTAATTGACTTAGTTTTATGGACAAATGAAATGAGAATAAGCTTGAATGCATGTGCCTGGGAAAAATGATCAATTCTCTAAACTTGAATTCCAATGTATTTGGAGACAGCCCAAGTCACTGTTTTTCTAGTATTCTCTGTTACCCCAAAAGGTGCCAGTCTAAGTTTGTCTACCTCTAGAATAGAAAAGTTAAGACAAGAGACCTTTAATTCTTGCTCGGTGCCAAGCATTTTTTTTTTTTTTGCCCTTTCCCTCCCCCTGCCCCAACAACAAACTTTTCACTCCAGCAAGACAAAGGAGATTCACCTGAAAGAAGCACTTTTCAAACAAGGAGAAAACCTTTAAACCATGAAACCCCAAACCACCCACTCACTGGGGAGAGGAGGCCTCAGAGAATCTCCTGGAAGACCCAGAGATCACTTGAGGACTGGCCAAATTCTGAAAGTGTATTTCAGAAGAAACCATTGCTTCCAGCCTGCTGCTGCTGCTGCTTATATAAGTGTTTACCAAGGGCACAACAGAAAACGAACTCGACCAGTTTTTCTTGTTGCTTCTACGAAAGCAGTTATTTCAGACCAATGAAATGACACTCCAAAAGGGTTTCCCTGAACCCACACAGACTCTATTTTGGGGAACGGCCCTGCCACCCAGCCTTGCTCTCTCCTTCCAGCTGTCAGGATTGGGTTTCTCGCAGCCTCAATTTGCTGCCACCTCCCTCACTGTTGAAACATAGCCAGATCCACAGAAGACACCCTCACCTTTCCTGACATTTTTAGAGTAAGAGCACAAGTTTTTTTAAATTTTCTCTAAGTCAGGAAGACCCACTAGTCGAAGCAGCAGGCTTCTCTTTCTCTCTGTCTGTCTGTCTCTCTACCTCTCTCTCTCTCTCTCTCTCTCTCTCTCTCTCTCTCTCTCTCTCTCTCTCTCTCTCATAAAGGACACCCTGTTTTCTCAGGTCAACGTCTGCTGGATTTCAGGGCAGCTTGGCTCCACACTTGGCTTCCTTGTGTTAAAAGTCATTGAGACAGAGGGTCTTTGAAAGCTGAAATGTATAACCTGTCAGTGGCTGGTTTGTTTGGAGGCACAAGTTTAACAACAGGATATTTGGGTGGTGCTCTTTAAATCAATGGGAAAAGGTTTCTAAGAAATTACTGTTCTATTCCAGGGCCGGAATCTCTCTATTGAATACCAGGATACTTCAGATATTTAATGATCCCAAAGGAGAACCTGGTTAAAATGGTTTAGGTAGGAGGCAGATGATGGCTCAGTGGATGGAGAGCCAGCCTCAGGTTCAAATCTGGCCTCAGACACTTCCTAGTTGTGTGACCCTGGGCAAGACATTTAATTACCCCATTGCCTAGCCCTTACCGCTCTTCTACCTTGAAACCAATATGCATTATTGATTCTAAGACAGAAGATAAAGATTTTAAAAATAAAATACAGTGGTGATGACAAAAATGTAATAACTTCTATACTACAAGGGGAGTGTATGTGTATGTGTGTGTGTATATATATACACACACTCCCTAAATACATATAAATATATATATATATATATTCCCTAAATACACACACACACACACACACACATATATTCCCTAAATATATGGGGACCAAAAAATGTGAAGTAGTTATTAAATCACATTATATTAAGGGGCTGAATAGGCTATAGCCATACAGGAGGGCACCCACAGGTACAAGAATGCTCTGGTAGATAGGGAGGGTTTGATGATAGTCTGGTATCCAGAAAGGATGTAATGTTACCTTGCTGAGACCCACCAAATCCCCAATACAATGAGCCTTCATTGGACTGCCAAGCCTAGTTGTCTACTCCTACAACACACTCTGCCTCCCCAAGAGTCTGCTGAGCCACTAAGGAACAGAAGCCTTTTCTATCTTGCCTAACCAGATTGCCATCTTTTCTTGGCATCTGATGGGATCTTATTCTGTGGTCTGTCAACAGCACTTGCAAGCCAATCTAGGTGTGCCCCCCAGCTCCCTTGCCCAAGCCCAGACCCAGCACTAGCCCCAGAGCATGCTGCATTCTTCTGAGGCTGGTAGATGCCAGCATTTCTGAATAGCTTAACTGTTGGGTGGTAGGCTTCTTCTTTCCCTAAATCAGAAATAAAAATTATTTGGACAAAGAGAGAGCCAAGAAAGTAGAGGAGCCTGAGGCTTCCTGTTATAAATACCAGTTAGATTTCAGTGTTTGGTCCCACTCTTGGCTTTTCGCACTAAAAGTCATTTAGACACAGGGTCTTTGAAAAGGGTCTCCCCCATTTGGGGCAAGAAATGTAAAAGCAGGATAAAGATCTCTGTATTTAAAATTTTAAAAGAAGTTAATCAAATCAAGAGCTTAAGATACCCTAGAGTTTTCTCTAGTAAGTGACTTGTGAATTCTCTTACTTAAGTGTTAAGTGGGATGTTTTAAGTTCTTGATTTGATTAACTAAAAATAGACAAAGGGAGAGTTAATTCTATCTACACAATGTCAAAAGACGCGAGCTCATAAACCACCTCTACCACTCTGTCTAACTCTGGACAAGTGACAATCTCCAGGGGCCTCAGCTTCCTCAAGTGTAAAATAAGGTAACTGGTTGGCATAACCTCAAAAGTTCCTTCCATTTCTTAGGCTGTGAGCCTATGAAAGTGCCAGAGGAAGTGAGTTCTCCTTCCTTAGGGATTCTAGAACTAGAACAGTTTTCTACAAAGTCCCGGCCAAATTAGGCTTTCACATTGCTAAAGATGACATAAAGTCTCCTGAATAACCACAAAGGGATAATAGCCTTTCCAAGCCACAAAATACCCAGATAATCTAATGATGGG
This sequence comes from Gracilinanus agilis, assembly GCF_016433145.1. Classification (NCBI taxonomy): domain Eukaryota; kingdom Metazoa; phylum Chordata; class Mammalia; order Didelphimorphia; family Didelphidae; genus Gracilinanus; species Gracilinanus agilis. The sequence goes on from NC_058135.1 coordinate 120,997,498, forward strand.
GAAAAAAATGTATCTGTAAATTTCTCCACACTGTACTTTGCAGGGCTCTCATAACTGTTTCTCATAGAGAAAGGGGGGGATAACAGAAAAAAATAATAAACTTGGGGCCAGGAAGGCTTAAGAACAAATATTACCTCTGGCATCATCTGAATAATTAGACATAAGTTCTTTCATTTCTCATACCTCAATTTCTTCATCTATAAATTAGAGGTACTAAACCTGAAGTACCTATAAGAGACAAAAGATAAGGTGCTAAACAAGGACCCAGGGTCATGTCTTGTATCTGACTCTGGCCAAGTGACCAGGAGCAATTCATTTCACTTCCTTGAGACTCATTTCCTCTTCTTGGTAGAAAATTGGAGAGAATGTTTGACTTGAAGCCAGGAGGGGTTGATTTCAAATCCTGCCTCAGATACCTACTAGCCATGAGACTTTAGGCAAGTCATTTAATCTGACAGTACCTCAGTTTCTTCATTTATAAGATGAGGTTAATAATAGCACACAACAGAGTTGTTGTGAGAATCAAATACGTGTATGTAAGAGATTTTGTAAACATTAAAGCATTTATACAAAAAGGAACAATTCTTATTATCTGTTAAAAAATTATCAAGAAATAATTATTGAATTCCTACTATATACCAGGAGGGGCAAATAGATAGCATGGTAGATAGAACACTGGGCTTGAATCGGGAAAATTCATCTTCCTAAATTCAAATCTGAACTCAAACACTTACTAGCTCCTTGATCCTGGGCAAATCACTTAATCCCATTTGCCTCGGTTTCCTCATCTGTAAAAATGTACTGGAGAAGGAAACGGCAAACCGCTCCAATTTCTTTGCCAACAAAGCCTCAAATAGGGTCACGAAGAGTCGAACGTGATTGAAATGACTAAAAAAATAACAATGCACCAGATACTAGGCTAGGTGCTGGGTTTAAAAAGCCAAGTGAAACACTTCCTTCTTATGTTGAGGGGAAAAGCAGCATATAAACAAATAAATGAAACATGTACAAAATATAGAGCTCTAGCAAAAGAAATTAAAACTTTATGGGAATAGCTTGAAGTCCACCTTATCTCCACTGTGCTGGATCCTATTAGAACTGGCCCTACAATGCTTTCAGGGAGCCTCCAGAATATGAGCTGACATGCTCAATAGTCTTTATTCATTTACCAGAAAAGCAGTCATGTTACCCACCTGCACAACAGTTTGCTAAAAATTCACCATAAGATGACAAATCTTGGATTAGGGAATTGGCCCAAGACCATTTGTATCTGAACCTCAACAAATATCAGATGAGGACTGGAATAGCAACAAAAATAGTAACAAATAGCAAATGAATGAGTCCAAAAAGTTCCAGAAACAGTACCACTCACTACTTCTCATTCCCCCACAGGCACAAAATGGGCAGAGGGGAAAGGAGGTAATTTTGTCAAGTGTCCACCATGAAAAGAGAAAAAGCACAGAAAACCAAAATAGTGACTGCCAAAGACAATTTTAAATCTCTCAGTGGTGGTGTCATGACTGTCAATCATGAGGGTCTTAAAATCATCTAACCCACTTGAGGGGAAAGTCCATTCTGACATGACTTCCTCTAATTGACTTAACACCCAGCAGCTTAATATTAACATATTCAAAGTCTTCACTAAAGACAACCAGAAAAAATGTGGCTGGCAGCTTCCGCCTTGCACAGTATAAGATATGTCTCTGGAGAAAGAAAAAAACTACTCATCATTGCTACAGTGATAAAAATTAATGGGGAAGACTTTGCAATATTACAAGCATTCACCAACATGGCGGATCCCCAAAAATAAATTCAGCAAGAACTATCTTTGCTCTATTAGAAAACCTCTTCTTAGATTTTCCAAAACTACATCTTTAACTTAAAAGGGGGAAAAATTGTCTTAACTCACAGCAAGTAATAACAATACTCCACAAGGAAAATGAAAAGTTCTCCTCTAAAGCTTTCTGAGACTTACAAGTAATAAGATAGCCCCACCTTCTGTCTAAGGTCCAGGATGTATTATTTTCTGAGCCCTCGATTCCAATCTACAACAGGAGCAAAACTGCAAAAGCCTGAGTAAGAGACAGTTCTCTTCCTAGGACTCCCCATTTGTAGATTAATTACGTGTCATAATGGATTTTCTCTGTAATTTAAAGTGTGTATGTCTTGCTGCCTTAACTATATTATCAGCTCCCTCCATGAATGAACTATGTCTTACATTTCATTTGTAGCCTCCACTATGCCTAATAATGTGCCTCCATTGTAACAGGAATTCACACATGATTGACTGAATTTATTCTTTTCTTCCAGATCTGAGAAAAATGTAGTTTCCATTTTCCTCATCTATTCTACCTCTGTTCAGTCACCCCATGTTGCCATACTGAGTTTCCTTAGAAATTTATAGGGGAAGGGTCAGCTAGGTGACTTAGTGGATTGAGAGCCAGGCCCAGAGACTGGAGGTCCTGGGTTCAAATCTGGCCTCAGATACTTCCTAGCTGGGTGACCTGGGCAAGTCACTTAATCCCCATTGGTTAGCCCTTATTGCTTTTCTGCCTTGGAATCAGTGTGCAGTAGTGATTCTAAGTTGGAAGGTAAGGGGGTTTAAAAAGAAGAATTAAGAAATTCATAGGGGAGGGGAGGGAAAGGGAGAGGAGTGGAAGAAAGAAAAGAAGCTTACTGAGGAATAATGGAATAATAGAAAGAGAAGGATCTCTTTAGTTTTATCAAAATCTTTTAACACTTCCAGCTGGAAGTGGCCTATCTAGGAAACCATAGGATCACAGATTTAGAGTTGGAAGGGACCTGAGAGACCAGCTACCCTAACTTCATTTTACAGATGAGAAAAACGAGGCAGGCAGAGCTTAAATGACTAATCACACAGTTAGTATCTAAGTTAAGGTTCAAACTCAAGTCTTTCCAACTTCAAACCCTGGACCACCACATTGTCTTTCTGAAGGGTCTCCTAGGCATGATGGCTTCATCACAATGCCTCATTCCATCAGTTGGAAGGGATCTCAGAAGTCAATTAGTCCAATCCATAACTGTAACAAGAATCTCTTCTATTCCATCCCAACTTGAGGGTTTCTTCTATTTGATCCCAACTTAAGCTTTTGTGTGCTAGTTCCTTCTTCCCTTCTCCCATCTCCAACTATGGAAAATTTTCCTCTCCCCCAAAGTCCATCTTAAATGCCACCTCCTCTTTGAGCCTTCCTCTATCTACAGTTGAATTCTGTCCTCTGACTTCCAAAATCATTTTATTTTTACATCTCTAATGTTACTCTTCTCATGACCCTATGAATCTATATGGCCTTTTACTGGAGTGATGAATAACATGTTTCTTTAATCCCCAAATAGACTGATATCATAATACAGTGGCTAGAGTTAGAATAAGAGGCAAAGAACCTGGGCTCAAATCTCAGCTACTGACCGTGTATGAACTGACCATGTATGTTTGATTTATCTTGACACAGTATAAAATGAGAAGGTTGAATTAAATGAGCTCTAACATCTCTTCCCTCTCCAAATCCTAAGATTCAACTGTAAGGGAAGAATCATGCCCAATCCATCTTGGTATCCTTAGTATAATGTCTTACACAGACAGGAGTCACTCCTCCCACTTTAAAAAATGTCTCAAATTTTTTTTTTAAAGTCAAAGCTCCAGTTCTAAGAAAAATCTTTCAAGGAGTAGGAAGCATTTCAAGGCATGGCAACACCTTCTAGCAGAAGCTTTTTCCCAGCTAGAGGTACATCTCAAGTCAAGCTACAATAGCTGTGCTCTCATTTGTAAGCTCTCTGAAAATCAATAAACCAGGTCTGGTTAACAAAGTGTCCTAAAGAGGTTTTATAAAGTAATGTAACAGGCTGTCAATCCTTATTTGAAAAATCCTTTGGTAAGGAATTAAGCTGGACAGAAATGGCTTGTCTTTAAGACTGATAGAATGCTTCTGGGAGGGGAAAAAATACAATAACAGATGTTTGACCCCTGGTCTGAACAACTAAGCTTTGTAGTCACTTGGTACTGTCCTTTTGACTTTGATGGAAGGAGCAAATGCCAAGAGAAGGTATATAAGAATAAGAAACAAAATGGGTGTCCATTGACTAGAGAATGGCTGACTAAACTATTTTAGACACATAAGTGACGGAATACTATTGTGCAAAATGAAAATGAGGAATATGAAGAATTCAGAGAAACATGAAAAGGGCTGTATAAAATGATGGAGAGTAAAATAAATGTAACAAGAAGCATGAAACACTGCTTGCCTTCTCAGTGGATGGTGGAGTGGCTGAAAGGGGGAAGAGAACTCAAAAATGCTCTAAATGAATATAAAAAATGTTTTAATCTAAAAGAAGGAGCAAGAATGAGGAAGAGAAAAAAGTGGATTAAAAAATAGAGAACAAGGGGGAGAAAGAAAAGAAACTGTATAGAAAACAGAGCATTACTTCAGAATCCAAAGACCTGAATTCAAGTCTGTTCTCTGCTTCAGACTAGCTGTGGTCACACTTCACTTCTCAATGCCCCAGTAACCAAGACTCTAAGAGACAGAATAGATGCCAACCTGCACCTGAGCTCCCTCCACCAATGAGCTCACAGGTATAGTCAAAACCAAATCAAACCAGAAGTACAACAACCACAGTGACCACAGCACTGCACATGAAAAGGCACTAAAAGGAAGTCAAATTGTTGAGTAAGTGGGGTTGGGGGGGGGGGGGAAGAATGGTTGTGGAGAACAAATATTAACTCTGTAATTCTCCTCTTCAGAAGGAGGTGAGTAATTGCTAGGACAAGGACCCTAACAAATGGGGTTTTTTCCCTCATTTTTCTTTTTATCCAGAAGGGTTTGATTCAGGAGGTAGTTCTGGAAATGATTTGGATATGAAAAACAAACAGCATTAATTAAAAAAAATTTTTTAAGAAAAAAATGAAATAAGGTGCAGTAGTCATCATTAAGCATAAGGAGGACATTAGCAGTCAATGGGCCCCAGTGTTGAGTGTCCATTCTTTGGCTTCAGAGCTTGTGACTTTTCAGACCTGATATAGGAAAGGGAGTCAGAATCCCATTTTCATTGCCCAGAGGATTGCCCCAAGCCTTCTGCTAAATAAATTCCCTGGAACTTTGGACCAATCACAGACTCATCATTAGCTTCCCATAAACACAGGTGTTCAAGCTTTCACCTAGCCACTTGCCATTCTGAGATGGCAGGTAAGTTTATCACTCTTCTCCAGAGAAAAATATCCAGGCTACCCAAATGGTTGCAGCTGTATGCGTCTCATTGTAGGTATGTACATTACGATGTTTTAATGTACCAACAAAGAACTGTTCATTGATAGCAAAGAAACAAGAAAAGGTTGTATATTGAACCACATAAGAACAAAATAGCAAGAAGTTTTCCTTAAAGGGCAATTCTGACATCATAAGATCATGTGTTTAACCTTAAATGAGTATATCCAACCAAAAAATGAAAAACCTTATGGAGGGCTAGGGAGATGATGCATCTCTTTCTCATTCCATACCACTGCACAATACATGCTTTGGTGGCATCTTTATCATCTCATCCATGAAAAGGTGTGAGAACAAGAGGCTCTTTTGCCAAAATGCTGAAGCAAAATTAATCCTTCCCTCGCTGGATTTCCATGAAAACTAGCAATAAGATCAGTTACAATTCAGAAAGGAGACACTGGAAAGGACCAAGACAGGTTTAGAAAGAACCACCAGGATGATGATGGGCATATTTATCCTGTACTCAAGTCAAAATGCCTTAGCATGGCATGCCCAAAAAGAAGTCAATGCTTTAACCAGAAGAAAATAAATAGAAAATCATTTGATAGGCTCTTATTATGTCCCAAGCACTGTACCAAGAGCTAGGAATACATAGGGGAAAAAAGCAAGTCAGACTTAGCTCTCCAGAAGCTCACATTCTAATTAGGGGGGACGACATTATAAGAGAGGTTTCAATTTCGTGGCAAATAAATAGTAAGGTGAAGTGACAATTGGATGCAACAAGAAATGCAACAGGATGGATGGTAAGACCTGATGGGTCTTGATTAGTCATCATCTTTGACTATGGGAAGGAATCCAGTAGGTTCAATGGTCAAAACAGAGTGGAATTCTGGTCACCTCAGACAAAGGTAGGGATGAGAGTAAGGGTCAACATTTGGCCAAGAGTGGAACTCCTGTATTTGACAGGAACTACAAATGATGGTCAGGAGATTAAATTATGAGGAGGGAGCTAGACCTGGGGAATTTACTTGACTCAAGGTCACATGCAAGTTCTCTCACAGAATAGTTGGAGCTTCCTTTGCTGTACACACTTACTCAAGGTAGTAACTTTTCGAGGTAAATTTTCAAAGTAGTTTATTTATAAACCCTTACCTTTCATCTTAGAATCAATACTGTATATTGGCTCCAAGGCAGAAGAGTGGCAATGGGGGTTAAGTGACTTGCCCAGGGTCACATAGCTGGGAAGTGTCTGGGGCCAGATTTGAACCTAGGACCTCCTGTCTCTGGCCCTGACTATCAATCCACTGAGCCATGAGCCACCTAGCTGCTTGCTATATAATATTTCTATATAATAGTTATACATATGCCACCCCACAATTGACATTATTAGTACAGAACAGATCTGCCCCCTTACAAATCTCTTATCCTTACAGAACAGTAGACTCTTTAAGAAATACTTATTTAAAAAATCTTACTTTTAATTTTAGAATCAACACTGTGCATTGTGTCCAAGGCAGAAGAGCGGTAAGAGCTAAGCAAAGGGAGTCAAGTGACTTGCCCAGGGTCACACAGTGAGGGAGTATCTGAGGACCTCTTGACTCTAGATCTGGCTCTCTATTCACTGAGACACCTAACTACCCCCTTCAAGGAACATTTTTGGGGACTATCAGTTTGGAGCAGGGAAGGAGCTCTCCTTAGTACTAATCAGTGTACCATAACCTGGTTAGAAACTGCTTAGTAAGGAGCAAAAAAAAATTGTCCTTGAAAATACTAATCCTAACCTTTTCGCTTTGGCTCATTTCATTAATAGGTTCAATAATAAATACATGCATTAAAAAAAAAACTCTTACCTACCATCTTGGAATTAATACTAAGTATCAGTTCCAAGGCGGAAGAGTGCAAAGGGTTGGGCAACTGGGGTTAAGTGACTTTCCCAGAGTCATACAGCTAGAAAGTGTCTGAGGCCAAATTTGAACCCAAGACCTCCAATTTCCAGGCCTGGCAATCTATTCACTTGAGCTGCCTAGCTACCCCATGTGGAAAAAAAAATTTTAATGACTTTTTTATAACCTCAGGAGGAGAAAGTGAGTTATAAAACACTGAATCACAAAAGTTAGAGTTAAAAGAGAACTTTAAGGTCATCTAGTCCAAAGCCCTGATTTCCCATAAAAGTAACCTTATTTAAACTTAAATGAATATATCCAACAAAAAATTGAAAAACCTTAAGGGGGGGAATTGCATCTTCTTCTCATTCCCTAATGAAGAGGTTAATTAAATGACATATCCAAGGCCACAAAGATAGGAAATGGCCATAGGTAGTATTCCCAACTCTAGCTCCCACCTTACACTTTCACTGTCCTGATTTGAAATCATCTCTGTAGTTTCCAAGAAAAAATAAAAAGCTATAAAAATCACTTCATGACCAATTTTTAAATGCGAATAGAGAAATAGTATCTACTTTCTCTTTGCTTCATATGTGGAAGCCTCTCTTCCCCAAGTAAATTCTGTGAGGGCAGGAATTATTTCATTGTTGTCTTTGCATCAGTGTCTAGCACAGTGCCTGATACACAGTAGATGATTATTAATACGTGCCTGTTGATTTACTACTAAGAGAAACAGATTTAAGAGTAACAGAATGCTCAAGGTAATATGTCCCTATGCACTTCTCATTTGAGGTCAATCTAGTCTAGGATGTCCTGGGATCAAGTTCACACTTGCTTGCTCTGCTCTGGAGTTACTTTTCCTGCATACATACCACCTGCTTCCCAGGTGATTTTAATGTTCCAAATTTTACCCCATTATGGATTTTGCTATCTGCAAAGCTCATAGCATGAAAAATAACCAATGGCCAAAAGAATGACCCACCAGAGATGATAGGCTCCAAACCACTAACAGCAAGAGAAATGAAAATCAAAACAATTATTGAGGTTTTTACTCCACACCTTGAAAACTGGCAAATACAATAAATGGGGAGGATCAATGCTGGTGGGGCTGTGGGAGGACAGGCCCATTAATACCTTGTTAGAGCTGTAAATTAGTACAGTCACTCTAAAGATCAATTTAAAATTATGAAAGAAAAGTGAATAAAGAACCCAAAATCTTTGACCTCGTAGAGAATAACTGGGAAGACACCTCACAGAGAGCAAAGATAGCAACAAAGGTTGTACCCATAGTAAACTATTCGTGGCAGCAAGTTTTGTGATGAAATGGAAACAAAGTGAGTGTGTACACATTGAGAAACTACTTTTTTGAATGAAGTACATGTACGTAATAAAACATTTATTATGCAATTGGAACTGATGAATGTAAGAGACATAGGAAGATCTATATGAACTGATACAATGTGCAACTAGGAGAAATAAAAGTGCATTATACATAATGATTAGAGTAAAAGAGGCCACTAAAAAGAAGCTGACCTCTGAGTAGCCAAAACCAATGAAAGTCCTAGAAAATAGATAATGAATCATAATTCCCTACTCACAAAAGAGAGGAGGGAAACTACTAGATTAGAACATGTGCTCCCAATGAGAATGATTGAGGTGTTCTTGTTTGTTTTCATTTGTTACAAGGGAAGGTTTTATACACACACACACACACACTCTCTCTCTCTCTCTCTCTCTCTCTCTCTCCCTCCCTCCAAGTGATTTGAAGACAGGAGGCATCAAAAGAATTTCTTCTTTTGGAAAATGAAAGGAAAATAACCAAGGGCAAACACTAGCACCAGCCAATAGAATAATTTTATACTACCACAACTTTTGTTTTTCTTTATGGAATTTGTATATCCACAGGTCTCAGAGTTCACAGGCAATGGGCCTGAGCTAAGCAATAATGCCAAAGAATCCAAGGATATTCTCTCTCTCATGAGTAATTCATCAATATCTTTATAATATATGAACAAACCTGAAAACTGAAGGGGAAAAAGGCAAAGTGATGCACAAGGTAAGAAGACATCAATAAATTTTTTTAGAGAAAGAAAGAAATAGAACCAAGGGCAAGCACTAGCATCAGCCAACAGAACAAAATGTATGCTCCAAGAATTTTTGCTTTTCTTTTTGGAATTTGTATATCCATAGGTCTCAAAGTCACCATCAATGGGGCTGAGCTAAGTCACAAATAGCAAAGAATCTAAGGATATTAGTCTCCCTCTCATGAATACACAATAATACACAATTAATGTATAATACACTGATTATGTGTATTATGATGAACTGATAATACACAAAGAAACCCAAGTATACAAACTCTTAATACACAGAGGAATCTGAGAATCCCTGTTCTAAGTGAAGTGGGTTTTTCAATATTTTACTGAAGCCTTTTGTTTTCTGCATACCATCACTTCTCAATATATCCTTCACATTGAACTCTTTCCTTGTCAAACACAGAGACAAATAGTTAAACAAAACTAATCCAGTAAAGCAAGGGCATATGACAGCATTTGCAATAATATTAAGTCCTCATCATCTGCCATGTCTCTAGCAAGAGGCAGTGTTCTCCAGAATTAAGACTGTTCATTGAATTTAATCTGAGTTTAGCTGTGTCAATGAGAAATCTGGAAACCCCAAATTTACCCCTTTCTTTGGGAACTTAAGGAGATTGACTTAGTTTCAGACTGAACAATAGACCTTAAAGTACTCAATGACCCCAGTTTGAGTGGAACTAGTAGGATTAATCAAATGTTAAGTACCCTTTTTGTCCCATTTCCCAAGAAGACCAACACCTAAGCAGGAACCATCCTTTTAGTATCCATCAGTAGTAGACCACTCCCTGATACCCCAGCCTCTGGCTATAGCCCCTTTCCTAACCCTGCTAACAACCAGTCAGTATATGTTTGCTGTGCTTAATTCCCCAAAAGATATAAGATCCCTATGTTCTGTTATTCTTTGGAGAATTACCTAGGGAGATGATCCTCTCAGAGACACTCTCCCCAGAGCCCACAGGGTTCAACTCTATGTGCCCTTGGCTCTGTGTGCCAGTGAATATTTAAGGACCTGTCGCTTTCCTGATTAAAGATTTGGTTTTGCTAACTATTTTAGTGGTTCTGTGATTTTCCAGGTTGACAGCTGCCTTTTAAAGTAGTTTTCATGTGGATTATTTGTCAACATTGTGGATATCATTGCATCCATTCTTGTTTCTTTGATCTATGTCAGTATTTACAACTTCACGTATTTCTATTAATTGTTTGTGTTTGAGGGTACAATAATATGCCATTATATTCAATGATATAAATATGATATTAGAATTCAGTAACAAAACAAACTCTTAGTTTCTAGTTTTCCTTCAGTGTTTTCCAAACTACTACTAGTGAAAAAGGATCTGTCCCCATTAAAAGTCGGGCCGAACCTACAATATAAGAAATGGTGGGTGTAATGAATACAGAGGATCATGGACAGACCTACATGAACCGAGGCAGAGTTAAGGAAACAAGAGTCAAGAAAACAGTACAAACAATGATTACAACAACATAAATAGAAAGAACAAACACACACACACACACACACACACACACACACATACACACACACACACACACACACACACACACACAAAGGAATGGTACAAAATTCTAAAGAGCAAGTATGGAACCCAGATTGAATTTCTTGCCAGTTCCAGGAGGGGGGAGGGAGGGAGACAATTTGGTTCATATAATTTTGGAAAACTTTCATGGAAATTTATTACATGTAATTGTAAGAAAGAAAAAAGGAAGGAAAGGAAGAAGGAGGGAAGGAAAGAAAGAAGAAGGGAAGGAGGGAGTGTCGACTGTGTTTTTGGAACCACCAAGTTTGCCCCTGTCTCTTGGGAACTTGCCTTAAGGGAAGTCCCAGAATGACCTTGTCTCTGAACAATCTTTAAAGTAACTAATGATCCCACTTTAGGTAGGATTAGTAGATATTAGTAGACATAATCAAATATTAAGTGCCCTTTTTGTCTTAGAAGTTTCTCCCATTGTATCTAAGTCCTCTCCCTGGTAGCCCAGCTCTAAGCTGGAATCATCCTTTTGTATCCATTGTAGAGCATCAGCCTCTTCCCTGATAATCTAGCCCTGAACTCCTGTCCTTTATTCCCCAAAAGGCATATAAGACCCGCAAGTTCTTTTACTCTTTGGAAAATCTCCTTTGGCAATGTGTTTTCCCAGAGGCCCATAGCTTTGGCTCTGTGTGGTATTAAGCTCTTGACTCTGGGTGGCAGCTGAATCTTAAGCACTGTCTCTCACCTGACTAAAGATTTGTTCTTCCTAATTTAGTGGTTCTGTGGTTTCTTTGTTTGACAAAGTAAATGATCATTCCTTATTTGATAATCAATAAAAGTTATTTTCCCCTACTATGTGCAAGGTATTATGCTGAGAACTATAAGGAATAAAAAGATAACTAAGACATGGGTCTTTCTGTGGATGCTATAGCCTAGCAGGGGGGGAAAGTCTGAAGGAAGAGAAGTACAAAAGAAAGGAAAGAGGAATCAACTTTGTTTATGGAACCCCCCAAATTTTCCCCAGTACATTGGGAACTTGCCTTAAGGGAAGTCCCAGACAGACCTTGTCTTGAACTGAACAAAAAAAACTTCAAGTACCCAAGGATCACAGCTTAGACTGAATGAGCAGATACTAATTTATTCCACTAATCTCCCTTCTATATTATGCCTAGCCAAGATTGGAGGTAGCCCTGGGCTCTCTCAGCATCTGTGGAACTTATCAGCCTGGAAAGACTTCTATTCTCTCCCTGCTTATAAATCCTGCGTCTGTTGACCAAGGACCAATTTAGCTAAGCGCCAAAGGGCTCAATGCCAAAATGGCTGTAGGAGCTTCATCTGAGTAGTAGTTCAGATGGCAGTAGAAGAAGAGAGCTTGATTTGGGATCAGCGGACATGAGCTTCAATCCCAGCTCTGTGGCTCACTATCTCATTGATTGTTGCACATAATCACTTAAACCTGGCTGGCCTTGGTTTCTTTCTCTGTTAAATGAGGGGGCTGACAAGATGCTCTCTAAGCATCCTTCTAACTCTCAGTCCTAAAATCATAAGAAAATAAAATACAAAAATGTTATCTGGATTTGTGAAAGAAGCCTCACTCCTTTTGAGGCTGAAGTTACTATTTTAAGTATAATTATATCTGATGGGTTTATATTCCAAGTAAAAAATAAGCATGGTAGAGTAGGGGGCAGCTGGGTGGCTCAGTTGATTGAGACTCAGGCCTCAAGAGGGAAGGTCCTAGGTCCAAATCTAGCGCCAAACACTTCTAGAAGTGTGACCCTGAGCAAGTCCCCCATTGCTTAGCTCTTACTTGCTTTCTTCTGCCTTGGAACCAATAAACAGTATTGATTCAAAGATGGAAGGTAAGGGTTTAAAAAAATGAACAGGCTACATCATTGTTATTTAAGACTGTTTAGTAACAGTCTATTATAGGCTGAACAGAATGGGGATGGAAATGCTGTTCCTAGGCAGAGAAACTTCCATCAGTTGGAATAAGTAGCCCAAATAGGAGCTTCTTGTCATTATCATTCTTTTAAGGAGTGTGGAGCAAGTCAGTTCATCAGGACCATAAGAAACATGTTTCTCTAACAGAGCTATTTCCTGAGTTGGCATTTTAGCAAATCAAGCATTTGAAATAGTGTGGCAGCCCTATCTTAACTAACAGATTTAATTTCAGAGAATCCTCTTACATCCCCTTCAAATGAGGAGGTTGGAGAGAGAAAGCAAACCAGTCTTGCATAAAATATAGTCTACATATTTCCTTTTTTTTTTTAAAGAAGGCCACTTGAATTAGCTTCAGCTGAACTACTGGATTGAAAAGAGCATATAGAGCAATTATATCCTCTCAACCAATCAGAAACATGCCTAGGAATTTTTGTCCCTAGGTTCAAAGGAGATAATAGGAAATGGTAAACAACCAAAGGAGGGGAGGGAAAGAAGACAGATGGGAGATAGGGACCACAAATAGCACTCAAGACATTGGGTACAGAAAGCATCTGTATTAGAGGGGCAGATATTATCCTGTGGCAGAGACCTTGGGAACCCTCCAAGGCTGCTGCTGAAAAGGCTATCTACACCTCTACTCCTTCCAGAAAAGAGCCATCTGGTAGCCTCATATTTTGACTAATTATTCTTGATAAACAGACACTGAGGCCAGTTGTTTCTTCCCACTGGAGAGCTAAAAAGCCTGATACTTGAGTGGTAAATCTCACAGTCAACAGAGTTCCTTTGGGGGAAGAGGTTGAAAGGGAGTACAGAGTCAATACTCCCCAATCCCTCAAAGCATAACATGAGATATGATTCCAGAGGATCAATGAGAAAGCATTCTACCCACCTCCTCAAAGAGAGATGGGGGACTCAAGTTGCAGAACAAGGCATTGTATTTTTGAATTTGGCCAATTCCGGAATTTGTTTTGCTGGATTCTGCCTATTTGTTTCATGGAGTTCTTTTCTCCCAATGGAGAGGTGGGAGAAAGAGAAAAAAGATTTTTGTTTATTGAAAAAAATAAAATAGAATCATTTTAAAGTATAGAGTTAGAAGGCACCTTAGAGATCATCTAGTCCAACTCCTTCATTTTACAAAAGAGGAATATGAAACCCAAGAGAAAGGAAGTACCTTTCTCAAGGACATAAAGGGAGGTTGATTAAGAGATATAATGAGAGGATATAATTACTAACTATTCTCATGTTATAGAAAATGAGACTGAGTTGAGGAAGTATTAAATGGAACCTCAATCTCATCAATTCACTGGAGTTAGAAGGAACCTTAGAGACCACCTTGTCCATCCACTTCATTTTATAGAGAAAACAGAGACCCAGAGTTAATATCAGAGAGGGAACGTGAACCTCTGTTTGTCATTCAGTCATTTTTTCAGTCATGTCCAATTCTTCTTGACCCCATTTAGGGTTTTCTTGGCAGAAGCATTGGAGTGGTTTGCCATTTCCTTCTCCAGTTCATTTTATAGAGAAGAAACTGAGAAAAATAGGATTAAATGGCTTGCCCAAATCACACAGGGCAGGGTGTGGATCATTTCCAGATAGGTTCTGTAGGCAGAGATCATGGCAGGGCACAAAAATCCTTGTCATCTAGGTTGAGGTCCTGGGTGGGAGGCTTATTCTCTGATGAATCCCCAATCATTTCTTCCCCAAGCAAAAGGTCTCAGTAAGTGTTTGAGGCTGGATTTGAACTCAGGAAGATGAGTTTTCTTGACTCCAGGCCCAGCACTTTATCCATTCAATGTTCTACCTAGTTGTCCTACCTTGAACCTACGTCTCCTGAACTGCTGCCAGGGTTCTTTGAGGCAAATTACCAAAATATAAGAGTGAAAGAAACATCTAGAAAGATATTAAATGTCTCCATGGCAGAAAGGCTGGCATCTTTTTTTGCACTTTACTGCCTAAGGCGCCTTTACCATCACCAGGGCTGTGAAATATGAAAGAGTTCCTAGGCCTATAATAAATGAAAGAAGAAAACCTAGGAGGAATTATATGGAAATTTTAGAGAAACCTAGGAAGAATTACATGAAGTGGTGCAAGGGAAGTGAATAGAATCAGCAGAACAATTTATAAATTAACAACAATGTAGACTTGAGAATTTTAATCAATGAAATGACTCTTCATAACTCCAGAGGGCCAAAGATGGCACACCAACCCTCTTCTGGCAGAGAGGTGCCCCCAGGATATAGAATGAATGAGGTACACATTTTCCCCAAACAGCCAACAGGTGGATTATTTCTTGCTTGATTGGGCATATTTATTAAATGTAATGCTTTTCCTCAAATGGGGAAAGGTGCTTAGCAGAATTTTTTTTAAACCCTTAAAGAGTTCCAGCCATGTGAATATGGTGAAGTTCTTTTTTAAATATTGCAAATATATGTATAATTAGTGATGTTTTTCAAATATGGGTTCATAATAAATTACAACCTCAAATCTGTTTTGAAAAGAAATAAACAGTAAACCACAAGGCTGTAAGTTACAGGTGCTATGAAATGCAATCATCATTTTAGAAGGATGTGCTTAACTGATTTTGTTTTTTAAATAAGAACATGGAGAAGAATATTAAGATGCTACTGATATGTCAAAAAGTGCATCAATGAAATGTTTTTTGAAAGAAAAAAAGGAGCTCCTAGACCTGGACCGGCAGTCCCCCTCAATGGTCAGTTGGTCAGTCAACTAACATTTATTTAAGTACCTACTATGTGCCAAATATTGCATTAATGTGCTGGGGATATAAAAGAGAGGGAAAAAAAACACCTGCCTGCTCTAAAATATCTCACATTCTAGGAGAGAAACAAAACACAAATAACTATATTCTAGGAGAGAAACAAAACACAAATAACTATATTACATATGTGTATGTATGTGTGTACTGTGTTGCACAGTATACACATACATACACATATATACATATTCTATAATATGGTAATATTTAAAATATACATATATACATAATCAAAATAAATTAATTCTATGTATAGTTATGTTTTAACAATGTATTATATAGCATATATTCATTATATATGTGTTATATAATATACTTAGAATAATTTGGGGATAGTCTCAGAGCAAAGATCATCCCTAGTTTATCAAATATAGGATCAAAAGATTAAAGAGGACTGTGAAGGGCTTTAGCTGAGGCTCAAAGAAAGCCAAGAGACAGAGGTGAGAAGAGAGAACTTTCCAGTCATGGGGTACAATGAAAATGTTCACATTTGGCAGCTGAGTATCTTATAGACCAAACAGGAGCCGTAACAGCAGGAGGTCAGTGACACTGGATCCAAGCAGTTTGATAGCTGAGTTTGGGATGAATTTAAGTGGGAAGAGCCCTGAGGCAGGATGATGGATCAGGGGTGAGGAGAGGAGGACCTGTATCAGGTGGTGGTAGCAGTGTTCCAGGAGAAAAAGGATGTATACAGGAGGTGATATGAAGGTAGAATCACCAGGATGTGACTTTTTTTTGACATGGTGAAGTGACAGAGAATGTGGCACCAAGGTTGACAGGTAGGCTAAGAGCCTGGGTGAGTAGAAGATGGTGGCACACTCTACACAACCCAGGAAAGTTAGGAATAGCAGAGGGTTTGGGAAAAAATCCCAAATGAGTTCAGTTTAAGACTAGATGTCTACAAGATACCCAGTTCAAAATGTCCAAAAGGCAGGGAGAGGGATGAGACTAGAGGTCAAGAAAGGACGAGACTGGACAACTAGCTATGAGAGTCATCTGCATAAAGATGATAAGTAAAACCATGGGAGCTGATGATATTACCAAGGATGGCTCAGGACAAAGGGAACATCAATAAGAGGATTTTGTTATTAATTTATTAAATTTAGCACATGAAAAGTGTTCTAAATCTCTAATAATTAGAGAAATGCAAATCAAAACAACTCTGAGGTATTACCTCATACCTGGCAGATTGGCTAAAATGATAGAAGGGGAGAGTAATGAATGTTGGAGGTGATGTGGCAAAATTGGGACATTAATGCATTGCTGGTGGAATTATGAATTGATCCAACCATTCTGGATGGCAATTTGGAACTATGCCCAAAGAGCACTAAAAAATTGCCTGCCCTTTGAACCAGCCATAACACTGCTGGGTTTATACCCCAAAAAGATCATAAGGGAAAAGACTTGTTCAAAAAAATTTATAGCCAGCAAAAAACTGGAAAATAAGGGTATGTCCTTCAATTGGGGAATGGCTGAACAAACTGTGGTATATGCTGGTGATGGAATACTATTGTGCTGAAAGGAATAATAAACTGGAGGAGTTCCAGGTGAACTGGAGAGACCTCCAGGAATTGATGCAGAGTGAAAGGAGCAGAGCCAGAAGAACATTGTACACAGAGACCAATACACTGTGGTAAAATCGAATGTAATGGACTTCTGTACTGGCAACAATGCAATGACCCAGGACAATTCTGAGGGATTTATGGTAAAGAACGCTACCCACATTCATAGGAAGAACTACAGGAATGGAAACAAAGAAGAAAAACAACTGTTTGAACACATGGGTTGAGGCGGACAGGACTGGGGATGTAGACTCGAAACTACCACACCAATGCAACTATCAACAATTTGGAAATAGGTCTTGATCAATGATACATGTTAAAATCAGTGGAAATGCACATCAGCTATGGGGGGGGGGGTTGTTTTGGGGGGGTGAAGGGGTAGGTGGGAGCATGAATCATGTAACCATGTTAACTTTTCTTAAAAAATAAATATTATTAAATGTTTTTTAAAAATGAGGAGGTTAAAGAAAAAAAACAATTGGGAGGCCTCCAAAATATTTTCTATATCCAAATAAATAAATAAATAAATTTAGCGCGTGAATTAAGAAAAAATTAATTCTTTTAAAAATATTACAAATATACATATAATTAGTGATGTTTTAAAACATGAGTTCATAATAAATTTCATTTTAAAATCTGTTTTAAAAAGAAATAAACCATAAACCACAAGGCTATAATGTTGCAGGTGCCATGAAATATACTTTGGGGGAAAAAAGAATTCAGAGAAATATGGGAAACCTCATATTATGTGATATTAAGAAAGCAGAGCTGGGGTGGGGGTGCAGTTGGGGAGCTCAGTAGAAAGAGATTCAGGCCTGAATATGGGAGGATATAGGTTCAAATCTGACCCTGAATACTCCCTAGCTGTATAAACCTGGACAAGTCACTTAACCCTCAATATCTAGCTCTTACAAGTCTTGTGCCTTAGAACCAATACACAGTATTGATTCTAAGATGGAAGGTAAGGAAAGAAAGAAGGAAGGAAAGGGAAGGGGAAGGGGAAGAGGAGGGAGGACCAAAAGAAAGACAAAAAGAAAAACTAAAGAAAAATATACACACTGAATACAACAATGTAAATGAAGACATCCTGAACTGTTGCAATACACTGGTCAATGCCATTCTCCCTGGAGGTCCAAGTTAAAGGGCACATTCTTTCAGTTAGCAATCCATGAGCTAATTGTTTCAGGGAATGTATGTTGTAAGAGGGGTTGTTTGGATGTTTGCTAAGAAATGTCTGCTGGGGAAAGGGAAGGAAATGGGCATTTATTGTCTACTATGTGTCAGGTCCTGTGTAAGCACTTGACAAATATCTCATTTACACCAAAATAAAACAGTCAATACATGCCTTTAAACATAAAAAATTACAAAAGAAGGAAAGGCTTTCCCTGTGATTGACTCAAAAGCAGACGTGAACTTTCCTTTTTCCCATGGGATGGAAACAAACTAAAAGAGGATCATTTTAGGAAGCAGTAAGAGATAAAATTGGAAAAGGAAGGGGGGGGGGGGCACCTTCAAGGGTAAACCCAAAAAGAAAAGAATTAAGTTGTGTTTTGTTTTGTTTTTTTTAAACCCTTACCTTCCATCTTAGAATCAATACTAAGTATTGATTCCAAGGCACAAGAGCAATAAGGGTGTCCATTTTATCCCTTACAAGGGCTAGGCAATGGGAGTTAAGTGACTTAAACAGGGTCACACAGCTAGGAAGTGTCTGAAGTGAATTTTGAACCCAGGACCCTACCTTCTCTAGGCTGGGCTCTCAATCCACTGAGCCACCAAACTGCCTTGCCCCTAGGATTAAGCTTTTATGATCTCTTCAAGTGCCTGACACCATGCTTTCCATGTAGGTGGAATTTCAAAAGTCTGTTGTTTCATAAAGGGAGAATGAATGAATGAGCAGATAAACAGCATTGCTTGCCAGGCTAAAGAGCTGAGAATTTAACCCAGAAGAGCAATGAAGAGTCAGAATTTTTCAACTCAATTGTAACACGATAAAGGAAGTGGTTCTAGAAGATTAACTAGATGGCACTGTACGGGAGAGAAGGCAGTGATCCAGGATGAGGTCACAAAGGCTGTGCAGAGGTAGAAACAAACCTATTTCAAAGCATCAGGCAGATGTGGGAGACCTCTCCTAGATAAATAGACTTAATCATTCACTGAGGACATGAAAGACAGGGGAAAGGGAAGGACGACTGTAAGTAGAAATCAGCAACCTTTCGGATACCAAGGTACCAAGTTACTGGATTTCAGTTTTCTGGAAAGCTAGAAGCAACAAGGAGTTGAATAGATACCAATCAATTCAAAAATATATCTTCCACAAACTGTGGGCAAATTAAAGAGGAACAAATTCTTCTTTTAAAATGTAAGTGTCCCTAGGAGAGTTAAGCCTCATTAATACCTTAATGTGAATTATTTTTAATTAGATGGCCAAATCACTTTTATTCCAAACAAACTGAAAGAAAGGAAGGACTATTTTGAGATGCTAAAAAGGAGAGGTTATTGTGTACCAGGGGGTACTTGGCAGTCATTCTGATTCCACTGAGATCATTTCTCCTTTGGGACTGGCACAACTATGGTCCCTAACGATGAGACATAAAACCTATGACCAGGTCCTTATGAGATATAAAATAAGAATATAAAATCCCTCCAAGGTTATTTGATGGGGGAAAAATATTTAGGGGGGGAAACAAAAAACTTTTAAAACCACAAAAAATCTATGACATGCCTGAATATATTCCAATATTATAAACTCAGAAGAGGAGTGTTTATTTTCCTTTAAAACTCTAAAGCTAATTGCTACAAAAATTGGATCATGACAAAAAAAACAGGTGTTTGGGGTGGGAACAAATGTTGCAGAATGTTTTGGTTTTGTTCTCTCTGGCAAGAATTGGGAAGTTTTCTAACACGGAGGGACAAGAAAGAAGAAAATCCTAAGAGGAAAATGAACTGTTGCCATTAGTTAGCACAAGCATATCTCTCCTAATGTTCATAGTCATAGAATCAGAGATTTGGAGATGGAAGAAACCTCAGAGCCCAACTCCTTCATTTGGCATATGAGGATGTTGAGTTCTAGAGATGTTAAATGACATGCCCAAGGACACACTAATAGTATCAGAGGAGGAAATTGAACACAGGTCCTCAGACTTCAAAGCCAGGGCTCTCCCTACTATACAACACACTATTAGCAAAGGGCATTACAGTAGCCAGTTAGTTGCACAAGAATTATGTTAAAACAATTGGTGGGGAAGGTTGTTCAGTGGATTGAGAGCCAGATCTAGAGATTCAAATCTGGCCTCAGATTCTTCTTAGCTGTGTGACCTTGGGCAAGTCATTTTACTTCCATTGCCTAGTCCTTACTGACCTTCTGCCTTGGAACCAATATATAGTATTGATTCTAAGATGGAAAGTAAGGGTTTAAAAAAAAAAAGATAAATAGGTACTTCCCCTAACTGGACAATGATACAGATTTCATGACTTCACAATAGGGTCTGGCAGGATTTGACAATATTTTAAGTCTTTAAAAAAAAGCTCGACTATCCACAATTCTTGGCATTTCACAATCCCAGTGAGTAATCATATTTTAAAACTGCCCTTTTTAGTTTGAATACTGCCTTTATGATCATTTAAAGAAGAAGAAGAAACTTTGCAAAGTCAAAGCCAAAAAACACATCGCAAGCCGGCGATGTGTTCGACAGTCAGGTAGCAGTGTTCATTCCCCTATATAATGAGCTTTATCTGTCTATAGTTCTTGACTCTTATGTCATGGACCATTACAAGGATCTATTTGGGTTCATTCAAATCCTTTAGTTGTACTAAAATTTAATTATTTTGGATACTGCTGGAATCAATGGGTCACTGATGTGGCTTAGGAATCTTCTTATTATGCAGAGTTTCTTGTGGCAGTGAGATCTATAATGCATAAAAGTATCTGACCTATACCTCTGTGCATACAGAGCTCTGAAAGCAGCTTCCAAACCACTGATTAAACAGTGCCCCCAGACAGGTCAATACCACCTTTCTCCTACCCGAGAGAAAAACAGCCAAGGTCATCTGGCCAAGAAATGAATCAATAGACACAAAGTAAGCTGAACAAAGTCGGGAGTACAGACATATATCCTACTGTCTGCAGAGCAGAGCTGAAGGGCATTTATTTCACTGATCATCTCAGCCAGCCCCTTCAGTTTATAAAGGAAGAAACTGAGAGGTCCTGGGAAAGGAAATTACTTTCCTTAAGTCACAAGAAAATAATTAGGCGCAGGATCTGAACCCCTAAACCAGTATTCTTTCTACTATATTACAATGCCACTTGGTAGAGGAGTCTTCATCTTCCTGTAAAAGTTTAAAGCTAGTTGCTTTAAAATTGGATTGTGGTGAAATCCAAAAATTTGGATCATGGTGAAAAAAAAACAAAAACCAGGGAAAATGTAATGAATGTGTTTCTCACATTAGTAGAATGTGAGCTGGTTTCCTCTTTATAATGATTGTATCTCATCCTATATGAGATACTTGAAAAATGTCTTGAAAACCTGCAAGATCTTCTTTCACATGTCAACCATTGGTTTGCCATTTTAAGACCAGAAACTTCATTGGCAATTCAGTAAATGAGAGCCCAGAAAACCTTTCCTTTGTCGCCTCACAAACACCTACTATGCACAAGTGGCCCCCATTCATTCACTCAACCCAAGCATCGCCTAAGCATGGTAACATGACTATGTTTCTCTCCTACTGGGAAGGCTGAAGCTGGTGGATTTGGGGAATTCAGAAGTTCTGAATTGCCAAAGCCTAACCAACTAAGCCCAGTCCCACTATTCCAGAGCATTCCTGAGAGGGGATGGAGCCCAGACTGCTTCAGGAGGGGCAGACCCAAAAAAGTCAGAAACCGCAGAGGCCCTCAGCAGTGAGATCCTATCAAGTGGCCCAGCCTGGGGGAGAGAATAACACACTAGCCCATAAAAACAAAAATAGCATTGATTATGTGCCAAGCTCTGTGCTAAAGACTCGAGATATGTAAACAAAAAACAAGCAGATCTTTCTCTCAGGGAGTTCACCTTAAATATAAAATAGATATAAAGGAATTTCCAGAGAGGGCACTAGCGGCTGGGGGAAATCAGGATTGGGCTTTCTTAGGAAGAAGACTGAGTTAACTCAGACGTAGGAGGCATGGTTGGAATGAAGATACCACCCAAAAGACTGAGAAGGAGCCCACTGACAGGTAGGTGGAGAATCAGGAAAGGACGGTGTCTTGAAAGTTCAAGAAGGAAAGGTTTTCAAGGACAAGGGAATGAAAGACAATTCCAAAAGCTGCAGAGAGCTCTACTGAGAATAGACTATCATATTAAGAGTTAGAGCAGAGGTTAAGAGAGAAGAGTTTCAACCAGATGATGGGACTCACAGTCACAAGACCAGTGAAGAAGTTGGGGCTAGAATTCAGGTTTCTTAAGTTATTGCCCTGTTGTTCTTTGTCACACAGATGCATTCTGCTTGGTCCCAAGAAGGAGCGTATGAGAAGAGGGGAGGGATAGAGAACAATGTGTGGAAGTTGAAGAGAAGCAGGTTTACAAGAGTTACTGAGAGCAGGCAGGGGCTACACATGTTTGTTTGGAGGTTTTTTCCCTAGAATTCATCACTATAGGACCCAGAAGGAAAAAATGAAGTCCTTTCTTTGGGCTGGGTCCACCAATACAGTCAACTTTAGTTTTTAGTTAATTTTCTGGTGGTAACTAGGTGGTACAGCAGATAGAGTACTGAGCTTGGATTCTGGAAATCATCTTCATGAGTTCAAATCTAGCCTCAGATATTAGTTTCTGTGACCCTGGGCAAGTCACTTAACCTTTTTTGTCTCAGTTCTTCATCTGTAAAATGAGCTGGAAAAGGAAATGGCAAACCACTCCAGGACCTCTACCCAAAAAAAAAAACAAAAACACAGAAATAGAATCACAGAGACATGACTGAACAATATAGATTTCTAATCTACAACCTGATCATCTAGAAAATGTCCAGAAGGTAACCAGGATGTTGAAGGAGCTCAGTTTGTGTCATATGAGGATCAGCTTGTTGTACCCAAATTTTAATACCTAACCCAGGTTCTTGGCAGGAAGAAGAATCACTCTGACAATGCAATATGCAAGAAGAGGCTCATTCTTTACTAGAATAATAGCTAGGGTCACTAGGCAGAGAAGCATGCCTGAACTGACCCCTTGGAATTCTTAGCCAAGAGTTTATATAGAAATGTTTGGGGAAGGGGGTTGGTACATACATAATTATCAAGGTAGTGTCAGGGACAGGTGGTCAGGAAGCATCTGGGGAGGGGGAGTTTCAGGGTCAGGGATCTGGAAGCATTTGGCAAACATACATTAAGTAGGCAAATATTGTTAAGCAGGCAAATATAGACAAACATTCCTCAAGAAGGTTAATATCCATCAGATAAGATAGCTTCAGTTTTAGGCTTATCATAGGGGGAGATAAGGAAGACTGTATTGGGAAACCTTGGGGGCTGGGGGTAGCTTGCCCAGGCCAGAAATAGTTCAGTAGACTGCCAGACTGATTTTTAAATCCAACAAGCTAAAGGAACTGGGGATGTTTAGCCTAAAAAAGCACACTCTGAGGGGACATTGTAATTATCCTTGAGTAATTTGTAGTATTGTACTGTCAAGTGGCAGAGAGAATAGATTTGTGCCCCTATTGCCCCAGAGGGGAAAACTAAGAGCAAACAGGGAAGAAGAGTGATTGGAATTTAGGCAAATTAGCCTTGATGTTAAAAAGTTCTGTTTGACTTTGGGCAGGTCCTTTACTCCCCTGTGTCTCTGTTCATTGATCTATATCCTCCCTCACCCAGGAGTTCCCAATTTGGATAAAACCACAAGTGGAGTTGCTATCTAGACTTATGTAAAGCATTTTGAAAGCTGAAAGCAGTACTAGGAACATGGGTGGTCATGGGTCCATATGACCATTCCAAATGAAACAGTTCTGCATTATAGTTGATTAATCAGACTGGTTTGATTGCAGTGATAATTATATATAATTATATAATAGTAATTGATTGATTACAGCCAGTTACAGATTTCTTCATTTTTTCTCTGTTCCCATTGTTTCATTTAACTAATCTGTATATGTAATTTGATTAACAATTGTCCCACAACTTCAGAAGTATTTTCTGGGAAACCACTGGAGTCATTAACAGCACCTGGCATTAATAGTATGGAAGTTGATGATTTTTTATTTACAGCTTGAGAATCCTTGGAGAGTTTTTTTTTTAATAGGAAGAAGCATAACCAATGTAACTACCTAGCACTGATCAAACTGGACCTTGACCAAGAATGCTCACAAGGGGCAGCTAGGTGGCACAGTGAATAGAGTGCTGGGCCTGAAATCAGGAAGATTCCTCTTCATACACTTACTAGCTGTGTGACTTTGGGCAAGTCACTTAACCTGTTTGCCTCAATTTCCTCATCAGTAAAATGATCTGGAGTAGAAAATGGCAAATCTCTCTAGTGTCTTTGCCAAGAAAACCCCAAAAGGGGCCATAAAAAGTCAGAAATGACTGAAAATAACTAAATAACTGAAATGAGAGTGAATCTGCTTCTCCCTAAAGAAACAACAGTGCCAGATCTAAAAATAGGCTCATGGGGTAGAAACACAGAAGGAAAACATTTGACATATCACCTGTTTATATGGGTATAGGTTGTGGGGTTTGGGTTTTTAAAAGATTACTTACAAAAATAAATAATGTAGAAATAGGTATTGAGTGATAATACATGTATAACCCAGTGGAATGGCTCTGGGAGGGGGAAGGGAAAAGGGAAAGAACATGAATCATGTAACCATGCAAAAATACTTAAATAAAAATAAATAAGATAAAATAAAATGGGCTCACAATGATGGGCCAAACACCCTCAGGTCAGCCTCCTTTTCCTTGTTCATGTTGATAATGTACCTCTCACAAAATTTGCCCTCTCCTGTAATGCAAAGATGCAACAAAAGCTTTTGCCCTTGCAAAAGTTAACTGAAAACTTCTGGCAGTTAGAAGCCTTAGAATCCTGACAGAAGTTGAGTTGGAACCTGAGGCTTGAAGAGAACAGAAGGTCCAAATGAAGCTCTGCTTTTGGTTTTCAGCTTTGCTTTTGGCCTGTGCCTTGTCTCTGGACAATTTGAACCTAGTTAATTTCTCTGGACCTCTCCCTGACCTTCTCCATATTGTCCCCTTGTTGCCTTTTCTGTGTTTTTCCTACGGGCCCTGGGAGGAAGGGTTGATTTTTGGATTTTAGTGATTATACTTTGTGGGTTTAGTTTCCCTATAGGCAAGTAGGACATCCTTGAATCAAACTATCCCTTATTTTATTGATTTAGTATACATTCTACTTTAAAGGCAGCCAAATCTTTCCTAGTTGGGAGAGCAGGCTCTCTCTGTCTAACCCACTCCTGTGACCCTCCCCCATCTTGAGTTTCTCCCCAGCAGCTGTCAGAAAACCCTAAACCCCTCTCTCCTTCTGACTAACCCTGAATAATAATAAATCCCCTTGTTACCTACTCAAACCCTTTGGTGAATCATTGTGTTGAAGATTAGGCGAGGGTTGAAGAGGGAAGGAACTATTTTCTTTTACTTCTTGAGGGAACTGGAGGCATCCATCTTGGGAGGAAGTCATTCCTCCTGAACCCTTGAGGGACTTGAGAAACTGACAAGAAAAGCCCTCAAGGCAGATTTAAACCATTTCTGGTTGGCCCAACTCTTTGTATCTATAGAGATACCTTTCCTGCCTGGAAGGGTTCAGCCTATTCCCCCCCAGCATCCTCTGTCTCTAGCCTGAGAGTCTAGCCTGTTCAAGCTGCCTCTCCTGAATACTCCACCTATTTCCCTTACCATCCAATTTACCACCTTGTCCATTCCTTCCCTAATCTCAGCCATCCCTTTCATTCCTCTCCTATAACCTCAATCACCACCAACCCATCCTTATATCCAAGGATTAGAGAGCACCCAACTTTATTGACTACACTCCTCAATACCCCACTTTCCTGGTGTGATTGCTGCCTTTGTCAAAACTGTCTTCTGAATTTCCAAATCTTTTTGACCCAAGGGAAAATATTTCTATGGTTCTGGGAACATTATTATTTTGGGGTATACCTATAGAATTGTCATTACAATTTAAGTGGCACTACACTGGTTGGGAGATAACTGAGGACATAAACAAAAAGGATGAGTTGCCATATAGAGGCAACCACAAAGTCACCAAGCATTTCTTAAGCAGATACTATGTCCCCAACTTGTAAACAGCAGAGACATAAGTGTGGGAACAGAGTGTGCCATACCTGGTCAGATCAATCATTTGTACACTGATTCTGTTATAATGGAAGGTTCCACAGAGGAAAGATGATATATCAGTAAGCAACTTTAGTGCTAAAAAGGCAGCTTAGGTGGCTCAGTGGAGGCAGAGACGGGATTGTAGTCAGGTGATCTCTAACTTCCTCTTTTTTTTTAGTAAGTTTTTATCTTTATTACATTTTTCCAAATTACATGTTGATACAGTTTTTAATAATTGTTTTCTAACATTCTGCAATCCATGTTCTCTCCCTCCCACCCACCTCCCTGAGATAGCAGGTAATATGGTATAGGTTACACATGTGGTATCATACAATACATATTTTTATGTTCATGTTGTAAAAGAAGATTTATATGACTTACATAAGAAAAAAATTCATGAAGGAAATAAAATGAAGAATGGTATTCTCCAATATGCATTCAGAAACCAATCAGTTGCTTCTATAACGGTGGAGAACCTTGTGTCCATCCTGAATCCCTTGGAGTTGTCCCGGACGCTTGCCTTGTTGATAATAATGAACTCATTCACAGTTGATCATCAGTCATTATTGCTGTCGCAGTGTACAACATTCATATCACTTTGCATCATATAAGTCTTTCCAGGTTTTTCTGAAATCATCTTATTCTTCATTTCTTATGGCACAATAGTTTGCCATTACAATCATATGCCACAACCACAGTCATTCCCCAGTTCGTGGCTATCCCTTCAGTTTACAGTTCTTTGTCAACACAAAAAGAGCTGCTATAAGTATTGGTAGAAATAGGTCTCTTTCTCCTCTCTTTGATCTCTTTGGGATATAGACCTATAAGAGTATTGCTGGGGGGCAGCTGGGTAGCTCAGTGGATTGAGAGCCAGGCCTAGAGACGGGAGGTCCTAGGTTCGAATCCGGCCTCAGACACTTCCCAGCTGTGTGACCCTGGGCAAGTCACTTGACCCCCATTGCCTACCCTTACCAACCTTCCACCTATAAATCAATACACAGAAGTTAAGGGTTTAAAAATTAAAAAAAAAAAAAAAGTATTGCTGGGTCAAAGGACATACATGGTTTTGTGATCATTAGAACTCTAATTTCCTTAAAGTTTAAATGCTGCCCCCTACACAACACCTCCTCCCCAGTCCATCTTCCAACTTGGGCATTTTCAATGGCTGCATCCTCTGTACCTGGACATCTCACTCTCCTCATATCTAATCTGTTTCCTTCCAATCTCAGCTAAAACTCCCATTCTACAAAGTCTTTTCTGATTCTCCATAATTCTAGGGCTTTCCCTTTGTTGATTATCTCCAATTTATCATCTATATCTTGTTTGTCCCTATCTGTCTACATACTGATGACTCCTGTTAGGCTCTGAGCTTTTCCAGAACAAGGATTGCCTTTTGCCTTTCTGCAGTGTTTAGGACAATGCCTGGCACAAAGTAGGTGCTTAATAGATGCTTGGTGACTTACTGATCTCTTCCCCTCACCTTGTTTGATTGTTAGCATTCCTTCTCTCCTGAAATTACTTTGTTAAAAAAAAATAAAAAATACAAACACACACAAAAACTGCATACAGGCTGTATCCCCCAAGTAGATTATAAGTTCCTTGTGGGCCACAAGTACTGCTTTTTTTATTTTTGTAGCCCTAGGACTCAGTATCTTTGAATACAGAAAACACTTAATCAAATTTGTTGTAAAAAAAAAAAAAAATAGCCTGTCACCTCTAAGTCATAAATTCTAGACCTGCTGCATTTATGTAAATATCTCAGCTACACATGAAATGAAAATTTTTCCCTAGGGCCTTAACTGCCCTAGCTTTTCCTCCTAAACAGCATAGATCACAAACATGAGACATTTTGACATTCCTTATTTAGGATACTGTCCAAAACAATCATACTGGATTTAAAGTCAGAAGATCAGGGATTGAATTTTGGCTCCACTATTTACTATGCCGGTCATATTTGAACAGGTCACCTCCCTTCTGGGGTCTCAGGTTCCTCACTTGGAAAATGAAGGAGTTAGACAACATGACTTTTTTTAAACCCTTACCTTCCATCTTGGAATCAATACTGTGTATTGGTTCTAAGGCAGAAGAGCGGTAAGGACTTGGCAATGGGAGTTAAGCGACTTTCCCAGGGCCACACAGCTAGGAAGTGTCTGAGGTCATATTTGAATCTAGGACCTTCTGTATCTAGGTCTGGCTCTCAATCCACCGAGCTACCCAGCTACACACAAACAACATGATTTCCAAGATCCCTTTGAGCCCTAAAATCAACAGTCCTAACAGGGAAGATGAAAGAGAAAAAGAGAGAGAGAGAGACAAGATAAACACATAGATAGATAGATAGATAGATAGATAGATAGATAGATAGATAGATAGATAGACAGACAGACAGACAGACAGACAGACATTAAAAAAAGTCTCTGGAGAAATTACTTTTACTCAGAACTTCCTTTTTAAAAAAATAATTCTTCAGCAAAAAGAGCTATGCCCAGAGCCTAACATGGGTGGTATGGTGATGTAAAAGAGAAATTATAAGGGGGCAGCTGGGTAGCTCAGTGGATTGAGAGCCAGGCCTAGAGATGAGAGGTCCTAGGTTCAAATCTGACTTCAGACACATCCCAGCTGTGTGACCCTGGGCAAGTCACTTGACCCCCATTGCCTAGCCCTTACCACTCTTCTGCCTTGAAGCCAATACACAGTATTGACTCCAAGATGGAAGGTAAGGGTTTAAAAAAAATTTATAAGGCCACTAAATTATATTCTATTTATAAATTAAAACTGGGCAATATAGTATGTTTATCCCTTGGCCAAAGCATAAACTTTTAAGTGCATAAATATCAGTTTAATTTTTTTCCATGTTTTAACAATGTTCTGTTCTGTTGGGTTTTTTTAAACCCTTACCTTCTGTCTTAGAATCAAAACTAAATATCTGTTCTAAGGTAGAAGAGCTGTGAGGACCAGGCAATGAGGGTTACATGACTTGTGCAAGGTCATATAACTAGGAAGTGTCTGAGGCCAAATTTGAACCCAGAACCTCCCTTCTTCAGGCCTGGCTCTCTAGCCTCTGAGTTACCTAGCTGTCACTAGTGATGTTTTTAAATTAGTTATCAACTATCCTAATTCGGTGGGGCGGGGGGTGGGGGCAGAGGAGAGGGAGGAGTAAATTCTTTAAAGCTAAACAAACACATTAACCACATCTTACAGTGTATTCTTCATTTAGGCATCTCAGTGGTACATATGAGCATATTGAAAAAGTAATGTGTTGTTAACAGAGGGTCAATACTTTGGTCAAGGGGTAAACATACTACCTTCTGTCTTGGAATCAAGATGAAGTATCTGTTCTAAGGCAGAAGAGAAGGGTTAGGCGATGGGTGACTTCTTCAATGAAAAACAGAATGTTAGCATCAAACACTGAAGCTCAGTCAAACCTTGGGCTGTGGTTCCTGAATGAATAGCCATTGAGATTCCAATTCACACCTAAATAAGCAGAATTCCTACAGCTAATGGACCAGTAGCCTGGATTAGATTTGTTCACTGCATAAATATTCGCCATTTAATTTGACTTTTCTCAGTACTGTTCCACCTTTTCTCATTTTATGTAATGTTGTGTAAATGAATCATTTGTTCATTATACTTTTGGTAGAGGCCAAAGAAAAGACCCATTTTCAATATTGCCCAGGCAATTAGACGGGATACAGCACTGGGCTTGGAATCAGTAAGATTTGAGTCAATCTCATTTCAAACATTTAACATCTGTGTGAACCCTGGCAAGTTATGAAATCTCTGCCTGAGTTTCCTCAACTGTAAAAGGGGAGGATAATAATAGCACCTACCACATAGGGCTACTGTAAGAATCAAATGAGATAGTATCTGTACAATGATTAATATGCAGTCTGGGACATCGTAGGAGCTTAATAAATGCTCGTTCTCTTCCCTTTCTTCCATTCTAAATGTATACAAAGCATTTTCACATATACAGTATTTTTTGGGGGTGTTATGGGAGCAGGGGCTATCTTTTGACTCTTTTTGTATGCCCAACACTTAGCACAGTGCCTGGCACACAGGAGGGACTAAGAAAAATGCTTACCAATTAATTGATTATGATCAGGAGTCAATGTGGTGCTGTGGAAAGAGCTCTGGGCTAACATGTTGGGAGATATAAGGAATGTCGGGGAGATATCATTAGCCCTACTTGCCAGCTAAGGAGACGGAAGGGTTAAGTCCCCCTGCCAAGGATGACAAAATTAGAAGCAGATCCTATTTCAGGACGCTTCTCGTTGCACTCCACCAGTTTTCAAGATACCAGTCAGCAAAGCAGTCCAACTCTTAAAGCATGCTAAGGTCACTGAGGAGCCCGTGGACCTCAGCATTCTGCAGGCAACATGCCTGCACTCTGGTAACTCCTCAGGAATCACATACCTCCTCAGGAGGGTCCTCAGACAATTCCAGGGAGTTCTAGAAAAACCAGATGAGCACAAACACGGCTGGTCAGGAAAGGCAACCTTGCTCAAGGACAAAAGGCAAGCAAGCACCAACTGACCAGCTGTGATTCCGAGAGCTGAGAGGAGGGTGTTGTGGGAATTCTCAAAGGGATCTATCTGTGTGTGATCTCATGGATACGGATGCTCCCTCCTAAAATGCAAATTACAGAAACTCTAGGTGGTGGGGTTGGTTCAAGTCCTGCCTCAGACATATACTATCTCCTGTGACCTACAGGAAACCCACAACTATATCTCTCAGGTATCTCAGGCCACTCACTAAAACTATCATTTGTAGACAAATTGCTGATCTGTGTTCATGGGGAAAGGTTTCCACGCCAGGAGTTCCCAGACATAGACAAAAGCACAGAGAGATGAAAAAACAAAGGGGAGGGACAGCTAGGTGACTAGCCAGGGCTAGAGGTGAGAGGTCAAATTTGGTCTCAGACACTTTCTAGCAGTGTGACTCTAGCCAAGTCACCAAACCCCAGTTGCCTAGCCTTTAGTTTTTCTGCCTTATGATCAAAACTGTGTTGATTCTGAGATGAAAGGTAAGGGCTTTTAAAAAAATAAACTTATTTATTTTGTATTTAATTTAACTTAATAATAATTAGATATTTATTTCTTTTAAAATAAATAATCTTTTTAAACATAAAGGGAGAAATGAAGAAGAAAAAGAAGAAACATCCACAAAATGAAAATCTATCTAATTCATTTTCTAAGATGGGTTTTTATCTTATATGCTCTTCCATAAGAAGCTTGGATTAGTTTTTATAATCTGTAATAATATTTTCCTTCCAGATTAGCAGGTTTATCAAAGCATCATGCTCCTTGCAAAACTAAAAGGCCCAGTAATACTACCATAATCCCAAATCCTGTATTACTCCTCTCTCCACAAGAGTTTTAAATTGCTCTGCCCTTGTCAGAATATTTCAGTGTATTTTGCTGTCGCCTTTATAAGTACATCTCCTCTTGTCATCATTTAGCAGAGCCAAGGATTATATTTACAAGGTATTACCTCTCCCATTAACTTTTCATGGTCTTACTGCATTACAAGGCTCAGCCAATGGTTGTTGACTGAGGGTCCCCTCCAGTAATGGGTTGATGCAGCCCAAAAGGGTCCAGAAGCCACCAGGCCCCTCACCTTACTTATATACAACTTTTAGAACTGCAGGTCCCTCCACTGCTTAAGACACAACCCAGAAGGCTTCCAGACCAACAATCAGCCCAGAGCTAACGGGACAAACCATTTTTGTTGCACGCCCCTTCCATTATAGGGTGACTTCACCCTAAAAAGGCTCATTTTTTATTTATAGCAGCTCTTTCTTTGGTGGCAAAGAATTGGAAACTGAGGGAATGTCCATCAATTGGGGAATAATGAACAAGTTGTGGTACATGTTGGTAATGGAATTCCTTTGGGCTATAAGAAATATTAAGCAAGATGATTTCAGAAAAAGCTGGAAAGATCTACAAGAAATGAGCAGAACCAGAAGAACATTGATCATAGTAACAGCAATATTGAAAGATAATTGACTATGAAAACTTAGCCACTCTCAGCAATGCAATGATCTGGGACAATTCTGAAAGACCTATGATGGGGAAGGCTCTCCACCCCCAGAGAAAAACTGCTGGAGACCTCTTTCACATTTATTAAGTGCCTATTATTAGGTGCCAGACGCAGTTAAAACACTGAGGATGCAAAGAAAAACAAGTCTCTGTCCTCAAGGAGCTCACATCTAATGGGGTGAGATAACAGGCAAACGATTATGTACAAACAAAACATACAAGAAAAACTGGAGATCCCCTCACAGGGAAGACCCTAAGATTCAGAAGAACCAGGAAAGGTTTCTTGCCAAAAAGACACTTTAGCTGAGACTTGAAGAAAGCCAAAAGATCAAAAACAAAGAAACTAAGTCCACAGTAGTTCTGGCACATTACAGACTGGCTCGGGAAGTTTTGAGGGGCCCGTGCACCCCACAGGTAGAGTTTGACACCTCTGGTGTAAACTTCGAAGCTTCGTATGAATGCCATCTGTTATTCTTCTCATCCAAAAGCACTTACACTTTTTAAATATCCATTATTATTGCAGAGTGCTGTGCTAGGTATTGAGATACAAACATCATTTTTGCCCTCCAGAACTTCCCATTCTTAGACAAAGCAACATGGAACAGCATTACTCAGGTTTTGCCACTGTCTGGCTATGTGGCATTGGGCAAGTAATTTATTACAATACACAGTGTCATGAATCAAAGATCTGAGACCCAAAGTGATCATCTGTTAATGTTTCATCCTACTACTAGCCTATAATCTCCCAAAAGATGGAGAAGGCCTCTACTATCTCCAGTATTTTATTCATCATCAAGGTTCGATGCCTTGTTATAGTTTATCTATGAAAAACAGGGGCTGGATTCTGTTAAGCCTTTTCAAACTATACCCCAAAAGTTAATAAACCATGCATACCTTTGGATCCAGGAAAACCACTTCTCAGCCAAAATACCTCAAAGAGATTTTTGAAACCAACAAACAAAAATCACCCACTTACAGAAAAAATATTTGTAGCAGTTCATTTTGCAGTAGCCAACGGCTGGAAACTAAGGGGATATCTACCAATAAGGGAATGGCTGAACAAATTTTGGTATAAGTGTAAAGGAATCCTATTGTGCCGTAAGAAATGTTCAAAAGGATGGTTTCTGAGGAACCTGAGAAGGCTTGTGAAATGAAGAGTGAAGTGAGTAGAAGAGAAGAAGGAAAACAATCCACTCACATTGACAAGCAGAATGTAGAGATACAGCCACCCATCTCTTGAAAGAGAAGTGATCAACTCAAGATGCAGCATGAGACATACATTTTGGACAGGGCTGATGTAAGAATTCATTTTGCTTGGGTAGGTCCATTTGTTACAAAAGCTTTGTGGGTCTTTTTTCTCTCCAGAATGGGACTAGGGTGTGGGGCATGAGAAAGAGGGGACGAAGATAAAATAAATGCTTATTAATTGAAAAATTAATTTTTAGAAGGAAGAATTAAAAAAAAAAGAACAAAGGAAGAGAAGGCACGTAGGTGGGGTCAAATGGACAGAGAGCCAGGCTTAAAGATGGGAGGTTCTAGGTTCAAATCTAGCCTCAGGTATTTCCTACCTATGTGGCTATGAGCAAGTCACTTAATTCCAGTTGCCTAGCCCTTACTGCAATTCAGCCTTACAACCAATACTTAGTGTTGATTCTAAGACAAAAGTTAAAGGTTTAAAAAAAATAATAAAGGAAGGGGATGGACTAGATTATCTCTGTGGTCTCTTTCCACTTTAAAATTCAACAAATTTCCTCTTTGAGGCAACAGGATCGACAAGGGCAATCAATTATCCTTTGGGTAGGTGTTGACCAAGGCTCTTACACAAGGAATGTCATGGGTTGGAGTAGTAGAATTTTATTTAGTTACTCCCAGCTTTTAGTGATAGTCAGTCATCCTGTCAGATGAAGAACACAGTCTGAACTATTCTGTCTGCTGTACTCAGGGTTTTTTTGACTGGCATTGTTTACGGAGAAGAGTCAGCTTACCAACAAAGGAATCTGGCACCCTTAAAGGCTCAAAAAGAAAACATTCAAAAGATAACTCACTCACACAACCACAGTGATGTTCTCACATGGCACAAAACACTCACTGTACAAAGAATGAATATGCTGCTTTCCTTGCAGCAATATTTTCAAACTGAAACCTATTTTGAAGATTACCACTAGGAACAAAACACAACTGAAAGCCAAACCCAGGCTCCCCGGTGCAAATAAACACACCTGAGAACGAAAGATCAATAAAACTTTTGTTACTGGAGACACTGCTAAAGGCTTCTTGACAAAAGTCAGCTTAGAAAATTGTTGGTCCACTATTATGGAAACATACATATCATGTTTAGCCAAGCACATTTTCTCATGGATGAACAAGGAGAAGTCTAGTGTGAAGAGTAGCTTGAATGGAGCCATGATAAATGTGACTCACCACTAGAAAAATGATCTTCAATACCTCCTGTTATCAGGACTGTATGCCTAGACAGTTTCCCATAGATTAAAATGTTCTAGATTGCATTAAATTGCAATAGATTTGCATGAAAATACAGGCTTGAATTTGCATGTACACATTTGCATTAAAATACAAAATCAAAAGTGTAATAGATTGCATCAAAATGCAATAGATTTGTTTTCAATTCAACTTTAGTGCTGACTTACACTATGGGAAACAGTAGTGCACAGAACTTTTCATCCATTATTAGAGGGTAAAAAAGTGCTATCAGGCACCAAAGCAGACCAGAAACACAGGGTGCAATCACAAAAAGGAGTGAAGGAATCATTTTAATAGAGCAATTTGGTAAGAAAATCCAGTCCCTTTCTAGAAGAAGAAGGCAGGCATGGTTCTGTTAGCTTTAACCCTAATAATAGTCTAGTAACCTGAACTCATAACTCAGCAACCCAGGAACATAAAACACTTCAGTACTGTCAATTCTAGATCATAATCAGCACAGAGGATGGCAGAGACCTATATGGGTTTGAGGAAAGGTTTGAAAATGGAACTATCATAAAATAAATATCTCTCAGCCCTAGAGAGCAGAAGTTCTTGGCACTAAAAATATACATATTTATATAAGTAAAAAGCATTGCTAACCACACTAAGATTGTAGGGAGAAGTGAGAAAAGGGCCCAAGAGAGAGCTTTAGGGGGCATTCACAATCGTGGAACCTGATATGGAAGAAGACTAAGGGATGGTCAAACAACCAAGAGAGAATAGTGTTATGAAAACCCAAAAAGGAAGCTATACCCAGGAAGGAAAGGTTAGTTAATAAATCTTTACTAAGTGACTACTATGGGCCAAACACTAAGCTAAGTACTGGAGATAACATATACATTTTTTTAAAGAGTCTCTAGCCTCAAGGAGCTTACAACCTAATATCAATATACTTGATCATAAGTATCAATACTGCTGAGAAGTCAAAAAAGGATGAGGATTGAGAAAAGTTCAAGAGATTTGGCTATTAAGAGATCCCCAGTAATTTGGGGAGAGAGCAGTTTCAGTTGAGCCATAAAATCCAAAATCAGTAAGCGAAAAGAGAAAAGAACTGAAAAAAAAATGTACCCTTCACTTCAAAGGTGGGGGACTGTGGGTGTGAACTGTAAGGATGTAACTTGACCTGTAAATAAGAGTTTTGACCCCCAAGTCTGTTGATGCTAATTCCTCCCAGGCAAAGAGAACAAGATGGCTATTCTTCACCCTGAGATTCTTTTATTATCAATGCAATCTGACCACTAGCTTTCAACAACAACAGGTTTATTACTGATGATAACTGAGATTAGGTAAGGAAGGAGGGCTAGGAGATTCCCTATCACTAATAAAGGCTATCTGTCCCAGACCACTGACCTTGCAAAAGGTCTCTTTGGTCCCCAACAAGGTTGGGGCTACTCTGACTGCCTATCTGCCTAAATTCCTACCATCCTGTCTAGCTACCCTAGGCTGAGCCCATCCAAATATAACCTTTGGTGAAAACCAGAGCTAGTTGTTCAATCAGGAGCTAGTGACAGAAATGACCGAGTCACCCCAGATAGTAGGCAGAGGCCACTGAGGTAACTAAGAAGTCCAGGTCACTGTCACTAGTATGTTCTTTTTGAGAGGTCAGTAGATGTCACTTTGATGTCTGGGATCAATCAGGGACAACAGAAACCAAATAAGAGGATTCGGGTAGGTCTCACACTAAATCAGGAGAGAGCTAAGTTCAAAGGCTGTTCACTTCTCCACAGTCTCCCACTCTCTCCCAGTTGACAGTTAACCACCTCAGAATCCTTCCCCAGGATTCTGAGATTTCCTCCTGTACATCCTATTTTCTTGCATTCCATCAAACTTCTGTCTCTCCATTCTGGTCTTTTACTGTTTGCCCAAATTCCTCCTTTCATAAATAAGGTATGTTAGATCCCAGCTTTTGGGACAAGAACTCTCTATTTAACAAAAACTATGGGAAAATTGGAAAACAGTATGGGAAAAATTAGGCTTAGGAAAATATCTTACAACCTATACCAAGATAAATTCAAAAATGGGTAAATGATTGAAATATAAAGAGTGAAATCATAAATAAATTAAGTGAACATAGAATAGTATACCTGTCAGATCTGTGGGAAGGGGTAAGGAACTTAAGACCAAGCAAGAGATAGAGAACATTACAAAATGTTAAATTAATGACTTTTATCATATCAAATTTAAAAGGTTTTGTATAAACAAAACCAATGCAACCAAAATTAGAAGGAAAGCAACAAACTGGGGGAAAATGTTAATAACAAAACTCTCTGACAAAGGTTTAATTTCCCAAATATATAGGAACTAAGTCAAATTTACAAAAAATAAAGCCATTCCCCAATCAACAAATGGTCAAGGGACATGAATAGGCAGTTTTCACATGAAGAAATCAAAATTATCAATAACCTCAAGAAAAAGTGTTCTAAATTCCTCCTAATTAGAGAAATGCAAATTAAAACAAACACTGAAGTACCACCTCACACCTAGCAGACTGGCCAATATGGCAGCAAAGGAAAGTGATAAATGTTGTTGGGGATATGGACTAATACAATGCTAGTGGAGTTGTAAATTGGTTCAACCATTCTGGAGGGCAATTTGGAATTATGCCCAAAGGGCTCTAAAAAACTGCCTACCCTTTGATCCAGCCATACCACTGCTGGGTCTGTAACCCAAAGAGATCATAAGGAAAAAGATTTGTACAAAAATAGCTTTGTGGTGACAAAAAAAATTGGAAAATGAGAGGATGTCCATCTATTGAGAAATGGCTAAACAAATGGTAGTATCTGATGGTGATAGAATATTACTGTGCTGAAAGGAATGATGAACTGGAGGATTTCTGAGTGAACTGTTGTAAAGACCTCCAGAAATTGATGCAGAGCAAAAGGAACAGAACAAGGAGAACATTGTACAGAGACTGATACATTATGCCACAATCAAATGTAATAGACTTTTCTACTAGCAGCAATGCAATGATCCAGGACAATCCAGAGGAACTTATGAGAAAGAACACTATCCACATCCACAGAAAGAACTGTGGGAGTAGAAATACAGAAGAAAAACATATGATCAATCACGTTGCTCGATGGGGATATCATTGGGGTTTTTGTTTGTTTGTTTGTTTGTTTTTAAACCCTTGTACTTCGGTGTATTGTCTCATAGGTGGAAGATTGGTAAGGGTGGGCAATAGGGGTCAAGTGACTTGCCCAGGGTCACACAGCTGGGAAGTGGCTGAGGCCGGGTTTGAACCTAGGACCTCCTGTCTCTAGGCCTGATTCTCACTCCACTGAGCTACCCAGCTGCCCCTTGGGTTTTTGATATTAAAAGATCACTCTACTGCAAATATGAATAACATGGAAATAGATTTTGAACAATGATGCATGTATAACCCAGTGGAATTGCTCATCTGCTCCGGGAGTGGGGAGGGAAAATCATGAATCATGTAACCATAGAAAAACATTCTAAATAAATAAATGAAATAAGGCATGTTAGATACAGTCAGTGGGTTGGTTGGTTTTGTTGAACTGCTCTTTTTGAAGGATGACTCTAGGGCAAAGAGAGGGAAAAGGATATAACTGTAAATTAATGGGATATGAAAATAAGGAGATGGGGGAGAGGGGGAGAAGAGAGTTCAGAATTGAAAATAAAACTAATTTTTTTTAAATTAAGTGCAAATTAATTTTTATACGAAAGGTGCATGGTTTAGAACAATAGTGCTATACTCAAATAGAAACAGGGCCATTAAACTTTACATAAGGACCCTTGCGACAGGAATTGTATTTGGCCACTGTTTAAAACCTCTGGTTTAGAAATATAAGCTATAATGGCAAACTATGACCCCAATGATAAAGTAAACCAGCTTCATCCTGACAAGAGGGATGCTAGAACCAAGATGTAGAATAACAAATAAAGTTTTGGTGATAGCCAAGGTCCATGTTTTTAGCTTGATTGCTCTTTTATTTTTTAATTAAATTTTACTTTTTCAATGAACAAAATTGATTTTCTAAGTTCTCCTTCCCTTTGGAAAAGAAAAAAAAGAAAGAAAGAAATGACTTGTGACAAATGTACCTACCCAAACAAAAATAATGCCCACATTGCTTGTGTCCAAAAATAAGTGTCTCATTCTGTACCCAGAGTCCATCCCTTCTGTTTCAGAAAGCGGGTCATATGCTTCTTCATCACTCCTATTGAGTCATACTTGGTCATTGTGTTGATCAGAGTCCTTATAGCTTTCAAAATTGTTTTAAGTGTTATTATTGTATAAATTGTTCTGGTTCTACTCAATTCACTTCTCATCAGTTCATAGAAATCTTCCTAGGTTTCTATGAACTAATCCAACCATTCTAGAGGGCAATTTGGAACTATGGCCGAAGGGCTATAAACAGTGTATATCCTTTGATCCAGTAACACAACCACTAGGTCTGTATCCCAAAGAGATTTTTAAAAAGGGAGGGGAAGAGGGGAAGGACCTACTTGTACAAAATATTCATAGCAGCCCTTTTAGTAATGGCAAAGAATTGGAAATTAAAGGGATGTCTATCAGTTGGAGAATGGCTGAAGAAATTGTGGTACATGATGGTGCTGTTATACTACCATGCTATAAGAAATGATGAACAATGATGAAAAGAGCTGGAAAAACCTACATGAACTGATGAAGAGTGAAATAAGCAGAACCAGGAGAACACTGTAACAGCAGTATTGTGGGATAATCAACTGTGAAAGATTTAGCTACTCTCAGCAATACACTGATCCAGGACAATTCAGAGAGCCTGTTGACAAAGAATGCTAACCACCTTCAGAGAAAGATCTGTTGAAGTGAGAATGCAGATCAGAGCATATAATTTTTCACTTTAATTTATTTGGGTTTTTATTTTGGAGTTTTGGTTTTATATAATTATTCTCTTACAAAAATGCTAAGTATGGAAATGTCTTACATGATAATACATGTACAACTCAGATCAAATTGCTTGCCATCTCTAGGAAGGGAGAAGGAAAGGAGGGAAGGAGACAATTTGGGTCATATAAACAGAAAACTCATGTGGAAAATGGTTATTATATAGTGCAATTGGTCAAATAAAATATTTTTACAAAAGAAATCTTTCCACGTTTCTCTGAAATCATCCCTTTTATCATTTCTTATAACACAGTAATATTCTACTACATCCATATCCCATAATTATTTTCCAACTGATAAGTACCCCCATTCGTTTCCATATATTTGATACTATTTTTTAAAGATCTGTATATTTATATATATTTCTTCTTTCTTTGATCACTTTGGGGCATAGTCCCAGTACCACCATACCTCCCCTATAGCCAACACATATTTCCACTGGGTTTTACATGTGTCATTGATCAAGACCTTTTTCCATATTATTGATAGTTGCACTGGGATGGTCGTTTAGAGACTATATCCCAAATCTTTCCTCAATTTCCTTACGAACACATGATTTCTAAAGTCCTTCAGACGAGGGAAGAGACTCCTGATGCAGAATGGTGTATATGCTGTCACATGAGTGTGTTTTGCTTAACTTCTTTTCTTTGTTACAACTAAGAATTCATTGTGGAGAGGGAAGAAATGAGGACGAGATCTTGAAAAAACATAAAAGAGTATCAATAAAACTTTTCAAAATTAAAGTCCCTAGAGGCTCTAAAATCCTACAATTCTGAGTCTAATTTATTCTACTCAATTCTAGTCAAATGAATCCATGAATTTGTTAAGGATTTATTCATTCATACTATACACTAAATTCCTAAGTTCTCTGTCCCATCAATAAATGTATCAGCTATTTCCCTGAAGGTAAAGGTGTGTACCATTTTCAAATGACCTGATTATATGAAAATCAAATTTTCCAAAGAGATAAATTATTCACATCACAAAAAGATTCACCAAAGGTTTATTCTATGTATGTCCATGGGCAGCTAGGGTAGCACAGTGGCCTGAAATCAGAAAGACCTGAGTTCAATTATATCTTCAGATGCTTCCTAGCTATGCGACCTTGAGCAAGTCACTTAACTGTTTGCCTCAGTTTCCTCATCTGTAAAATAAGATGAAGAAGGAAATAGCAAACCACTACAATATCTTTGCCCAGAAAACCTCAAATGAGTCATAAAAATTGGTCACAACTGAAATGACTGGACAACAACAAAGATCCACACAAAACTTCTTAGGAACATGATTATCATCTAAAATTACTTTTATCTTAGTTCCTCCAATTCAATTATAGTTTCTATTTCATTCCAAGGAAATTAAAGAAATGCTACAAATATAGAGGTATAAGCTTGTATAATATACTAAACAACTATAAAACTCTCAAGGCAGAGGAAGAGTACAGGTGTTTCATGTTTCACTAATACTATTTCTACCAGATCCATGGCCTAGAATTTCCAGAAGCACGTGGATTTCCATTAGTGTGCTATTATTTCCATAACCCGATGAAATATCCCCAAAATTCAACTATATCAGCAAACAGGAGCTACAATAAAATTCTGTGTCACATAAAACTTAACTGAGAGGTGAGAAAGTGTACCACTCTCCATTCTTTGCAGAGGGTGGGGGGACTATGAGTGTAGATCATTATAAATACATCAAATGTGTTTGGCTGATTGTGTTTGGTTAGTTCTGGTGAGAGGCTTTTTCCTCCTCTTTTAAAAAATTTTTTGTAAGGGATAACTTGGGGCATGAAAAAAAGAGAGAAGAAACTGTGGAAATAGAGGTGATGAAAAATTAAAAATATCAACAAATTGGGTTTTTTTGAAGTATGAAGTGTCATAAAGTATAGAGAATCTCAGGCAGGAGAAACATTATAATTACAGAAATGCTGCCAGCCAGTAATGTGTCAATGGCTCTCTGTGAATATATTGGCATATCGAATCTGCACATGCCTATTTATCAGTGTGTTTGCCCTGTAGAGGTGACCAGGACCAAACAGAATATTTATTATTTTAAGACAAGGCACACTCTATTATTTGCAAATGTAAAAGCTTGGTAGCCATAAGGCAAAGCTGATGGTGCTCCAATTTTGAGCACAGCAGTGCTACAAGATATTTTCTTAGGATCAATGACTTAAGAGCTGAAAAGGGATCATTCTAAAGGCGGTCATTGAGTCCAACCCCTTTATTTTATTTTTTTACATACATAACATAATATGTAACAACAGTAAATAATATACTACATATGATTTGCTATAAAAATATAATAAGTACAATAAATAATAAATAAATATATAATAATAAATAAAAATTCAAGAGAAACAAATTCTTACATTAGCTATATCCAAAAATCTGTCTTATTCTTTCCCTCCTTCCTCTTACCCCTTCCCGGTCCCCAAGAAACTAGGTAGTATAAAATAGGTTGTGTGTATGTATATATAATTATCATATAACATATTTTTCCCTGTTTCCAACCCCATCATTTGAATATGAGGAAATTGGAATCCAGGGAAGTAAAATTACTTACCCAAGGTCGAATAGGTAGGAAATGGCAAAACTGGGATTTAAACTTAGATCTTTTGACTCTAAGTTCAATACCTTTTCAATTGACCCAACCATGCTATCTTCCCTCAATGAATACAAGATTCTATCTAGCTCTCCCATTAGCTAGTTACATGCCCTAATCAAGTCCCCACCTCTCTCAATCTCAGTTTCTGTACCTGTAGAAGTTGGCTAGATACTCTCCAGTCTTCCTAAACCCTAGAATGCCATGATGGCAACACCAGTGTTATACATCCTGGCAAGAAGGGTTTTCCCCACTTAGCCCCGCTGCATCTAGGAAATAAGAGCAAATACTTGAATCTTTAAGTAGTGGTATAAAGAGAAATACATGCATAACCAAAGTCATTATTCTATGCTAGGAAGGAACTCATATTTGTATGTTACCTTAAGATCTACAGAGCACTTACCTTACAAAAATACTATAAACTGGGTATTGTACATATTATTATACCCATTTTGCAGATGAAGAAAATGAAGTTCCCCGAGGTGTTATGACTTACTAGTCACCCAGCTAGTATGTGTCAGAAGCAATATTTAAACTCAGCTCCCCACTATATACATCCTGTGCTGTGTATATTAAGCTGCAGCTCATGAAGGGGATGGACCACCATGCTCCTTTCTGATGTGGTACTCTTCTTTTGTAACCAGACACAGACATAGGACAACTGGATAGCTTTGTGAGAGTGAACTTCAGGAATGGAACCATTAATATAAATTGCCATTTTATAGTAGTGAATAAGGTACTTTACACCTCAAATGCCCATACAAGGAGCTCATTGTGGTCTTTTCCCTTTTTTACAGCTGTGAAAGCAGTTGCTTTTGTACTCAGGATACCTGCTGTGTGTATATTTTAAACCACACCTTTAGGGCAACAAGAATCTTGCTATGAGCCTGAATCTGAATAATACTGAAACTAGTTGAAAAAGATGTAGTCAAAGTTTGTTTTTTCATTTAAAAAATGATCTACATAAATGTTCTAAGAAATAATGCAAAACAAAGAAAGCAGAACTATAAATATAC
Source organism: Gracilinanus agilis (assembly GCF_016433145.1). Classification (NCBI taxonomy): domain Eukaryota; kingdom Metazoa; phylum Chordata; class Mammalia; order Didelphimorphia; family Didelphidae; genus Gracilinanus; species Gracilinanus agilis. The sequence goes on from NC_058135.1 coordinate 121,040,784, forward strand.
AAATATAATACAAAAATCATTTATTTAGCACTTAAATAGAGACTGTTAGATGCTGAGAATAACAAGACTACCAAAGTACAAATAAAGACATTGTTAAAAGGGAGGTGAGTTAAAAATAAGCATAATGGTCAAACCCGGTGGCAAACACGTAGACTGACTATTATTTTGGAAGTTAAAGCTGAAGGATCACCTGGGCTTAGGAGTTCTGGGATGCAGGAGGGCTGTCTGTACTAAGTCTAGCTCCAATATGGTGAAACTCTGGAAGCAGGAAGCAACCAGGCTGTTTAGGAAAAAGCAAACCAGCCCAGGCTGGAAAGAGAGCAGATTAAAATTACTGTATCAATCATCAGTACAATTGGCTTTTTTAAATTTCTGGCCTGGATGAGACAGAGAAATCCAGGTCCAAATAAATAAATAGATTAGATAGATAAATAGACATACAGACAGATAGATAGATAGATAGATAGATAGATAGACAGACAGACAGACAGACAGACAGACAGACAGTAAAAGAAAATAATAAATGTTGGGAGGGAATGTGGCAAAATTGGAACACTAATGCATTGCTAGTAGAGTTGTGAACTGATCCAACCATTCTGGATGGCAATTTGGAACTATGCTCAAAGGACTTTAAAAGAGGGCAGCTGGGTAGCTCAGTGGATTGAGAGTCAGGCCTAGAGACGGGAGGTCCTAGGTTCAGATCCAGCCTCAGACACTTCCCAGCTGTGTGACCCTGGGTGAGTCACTTGACCACCATTGCCCACCCTTACCACTCTTCTACCAAGGAGCCAATTCACAGAAGTTAAGGGTTTAAAAAAAAAAAAAGACTATCTACCTTTTGATCCAGTCATACTACTGCTGGGTTTATACCCCCAAAGAGATCATAAGGAAAAAGACTTGTACAAAAATAGCTTTGTGGTGACAAAAAAATTGGAAAATGATAGGATGTCCATCGATTGGGGAATGGCTAAACAAATGGTGGTATCTGTTGGTAATGGAGTACTACTGTGCTGAAAGGAATGATGAACTGGAGGAATTCCATGTGAACTAGAAAGAGCTCCAGAAATTGATGCAGAGTGAAAAGAGCAGAGCCAGGAGAACATTGTACACAGAGATGGATACACTGTGGCACACTTGAATATAATGAACTTCTCTACTGGCAGCAATGCAATGATCCAGGACAAACCAGAGGAACTTTTGAGAAAGAATGTTATCCACATCCAGAGAAAGAACTACGAGAGTAGAAATGCATTAGGAAAATACATGATGAAACATGCAGTTCTATAGGGATATGATCAGGGTTTTGATGTTAAAGGATCACTTCTACTGCAAATATGAATAACGTGGAAATAGGTTTTGAAGAATGATACATGTATAATCCAGAAAAATTGCTTGTTGGCTCCAGCAGGGGGGGAGAGAAAAGGGATGGGGAAAATCATGAATTGTGTAACCACGGAAAAATATTCTTAATTAATTAATTATTTTTTAAGGGATAGATAGACAGACAGACAGACAGAAAGACAGCTAGTTGATATAGTGGACAGAGTACGAGGCCTGGAGTCAGAAAGACTCATCTCCCAGAGTTCAAATCTGACTGACACTTATTAGCAGCATGATCCTAGGAAAGTCAATTAATCCTGTTTGCCTTGTTTCCTCATCTATAAATGAGCTGGAGGAAGAAATGCCAAATCACTCTAGTATTTTTGTCAAGAAAATCCCAAATGGGGTCATGAAATTGGACATGTAAGAAAAATGACTGAACAATAGCAAACAGATAGATAGATAGATAGATAGATAGATAGACAGACAGACAGAGATTAGATAGACGAATAGATGGATGGATAGATGGAGAGAGGCATATGGATGATGGATGAATGGATGGACAAATGGATAGACAGACAGACAGACAGACAGACAGACAGACAGACAGGACATACAGACAAATGCAATAACTAATTTTTGGTCCAGAGATCAGGTGATGGAAGAGTATGCTCCCACATAGACTGAAGTGGGAATTGGGTGAATATAACAGCATACTTGTATGGAATTCCTGAAAAGAGTTATCAAGTATGAAAGGATAGAGAGCTGAACCCAGAGTAAGGAAGACCTGACTTTGAATTCTACCAAGAAAAAGGATAGTTAGTTGTGCAACTAAGTTGTCACTTAAATATTTAAAAAGTTATAGCCTGGGGTCCTGCCAGAGAAACAGAAATCCATTAAGTATTCCTTCCCTGACAAGCCACAATGTTACCTTTAAAATGATTTTGTTTGGTCCTTTGTGTGCATTTATCCAAATATGGATCATAAAATCTTTCCAGAATGAGAATAAAAGGAAGAAAATGTAAAATCTCACCATATTTTTTTAACCCTTATCTTCCATCTTCAAATCAATACTACGTATCTATCGGTTCCAAGGCAGAAGAGTAGTGAAGGCTAGACAATGTGGGATAAGTGACTTGCCAAGGCTCACATAGCTAAGAAGTATCTGAGGCCAGATTTCAACCCAAAACTTCCCATCTCTGAGATTGACTCTCAAACCATTGAGCCACCTAGTTGCACCCCATATTTTCTTTTTTTTAAGAAAATGGAAAATAGATTAGGGCTAGAAATGGAAAATGCCTTGAAAAATAAAATTTTGGAAGGATGTAAAAAGTGGCAACAAGATATAGAGGTCAGAATGGCCAACCTCAGTTTCAGGATCTTTAAGGTCTATACCTGACATGACTTTGTGGCCATGAGAAAGCCACTTAGCTTCAAAAGTCTATGATTATTATAAATTACAGAGGAGTTTCTGCTCTGTATCAGTAGAAGGAATTGACATACAACAAGGAGTACAGTAGTAAATATTTGACAATTGGATTCTACCTCAAAAAAAATGTATACACCTACTTTTTGGAAGTGCATTATTAACATTTTCTCCATCACTTTTAAGTCTATACAATCAATCGAACAATAAACCAAGCCCTGACTTATAGCACTTGCCTATTTTCAAGGTGTAAATGCTCACACTGAAAATTTAACAACCAGCTCTCCCAAGCCAGAGTACTAGTTGAATCTAGCACATCCTTAAGATATTTCCATGTAATTAGAAGTTCAGAACAACAAAATCTAGCAACCCTGGGCAAGTCACACTTGACTTGAGTCTCAGTTTCTTCTCCTGTAAAATGGTACAATGAGTACAATGGTACAAAACAGCACATTCCTGCTCACATTCATCTCTGGGCATGTTAGGTATTATAATCCCCTATTTATTAAAATTAAATAATTTGGCCATGGGGACCCAGACAGCATCACAGGCAGGATTTCCAGGTTTCTACTGATTTCAAGTCCAGAACTTTTGTCCAATCCCCCACACTGTGCTTATATGACTTACTCTGCAGGGGTGTTTTTAGGATGGTTCATTGTAAGCCTTGTACTATAGAAATGTGGGGTATTATTATTATTGACCCAAATAAAGCCAAGTGTGATTAGTGAATAATCAGGAAGATCTGAGTTCAAATCCTCCTTCTGGCACATAGTGACCACTAGGAAGTTTCTTAACCCCTGCATGCACCAAAGAAGTCCAATACTGAAAGTTATGGATGAGTTGCTAACCATATTGGTGGTGGCGTTCCCAGACCCCAAATCCCCTACATAGATAAAAATCACATCTCAGTGAGTGACGGGTGTGCCACTGATTGGACTGTGCCAAATCCCAGGGTCTTAAAACTCTAACGAACCACATTAATACACACTCACAAAAATAGACCTTCAAAATCCAGACCCCATCCTGATCTCATCTGGGAGATGGGAGGCTGTTGTAAAGTTACTTTTCCCAGTAATCTTCCAATATAATTTCATATATTCAACTAATATTTTGGTGGGAGAGAGGATTAAAAATCTACTTTCCAGGGCACTTCGCCCAGGAAAATCCAGCTCTGAATTATAAAGATAAGGAAAGAATTTAATTCATCTTCAACTTTTTCAGGAGGAGGATGGATTTTTATAAAGCTATTTTCTATTCTCTTTCAGTCAGGGGCTCCTAAATAGTTAGGAAAGCTCGAAGACCTTATCTAGACATTAGAGATTTTATAGGATTGAAAGCTAGAAGGGGCCTTAGAAATAATCTAGTTCAATCTCTTAATGTTACAGATAAGGAAACTGGCCTAGAAAAGAGAAGGTACTTGCTTTGAGTCGTGCGGGTAGTAAATAGCAGAGCTAAATTTTGAACCCTGATCTTTTTGACTACAAATCCAAATTATCTTCTACTTACTTCTCTGTGTAAATGGTGTATCCCCTCCATAGAAATTAAACTCTTCATTTTGGACTTTGACTCTCAGTTCAAAGCCATGAACATAATAATAGGAGCTCTTTTTAAATCAAATTGTTTTCTGCCCCTCTCTATTTCTGATTAATGACCAGCTTAAGAATGAAATCACTGGGGACAGCTAGATAAGACTCCAGGTACAGAGTTGAGAGAACCTGGGTTCAAATCTCAGCTACTCCCTAGCTGTATGACCCTAAGCAAGTCAATTAACCCCAATTGCTTAGTTCTTGTCATTCTTCTGTCTTAGAATTGATACTGACAGAAGTTAAGGATTTGGGAGAAAAAAAAAAAAATATATATATATATATATATATATTCTTCTTCTGAATACTAAACTGGGCATAATGGATAGAGTATTGGGCAAAAGGATCCAGGTATGAATTCTGCCCCACACTCTTACTGGCCACACCGTCCTAGGCAAGTCCTTCGTGAGCCTCAGTTTCTTCATCTGTAAAATAAGGATAATCATAGTACCAAACTCTCAGGATTGGTGTTAAATCAATTTTTCATTTGCATTTCATTTAATTTCTGTAAAGTGCTTTACAAACCAGAAAGCATCATGTAAATTGTTACTATTATCATTGACAACAAAAGACCACTAAGGTGCCCTCTTTGGAAAGCCTTTCCCAATCTCCCTTCATTCCAGTACCACCTTCCCTCTCTCAAAGAGTTCCAGTTTTTCCTAGCTACATCCTCTTCAGACTTAGTCGTTTGCACGTTGTCACCCCCATTAGATTGTGAACTCCTTGAGAGTAACTCTTTCCCTTTCCCTGGATCCCCAGCACTTAGCCCTGCACCTGGCACATACCAGGGACTTCCTACATGTTTATTGAATGAGTGATCCAATACCTAGCAGAATGCTTGCTCCCAGAGTCAGGTCTTCACCCAGAAGTCAGGAAAGGCTTCCAAGAAATCCTGCTTAGTGACTTCAGAAAGCCCGGCCAGCTCCCAAAAGAACATGAACTTGGAAAGGAGCTCCAGTAATCCCCTGCTCTGATATGCCCTTTAAATCAGAGGGGTCACCTCTGGCATTCGCCTAATGCCCTTGGGATCCTAGAAATCCCAAATGCTCCATTTTGCATAGCCTCTCCCAGAGCCAGAATCCCAGTCCCCCCAGAATTAAAACTCAAAAAGATGAAATAGAAACATGGACAAGAGGGGTTCCTCACATGGAGGAAAAGTTCTTTCAGGATCATGCTTGATCTTCTCCTACTCTCCAGAAAAGGAACTGTACGTCACCACTGGCAGGATCAGAGCTGTGAAAAGTCTTAATCAGATGTACTGAGGTACAGTGGAAAATGGGCTAAATCAGGCTTTGCCAGCTCCCAGAGGCCCCTGGGCAAGTTACTGAAAAAAACTGAGATCCATTTGTAGAGCTGGAATGGATTTTAAGTGCTTTGCAAACCTTAAAAGCAAGCAATGCCAGCTACTATTTCCAGTTGGAGAACCTGTGCTTCAATACAAGACCTACTGCTAATTTCCTGAATGACCCTGAGCAAGTCACTGGCCCTCAGGCTCCAATCCTTAGATGCTTTGGCTTTAAATCCATGATCTTATGCATCTAATTGGTCTCCTGAATGTGAGGCTTCCCAAGTTTTATCATTTAGCATTATCGTTGCCTCCCTTACTTCACAGATGAGATCAAGGACTGGAGTGAGCATTCCCAAGGTCACAGAGGTGGGAAGTAGCCTAACTGGTCCGGAGCAGCTGTAGCCAATATTATTCTTCCCACACGTCCAAAGTACACTTTTCAGAGTCCTTTGGGCTTTTAATTCAGTCTCGTGTATCTGGACCAAAACAGTTATCAGAGACTGATCAGCCTGAAGAATGTGAAGGAGAGCAAAGGGACCAGATCAGTGATTTTGTGGGTGCACAAAACTTCCTGCAGCACCTACTGCTTGGTGGCTCAGGGGTAGAGGGTTTGGCTTGGAGTCAGTAAAACTCATTTCATGAATTCAAATATGGCCTCAGTTACTAACTGGACAAGCCAATCAACCCTGATTGCCTCCATTTCTTCCTCCATAAATGAGTTAGAGGAGGAAATGGCAAACTACTCCAGTGTCTGCCAAGAAAATTCAAATGGGGTTAGGAAGAGTCAGACATACTGAAAAATGCCTGAACAAAAGAACTTCCAATGTGGAAACTCCCTCCACAAAGATGGGCAACTTCTCTATAACCTAAAATTTTAAGAGATTTAGCAGGAGCTCTAAGAGGTTAATATTCATTTCAATAAGTACTTATTAAGAACCTGATGCCTACTGTGTGCCAGAACTTGGGTTGGGCTTTGGAAATAATAGCTTACGATAACAGCTAGCACTTTATAATATTGTCTCATTTGATTCTAGGAGATAGGTGCTATTATTATCTCCATTTTATGGATGACTAAACTGAAGTAAAAAGAGATTGACTTGCCCAGGAGACACACAGCTAACATGCCTTAGGATGTCAAATACATCAGGTGTTTCTGAGTCCAAATCTAGCATCATCTCTCAAAAGAGCCGCCTCACTACCCAGGATTCCAAAAACTCTTCCCACCCATCCCGAAAAAAAGGTTGTCTTTAGAAGGAAGCTAAGTGACTCCCCCTTGTTCACATTTGAACATACTCTGTGTTAGTCACATATTGTGTGAAGAGGCAGAACTTGAACTCAAGTCCTCCTGTCTACAAGGCTGGTCCTTTATCCACTTTACTGTACTGTAACTCGAAAGAATGAATGCACAAAACTGACCTAGAACTACCCCTTCCTACACCATTTCTTGTTCAGTCAAGATTGAGTCTTCATGACTCTATTTAGAGTTTTCTTGGTGGAGATACTAGAGTGGTGTGCCATTTTCTTCTCCAGCTCATTTTACGTATGAGAAAACTGAGGCAAACAGGTTTAAATGACTTGTCAACGGCCATGCAGCTAGTAAGTATCTGAGGCTGAACTTGAACTCTGCTCCTCCTGCTCTATCCACTGCACCACCCTACAAGCTTACTGTCATACTCAAACTAACATTCAGAAACATTCACTGTAAAACTCCTTTCAGTTATTTTCTGCAAGACACTTTCATATCATCTTGTTTTCTAAATGTTTCACATATGTACTCAATAAGCCCATTGTAAGCAGACTTATAATCTCTACAAAGACTTACTTATCTCTTTCCTTGCCTACCACTATCACCACCACACTGTTGCTACTATTACTAACTACTACTATTATTACTAACAAAACAACAACAACAACAACAACAACAACTACTACTACTACTACTACTACTACTACTACTACTACCACCACCACACAGAGAGAGAAAAACAGTGGTAGGATATATAATCCGTACTACCCCACTAGAAAATCTTCAAGAAACTCCTTTGGGCTCCAGACCTTTCTCTTTCAGTTTCCTCCCCATTTAAAAAAAAAATCTTGTTATATTCAAAATCTTGTTAAATCAATTCAAAAATTTCAAAATGCCTAATTTGTGTCAGACACTGTGCTAGGTTCTAAGGCTCTAGAAATAGGAAAATGACACAGTTCCTGCCCTCAAGCTGCTTAAAATCTCAATGTATTAATTTTTTTAAAAAGTGGTAAAAGTCTGCTCCTGGGGAATAAAAAAAAATGACCACCCTATTTCTCTAAAACTGTCAGTGACAGATTGAAGTCTAACTGCTGACATTTCTCTTAAAGTCAAAGTAATGAATATTTAAGAATGCTGTGCAAGAATAATTCTCCATGAAGGAATATTTCAAAAGAGGGAAAAAATGGTTTATGAGTACCTGTCATTTGCCACAATCAGGAAATGAGGCAAGACAACTGAGCTGCAAGAATGGAAGGCAGCAGAATCTATTAATAAGGAGGGTATCAGCCTCTCTCACACATTAAGGCTGCCTGCAGACAGGGTAGAGAGGCAGAAGAAGGAAGAATCCCTGGGCTCCTAATTGGTCCTTCAAATATGACTCCAGCTCTAACTGTGTTGACAAAAAGGGGAACAAGAAAGGCAGGTGAGAACTCTGTGGCAGGACTAGGACAGAGCAATGTGAAGTGGAGGGAGGCTAGTGTGCTTAGATGGCTTTCTTTCTCTCTATTTTCTTCAGTGTCCTGTGCTCAGCTGGGGAAGTATTGTGTGCCACTCTGTGCTACTACTTGCCTGAGGTCTTGGACTCAGAAAACATGGCAAATGGGTAGGGGAAGCAGGGAGGTGGTTCAATGGATTAAGAGCCAGGTCTAGAGACTCAAAGTCCTGGGTTCAAATGTGACCTCAGATACTTCCTAGGTGTATGACCCTGGGCAAGTCACTTAACCCCCCACTGCCCAGCCCTTACCTTTCTTCAGCCTTGGAACTGATACACAGCATTGGTTTTAAGACAGAAGGTAAAGCTTTTTTTAGTGAAAAAGTATAGGGAAGAAATATGTCTGTGTTTGAACATCAGCAACAACTACCTCCCTAGCACCATCTCTTTAGGGTGTATAAAAGATTGAAGTCCTTGACACAGTCAGTGACTGATCACCCTACAGTTCTACCATTCAGAAGGCTCCTACTTTGAGCACTAAGAGTTATTAAGCAGCCTCTCTCTAGTTTAAAAAGGAAAAGTAGACTGGGACTGGTGTCAAGAAATGGCCAGACTTGAGGAGCTCAAGTAGAGGGAGGAGTCAGTAGGGGTCAGGTGAGACTATTTCCATGCTAGAAAGTTCACAAACAGGAATCTGTCCTTAATTTGGAAGCCAACTGAGGAACATGAGAAGTTGCCTGCTTAGTAGGTTGGTTTGGCCACAGCTTGGCTATGAAGAGGGTAGAGCAGATGTAGACTTGGGCAGAGGCTAAGTGCCCGGATGGGCAGGAGAGAACTTGCCTAGGGAGTGCTTCCGTGACAGATGGAACCAAAGGGATGCTGTCATCATCTGATTCAAATAGAAAAAAGGATTCAGGACAAGATAATTGTGCCTGACGACATTTTTTACAAATCTGCACAACCACGAAATATAATTGAAATGGAAATAGCCCAGTCAGGATAATAATATTTGTGACAAAAATTGGCCACGTAGAATCTGTCCAGGGCGTTGGAAAGTCACAGTGCTGACTCCAAATTCACTAGTCAACAGTCAAAGGACAGGAACAGAATTCCCAAGATGGAAACCCAAACAACACACTCACAAAGAAGTGAATGATTCAGCGTGTCAGAAAGGGTCTTGAAGCCCTGTCACATTTAGTCCCCTTGCTAGATAGGTTTAAGGGAAATATAAAGTGCCTACCTTCAAGGAGCTTACACATCCTAGCCAAGTCCGCTCCCTCTACTTGCATTAGTCAAACCTGACCATTTATTGTCAGGTCAGGAAAATCTGAGTCTTGTGCTTACAAGCTGTGTGACCTTGAGCAAATAATTAACTTCTGTCTCCTCAGTCTCCGCAATTAAAAAATGGGTATAATAATAGCACCTACTTCCCAGGGTGATTATGAGAATCAAATGAAATAATATTTGTAAAAGGCATAGCACAAAGCCATCTACATAGTAGGTGCTTAATACATGCTGGTTTCCTTCCCCTTCCCTGAAAGAAAAGGTTGATACACTGGGTAAAAATTGCCAAACAGCATAAGGAATGTCTTGAATCTGCCTCAGTGGTCTAGTTCTAACCTCTCTTTAGCTCTCATTGTTAATACCCATGGCAATATCAGACTCTAAAGTGGGTGAAGGGAAACAGAGGGTGAGTGTGGTTTCTTTGTACGATGATGGTGATGAGCACCTTTATCTGGTTAATGGAGAGAGTTTCCATAGAGGTCCCTAATCTGAGACTACCTAGAATACCTGGACAAGAAGTGAGGTTTAGGCCTATCGAGTCATGGTTCCCAACCTTTTCTAATATAAAGGCTCTCTTTTAAAAAGTCACGTCCTGGGGACCCCACACACACAACATAATGGTTTCACCATTTGAATTCCTCGATTGTGAAAATCTATGAGGACACCAGCTTCTTATGAATTCAGTAGCACTCAAATGAATTCCTACCGATCAAGTAGAAAGTGAATTTGACACCTCTTGAAATCGGAGAGTAAACAATTCAAAGGACAAACTCTGGGAGAGAAAAGGTCACATCATTACGAAAGGCCAGGGGAAAAATAATGTTTCCTGTTAAATACAAACAAAGCATGGATAATATAAAACTGTCAACACAAAAGCCCATTATTCATGCTCTGTATTTTGCTGGAGCTTTAAAAAAAAAAAACCAAAACATTAAAGTGATGACACTTTGCACACATAGGAATTCTGGGACACCCTGTAATTCCCTGGACCCTCACTCCCCAGGTTGGCAACGGAGAGCTCAAAGGAGGGAGCCAAGGAAGGTTTTTGAACTGTGCTCTAGGAATATCAAATAGCAGTGATTCTTGTATCCCCTACCTTATAGAATTCCTAGGAGGAAAGGACTTTGCCCATAAACCTTGAAATGTTGTAGAAAAGTGAGTCATGACCATTTGGGAAGGTTAATCTGGTTTTAATTTGGAGAATGGGGGGAGGGACAAGGGTAGAGGAAGTGTTTGAAGTTAAAACACCAAACCCAATGGAGAACCAATTGCAACAGTCCAGGTAGGAGATAATGAGGGGTTAAGTCCTAGTGATGAGACAGTAAGAGGAAGTGTCAAGTGCCTATTACCTGCTGAACTCTACTGTACATGCTTTGTTATAGATCCAAAGAGGTAGAAGACATAATCTCTCCTTCAATGAGCCTTCCATCTAGTCAAAAGACTACCAACATGGTACAATGGAAAGAGACCTGTACTGGAGCCAGAGGATGTGGGTTCAAATCTCAACTTTGCCATCTAGGTTATTAGCTTAGAGGTCATAAACAGGCGCGCCATTTCACCCTGTTGACATGGAATCTAGAAACCCCAAACTTGTAGCCTAGTAAGATCTGATGAACCCCAAGTTTTAGGACTAGCTTGTAAGCTGGAGACCCCAAAGCTCGTACTTGTTCCCTGTTCCCATGAGAATCCACTTGAAGGGAATCTCGGGCTAGCAGTTTCAGACTGAATAATGGACCCTAGGGCCCTGATGGCAAACCTATGACACACCTGTCAACACTGACCTGTGTAGCCATTTTTGATGACATGCAACCACATACAGCTGCATACAGAGAAGTATGGGACCGCATGCCAAGGATGAAACATTTGCTGTAGTGTAGTGTAGACACTCTGTGCCCAAGGTCTGTAGGCCAAAACAACTGCCACTAAGCAGGTAAGTTAAATAATTAGCTTTTGGTTTATTAAGTACAGTTATATATTACAATTATACATTTTTGTTATTTAAACTATAAATATAGCAAAATTATGGCTTTTTTCTTGAAGTGATACACCACCCAAATTATGCTTGGCTTTTTGGCAAATTTTGACACACCAAGCTCAAAAGGTTGCCCATCACTGCCCTAGGGTAAAAGACAATCACCTTCCAGTGGGGCTAAGCCCAAGGCTAAACCTAATGACTCTTTGGTGCAGTAGGTAGCTAAGCTGAAGGTCCCAAGTTTGATCCTTGGAAGGAGGGTGTGATACACTGGGAGAGGCTTCTGGAGACAAGAAGAGTCACTCCTCTTAGGCTTGGGCTTAGCCCCACCTGACAGCAATTAGTTTTTACCCTAGGGTCCACTATTCAGTCTGAAATGCTAGCCTGAGATTCCCTTCAGGGTGGATTCTCAGGAAAACAAGGACAAGCTTTGGGGGTTCCAATTTACAAGCTAGTCCTAAAATTTGGGGTGCATCAAATCTTACTGGGTTACAAATTTGGGGTTTCTAGATTCCATGTTGACAACCTCTTGGGATTCTAGGTACCTCATTTGGAAAAGAGGTTGAACTAGATACCTGCAAGGTTCCTTTCAGACCTGTCTATGACCCTAAATACCATCATAAAGAAAGAATCAAAAAGATTAATTGAATGTTGGAAGCAAGAGAGAGAAAGGAATAGAAAGCCATTTTTTCAGCTGGAAGCTTGAGTTATCGGGAGGGAAAAGCATTTGTTTTGAAATGTAACCTGCCCTGATGAGTTTTCAATATGCTTAATCTGAATATTAATATCCATATGCATACTAATATGTGGTGGCAAGGCAACCCAGTAGAACCATCCAGCAATTGGTTGAGGAAGCAAGGCCAGAGCTGAGAAGAAAATCGAGAAGGAAAGTCTCTGCAGGCAGGTGACAGATGATGGCCCTGAGATTGCTCCTGGCATGCCTGTATTCCTGAAGCTAAGAGGACAAAAAGATGAGTCAAGCATGAGGTGGAAGCTCAGCCAGGTTTACTCACCTGTGATTTATTGGGAAGGAATGACCACTCCTTGGTGACAAACCAACCCAGGAAGTTTTTCAGAGTGACAAGGGCCATGACTGGGGGGAAGAGTTACAAAATGAAGAAGGCTGTCATCAGGCTAGGACCACATGCCTCAATCAGTCTGTCTCGGCTCCCATAATTAGGGCAGCTTGCCATTGGCTCTTACTCAAGTGTTGCAATTCATATCAGCTTTTCAAATTGAAGTACAAGGTCCTAAGAAGACACATGTGGTAGCTGGGCATGTTGGTGCACATAATAATCCCTGCCTATGGGGAGGCTAAGGCAGATGGATCACAAGGGTTGAGGATTCTGGGCCACAGTGGGGTGAACGAATCAGGTGTCCTTATTAAGTCTAACTCCAGTATGGAGAGCCCCAAAAGGAGGATAGCAGACAACCAGACTGCCTAAAGAGGGGCAAAAGGTTAAAGTTCCCATGCCAATCGTCAATGAATCAGGCCTAAGTAGCTACTGCATTTTCAACCTAGAGAAGGAGTGAGGGAGGGAATGTAGGAGAGAGAGAAGAAAGGAGGAAAGGAAGGAAGGAAACAGGGAAGGATGAAGGTACAAAGGAAGGAAGGAAGGGAGAGAGGGAGAAAGGAAAGAAGGAAGAAAAAGTAGGAGGGAAGGAAAAATAAGGGAGAGAGGGGAAAAGGGAGAGAGGGAGGAAGGAAAGAAAGGGAAAAGGAAGGAAAGAAAAGGAATCAGGCAGAAGCACAAAAGATATGTAGAGAGAAGTCAATGAAGTTACCAATGCTAACTCACTACTATCCAAATACAAACAGACATTACAAATGTAAACATACAATTCTTAAGTAAATAACAGTTAACCAGTATTCTTGAAAGCAACTCAAGGCCGACCTGCACATTTTCAGTAAGTATTTAACTGTTTAACAGACAAATTTTCAATGAGTTTATCTGTGTTTTAAAGATAAAGCTACTAGGTTATGAAGGTTTAACATATATATATAATTTATAATATACAAAAATTAAAAGTCGATTTGTTTCAAAGGAGACACTGACACAAAGTATTATAAATCCACTCACAGCTAAAAGGAGCCTTAGAAGTTAGACTATCCATGCTCCTCCCTTTATAGATGAGGAAACTGAGACCAAGATAGGTTAAATGACTTGCCCAAGGCCATCCAAATAGTGAACCCAAGACCTCTAAGTTCTACTCCAGGGCTCTTCCCATGATACTGTTAACTTGGAAAAAACACAGAACTATTAAATAGTCAGGAAAACCAAGTCTTTAATCAGAAGAGGGATGGTGTTCAATATTTAGGCCTCCACACAGAGTTAAGCACCCAAAACCACACAGTTGGAAGCCTTGGCACTCTGGCAAACTATCCCTGGGATACCACCCCTGGAAATGATAGCTCTGACAAACCATGAAAATTGGGGAACTTACATACCTCTTGGGGAACTGGGAACTAGGGAGTATGGTTGATTGGCTTCACAATGACTACAAAGAAATAAGAAGTTCAAGACAGGATCATCAGGGAGAGGCTGATGGGTTACAATGGACACAAAAGGGAAAGGTCCAGCCAAAGACTACCTGAGAAAGGATTTTGACACAACCGGAGAATCTACAGGTCAAAAAGGATACTGATTGAGTTTGCTAACCCCAACTAAAGTAATTCCTGTGACAAGGTCAAACTTGGGGATCTTTAGATCTCAAGTTGCTCCAAACTTGGAGTTTCTAGATTCCATGTTGACATTATATTCCTTCATTCCTCTGACAATTATTAATAGATGTTAAGAAAGTACAACTAAGAAATAACTCAAAGGTCCATAAAACATAGAAAGTTCTTTTTTTTTTTTAATTAAAAACCCTTACCTTCCAAAAAGAATCAATATTGTGTATTGGTTCCAAGGCAGAAGAGTGGTAAGGTCTAGGCAATGGGGGTAAGTGACTTGCCCAGGATCACACAGCTAGGAAGTGTCTGAAGCCACCTCGACACAGAGAGTTCTTCCCAGATATTCCCTCATTTAAGGAGGGCTCCCAAGGAATTCTCATCATTTCCCACTCAGCTACTTTCCTAGACTTCAGGATCTCTAGAAACTCATCATTCTGCAATATGAAATCATCTTTCCAACTCTTACCTCTTCAGCTCATGTCCTATTCTTGCTGCAGGATCCCATCATGCTCCCAGACTGGGTAAACTCTTCCCCTTTTCCGGTGTGTGTGTGTTTTTTATGTGTCATCTTCTCCTGTTGGATCATGAGCTCCTCAAAGGTAGGTCCTTCCTTATGCCTCTCTTTTTATTTCCAGTGCTTAATACAGTGCCTGGCACAGAGGAGATGCTTACTAAATGTTTACTGACTCTGGCATGGACTTGAGTCTTCAAGATGTTTAGGGTCTCAGTGATAAAAACCCAAGAGACATGTTGCTCTTCTCCTCCAGAAACACAGAAGTATAAATGAGAACCTACAAGAATGCCCACTCTCATCTCTTTTTCATTTTTAAAAACTCCTAAGATAGACATTTTCTGAAAAATTCTAGAAAAGCTTTCATAGCGGAAAAAGCTACAGATTTAGAGGCATATATCCTGGGTTCAAGTCCTCCTTGCTGGAAGTGACCTTAGACTTTACCTCCCTGGCTTTCAGTTTCTTTGCCTATCAAACGAGATGGTTGGACTAATTGACTTCTGATGTCCTTTCCAGTTCAAAATCTATGTGTGGTCTCGCTGTTCCATATGGACTCTCTGTTTCTCGTGGCAGTTTACTTAAGTGTGGGTCCCTTTCACTGGCCTTCCCCAGCTTCTGTTCCTCTGCTGTACCCTTGAGCGACTTCTCCAAAGTTCATGTGTGGATTTCCAGAGGCAGTCAGTCACCTTGTCAGCTGGACTGGGTACAAGTGTTCCTGGCTTAGGAGGGAGGCTTCACAGGGAGAGGGGAAACTGGGAATGGGTTTGGATTGTTAAAGGCACAAATGGAACTTATTCAGGGGGGTAGAAGATGGAATAGTCCTTTTTTCATTGGAGGTGGATTAATTGTTGTTCTTTCCCCAACTATTAGGGAATTAATTGTTATAGAATAATACCTTAAAAAAAAAAAAAACAACAACCCACTTGCCACTTTTAAACCTGGGGTGAAGTGGAAAATCACACATTGCATTCAGAATCAGAGGCCAGGTGACTTACTATCGCTGTGTGATTTTAAACAAGGTACTCCATCTCTCTTTTCCTTGGCTTCCTTCAAGTCTCAGTGAGGAGAAGCTTTTTCCAGTGCCTCTTAATCCTCCCATCTGCCCTTCATTTTACATCTAAGTCACCCTATGTGTATCTTGTTTGTACACAACTGTTAGAATATTGTCTCTCTTGGGGGCAGCTGGGTGGGCTCAGTGGATAGAGAGTCAGGCCTAGAGATGGGCAGTCATAGGTTCAAATCTGGTCTCAGACACTTCCTAGCTGTGTGATCCTGGGCAAGTCACTTAACCCCATTGCCTAGCCCTTACTGTTCTTCAGCCTTGGAACCAATACACAGTGTTGATTCTAAGGCAGAAGGTAAGAGTTTAAAAAAAAAAAATGTTGTCTCCCATTAGATTGTGAACTCCATAAGGGCAGGGGCTATTTTTATCTTTCTTTATGTCCCTGGTGCTCAGCACAGTGCCTGGTATATAGTAGGTGCTTATTAAAAGTTTGCTGAGTTCACTTGACTCTGAACTTCCATTTCCCTTTCTGTAAAAAGGGAAGAGAATGACCTAGATGCTCTTTAATGTCTTCAAGCTCAAAGTTTCAGAGTCTGGAGGTTGGAAGTGGTCTCAGAGGCAATCTAGCATAATCCTCCCCATAGAGCCAATCCCTAATACAGCATTCTCAACAGATGGTCATCCAGCCTCGGCCTGAAAGCTTCTGATAACACTGGGGCTCTGAAGTCCCAGAGCAGCCTGTTCTGATTTTGGACAGCTCGAACCCATTAGGAAGGTCTTCTTTTCATGGCAGCCAAGTTAGCTCTCAGAAACTTCTAAACAAGGCTCCTGGTTGCTATAAATAAATACTGTCACTGAATATCCCTACATTACAGACAGAGAAACGAAGAGTGCCCTAGGTTAAATCGCTTGTAATGTCAAATAAATGGAATCAAGACAGGAACCAAAATGAGAACTCGAGGTTCTTGACTCCGGATATAGTTTTTCCTTGGGTCAGAGGGTTAACAATTATGGAGTCCCTCATTTCAGAGAGGAAGAAACAGAAAAGGATAGAGGCAAGATGACTTGGTCGGGGTCAAACAAATTCTAAGAGGTAGGGGCCAAAATTTAAACCAGGGTCCCAGAATTCCAAGTCTAGCTCTCCATCCACCTCCAAACATTACTGTTCTGAACACTATTTTTGCACAACTCCCAAGAAAAAACAATGACTAAGAAGTTATTTTTAATGTTGACTATGATCAGAACATATACACAGACACATTTGTATTAATAACTTCTCCTAGATTCAGACACATTCAAAAGAAAACAAAGCCTGGAATCACTGGCTTCAAACTGTCCCCATTCTGACACATGTAACCCAGGGGACACAGATATTGGAAGGTGGAACACAATGTCCTTCCTGCAACGGTTTATAATAGACTTTGGTCTCAATGAAAATCTCCAGGAAGGTTAATAAAATCTTTTCTTTAAAATCCTTACCTTCTGTCTTAGAATCAATACTGAGAATCAGTTTCAAGGCAGAAGAGTGATAAGGGCTAAGCAACCTGGAGTTAAATGACTTGTCCAGGGTCATCAACCGAGGAAGTGTCTGAGGCCAAATTTGAACCCAGGACCTTCTGTCTCCAGGCTTGGCTCTCTATCCTTTGAGCCACCTAGCTGCCCCAAGGCTAATAAAATCTTACCCCAGAAATCTGTCAAATGTTTCTGTTAAGATTGGCCTAGGACAGGAATTTTGCTAATAGTATTTATTTCCTATCTATGTGTGAGGGGAAATGTGAAACAGCGCCTAGAACACCTCTACATGCAAACATTCCACTGACCTGCAATATCCTCTTAAATGTCAATTCTAACAACTAGAAAGCAAACAGCTAGAACACATGCACATGAGCACAAGAGCCCACATACACACATTCTTCAAGACCTTGTGTGGTCTCTGAATACCTCGATGAGATGCCCTAGAATAAAGTTCTCCAAAAAAATGTTAAGCTGTGCTTCATAAAAGCTAATTAATTAGTAGCTCATCCAACAACTGCACAGTGTTTCTGCAGCTGTTACCAATTACTGCCTTCTCTTGGGGAAAACATGAAATAAACCTCAAAGAACCTCACATGAAAGCAGATCCCCTAAAGCAGGGCATCTTGGGCCACAATGGTCTCTCCTGTCCAGCCACACATTGCAGTTTCCCTTGAATGAAATCATCCCAACTAGATGAGTTCAGGAGGAAAAGTTATATGAGGGGCAGTTAGCGCGCACAGTGGATAGAACACCAGGCATGAAGTTGGGAGGACCTGGATTCAAATGTGGGCTCAGACACTTCCTAGCTATGTGACTCTGGGCAAGTCACTTGATCCCAACTGCCTGGTCTTTGCCTTTCTGTCTCAGAGTTGATACTAAGTCAGAAGGTAAGGGTTTTTTAGTTTTATGTATAGAAACTTCAGTTTGAGAAGCATACTGGCTACAGGGCCCTAGAAAAGCCATTGAACTTCTTAGTGGGCAAAGCAACTCAGACTGTAAGTTTACAAACTGTAGAGAAGGTGCTGGTTTACTTGATAGAAGGACTTTCCTCACCCCAGAGTTCCCTACACCAGTGAAATTACAGCTCCGGGTTCTCCATCCTCCAGCCCCCCTCTCTCTTCTCTCCCTTCCTGTCCCTCCCTTCTGCTCTCTCTCTCTCTCTCTCTCTCTCTCTCTCTTTCTCTCTCTCTCTCTCTCTCAATCTCTAGCGCTCTCTCTCTCTCTCTTTTTCTCTCTCTTTCAATCTCTGTCAATCTCTAACACTCTCTCTCAACCCCACCATTCCAAGATCACTCGATCTACTGCTTTTAGCATCATTGATTGATTTGTTTTTTCTAATGAAGTTTCTCACTAGAATCACTTAATGTTTAATTATATGTATATATGTAAAAATATATATATGACTTAAAATACATACTTAATCACATATATGTAAATAAAAATTAAGTGATTTGACTGTAGAGCCTAAAGAACTGTCATGTTCCACTGCAGCTGCTTTTGGGGAAATTGGAGATTTCAACAACAAAAATAATAAACCAACCAATGATGCTAAAAGCGCCTGAGAGTGAACTTGGAATCAGTAAAACCTGAGTTCAAATCCTGCCTGGTTAATTCATTTAATCTCTCCCAGACTGTTTCCTTATCAGTAAAATAGAGATAATAGTACCAACCCACGCAACTCAGTGAGACAATCAAATGAGAAAATATATAAAGTGCTTTGCAAACAAAGCTAAATGATAGCTATTATTGTTGTTGTTTATTCCACATGTTTTAATTCATATTTTAATTAATAGGGAAGGACTTCACTTGAGATACCCAAGAAGAAATGGGGGTGATGGGACATCCAGTAGAACCCATTTGTATCACAGTCAACAGGAAGACAAGATTAAAACAAGGTCTCCAAAGGGGTACATCTTAGCCCACAAAGGAGCTTCCAACTTTTGGCTATGATAATCTTCAGAACATGCCAGTTCTGAATAGGAGTGAGAAATTATCATGCCAAGCTCTTGCCAGGAGATGTTGAGGGGAAGTCCTTATTTTGCCCAGTTTCT
Organism: Gracilinanus agilis; assembly: GCF_016433145.1. Classification (NCBI taxonomy): domain Eukaryota; kingdom Metazoa; phylum Chordata; class Mammalia; order Didelphimorphia; family Didelphidae; genus Gracilinanus; species Gracilinanus agilis. The sequence continues at coordinate 121,060,089 of NC_058135.1, forward strand.
TATTTTGGCTACATATGGCAGGTAGGTGCCAATTATCTAGGAAGCTAGAAGGGGAGGTAGGCAAGGAGTACCAAGCAGATGGAGTGGATGTGCCAGCCGGTTTCAAGAAAAGCTGGGTACTTTTTCTGGATAACTACATCAAATTTAAAGCTCAACTTCTTCCTTTCCCCCCTGGGCAAAATATCAAGAATCCATCTTGATAAGCAAAACCAGAAAAACAATTATCACAACCATATAAATGGATGATTGATAGACAGATGAGAGATGGATAGATGGTAGGATGGAAGGAAACAGAGATAGTTGGAAAGATAGATAGATAGATAGATAGATAGATAGATAGATAGATAGATAGATAGATAGATAGATAGATAACTCATTGTGAATAAATGGAGGGATGGATATATGGGGATATAAAGAAATAATTACATGGTGGCAGCTAGGTAGCACAGTGGATAGAGCGCCAGGTTTGAAGTCAAAAGGACCTGGGTTCAAATCTGGCAGGTGTTTCCAAGAGGTGACCTGGGCAAGTCACTTGACCTCAATTTGCCTAGTGTTATCACTTGCTTAGAGTTATCACTAAGACAGAAAGTAAAGGTTAAAAATAAACACTTGCATACATAGTTGAAGTCTGTGTAATTATAGTGACCAAGTTTGGTCCACAAGAGCTATGGGAACACACTTCCCTCTCTTCTTGGCAGAGGTGCAGGACAAGGGATGTGGAACATTATATTGCCATTGAATTTGGTTGACGCATTAGCTAGTTTCACTGAACTGCTTTTCTTTCCTCTTTATCCTCTTAAATATAAGGAATAGTCCTCTGGGAGTAGGAAGATGACTATGTTAAGAACTGAAAGGAATGTAAACATGAAAAATAATTTTTAAATAAATATTTACCAAGAGAATCCATCTTGAGACCTAGAAGGACCCATACATATAAATGAGTCGGGTCTCTGACCTAACATGAACTGTGGCATACCCTGAAGTTTTCCTTCAGAACTTTTCAATGCAGAACTTGAACCCAGAATCCACTATGGCTTTCAGCAGTTTAAACCTAGGCACAATTACAGAGTTAACACCAGGAAAACAATCGAACAAACCCTTACTTCCCCCTCTTTTGAACTTAAAGAGGCAATAAAGCAAGGCATAGATTCATTTTACAGAACCCAAAGTTTCAAACTTCAGGCACTTTCAGGCTGCGATATATAAAGTGAATCTAAATTGACATTATAAACAGTGGGACCAAAAAGAGGAGTGAATTTGTTAGAACTTCAGAGTGAAGCCTAGAGTATGGGATCAGCACTTCTGGGTTAGGGACAAAACAACAAACTTGTTAGAAATTCTTGGGTATACCGAGTTGGGGGCAGGAAATTAACTCTTGCTTTGGCAGAGAATCAAGTAGCCAAAAGGCGAATTCTTTAACTTCTCTAGGACACAGTTACTCCCAGATAAAAGGAGAATTTAGAATAACAACAATAACTAGGAAAGACTGGATTACATTTAACTAGTGCTAGAGCCTCACAACAACCTGTATGATTATACCCATTTTACAGAGAGGGAAAGGGAGATTGAGAGAGGTTAGAGATTTATCTGCCATCACATGGCTAATAAGTGCCAACATACATCTTCCAATTTCAGTTCCTAAACTCTTTCCAGCACCCTGCTGCTTCCCATATCTTAGATCCCTTTCAGATTTAACATTCTGTGGCTTTGTGATTCCAAGGGCTACAAAGTTCTAGCCACAGAGTAGTAAGCATATCGTGGGCCAAACCTTGGGAACATCTACTATCTTAACCCCTTTGTAGCTAAAAGTTTTCAACTCAGTTTAACAGGGTTTTCCCCCAAAAAAAACACAGCTCCCGTTTTATGGAGTTAATAAGAAATAGAGCTCATTGCGTGGTCAGATTTGTTGGAACACCAAACTCCGTGAAATTAGGGATCCCTGTATTTGAAGGAGCAGTAAGTTAGTAACTCCTCGGCTGTCCAAGTCCAGATACAATGAGTCAGAACGTGATGTTGAGGGAAGTCTCTGAGAATTCATCTTTACTAGGAAATTTCATCTTTATTGCCAATAATGCAATACAGTGAGCCAAGTGAGTGTATGACAGATGCAATGACAGGTCAAGCTCTCTCCTAAATGGAAGGGAGGCTTTTAGCTAGTATTACTTGAGGGATACGGGACTAGATAAAACACCAGAGATCCCAAGAACAGAACTCAACAGTGACTCATCAATTTGGAATTCAAAGAATACTACCTTTTTGTTCTAATGTAATGGGAAGAGCAAGGAATTCCTATGTGGATGATCTGGACTCAAATGCTAGTTCTGCAGACCAGAGCAATTTCCAGTTCCCTGGGACTCAATTTCCCATAAACCAAGTGGTTATTGGTCCTATGACAAAAGCTCACTCATACTTGAAGGTAATATTACTTTCGCTTGTTCATTAATATGAGTGAAGAGTCATACAAAGGGGGGGGGGGAAGTGGGAGAAGATATTTAGCCATTTGCAAGAACTGGTAGCTATAGTCTGGTGGCCCCTTTAATAAAGGTTCAAAAGGAATCCAGAGGTGTTATACTGCAATAGAAAGAATGTTGGGTTTGGAAACAAATGATCTGAGTTCAAATCCCACTTCTGCTGGCTTTGTGACTTTAAGCAAATCAATCAATAAGCATTTAAGCTCCTATAGTATACTCCTCTGTAAAATGAGAGGGCAGCACTAAATTACCTCTAAGGTTTCTTACAGTTCTCAATCTCTGATCCTAGGTTCATTCTCCATCTGTCTCTAGCCACATTTTCTGTGAAGCCTAACCTAGCTTTTCATTCACTACCACAGGGTCCCTTAAGGTCTGTCGCTAAGGAAAAGAGAGTGCAATGACCAATTAAAAAGATTAACTAGTACAAAGAAAGATTTCCCAGTAATAAACTTTATCTGAAAAAGCATGCTATGTGAAAAATAATAATAATAAATAATAACATTTTTGTCAACTACTCCCTGCAAATGCATGGAAGATTAAATTGCACAGAATGGGGCTGTTGCTTGGTTCAGAAAATCAGCATTATCCGAGGTTTGCTCTTTTTCAGGAACTGGCATTCACGTTCAGAACACCAACGTCCAATGAATGAGGACATGCAGGTTACCCTGGCAAAGCAGGCATGGAGCATTACGGGAGATTTTTTTCTCCCTTTAATCAAAAGGATAAAGGCGATTAAGCAGGAATTATTTTCAATGACCTACATAATTTCATCAGAGTTCCTGTGGCTATTAACAGAGAGCAGCTGACTTCCTAATGAGACGATCTGAGCACAGCCCTAGCAAGGGTGAGGCCAAGGAGCCTAACCAATCTACTGGAAAACAGTACAATTATATGAGGCATATTTCCCCCTCCATGGCCCTTTCTCTCCCTCTCCTTTAAGAATGCTAACCTCCCCCTGGGAACCTTTTCCTGTTCTCATATCAGGCTGCCTCTCCCTGGAAGAGGGATAGGAGATGGGGCTGGGTTTGTTCATCCTTCATGTTGACATGATTGCAGAGGTCAAAGGGGGGAAAATCCTATTGCTGCCACCATCACCCACATCGGCAAACCGCAGGCCTTCCAGCCAACTCAGCAGCTCTTCCCATGTCTCCACATCCTAGCCTTGCCAAGAAGGTTTGGGTGGACTTGCATCTAGTTTTATAAGGGCTTTTCTGAAGTTTGGCAACAGCAGGCTGTCAACTCAACTTCCAAGTCCCTACTACACCCAGGCAGGAGGTGGCTTCACAGCTCAGAGTAGCCTTTTCCTGTTTGTTTGTTTGTTTGTTTGTTTGTTTGTTTGGAAAGGGGGTGATGGTCCAGGATGGCTATGGGGAACCTGTGGGATTGCAGTAGGAAGATCATCATCCTAAACCCTTTTCTCCTTCTTTGCTTCAAGATACCTACTTCCTAGCACTCCGGCCCAAGGAAGGGGGTGGGGAGAAAAGAAGGCATTCACCTCTTTCAAAACAATACTGCGCCGTCTCCCCTGGGCTGTAACCCAGTAACAGCCACCTCCTGGGGTTCCAGCCGCTGCGGCTGCACGCCACCCCCTTCCTGGTAAGGAGGAGCCAACTCTTACCCTTGATGCAATTCTTTTGGGAAGGACAGGCGGGCCGCAGTGATGCCAGCTGAAGGACTGGCGATGCCAAGGCGCAACGTATAGACACTTTCAACCTTTTCCCCCCAAAAGTCCCCAGCGTGGCAACTGTATGGTAAAGACGTAACGTACCTGGGAATGGGGACGCAGGGAGGCGCTGCTGCCCCCTCCTCCAGCAGATAGTAGGAGCAGCCCGATCCCTTCTGGTCGGATTCGTCCTGCACTCTTTGGAAGAAGTAAGCTCTGAGCGACTAACTGCTTCAGAAAGTTTGGTCCAGGAGAAAAGCACGAGCGGGAGGGGGCCCGTGACTCGCCGGCTGTTGCTCTAGGCTCAGCCTCTTCTAGGGCAGCCGGCCCTGCTACAGGAGCGAAGGAATCACCGAGTAGGGGCAAAAGCCGGGCGCAGCCCCCAGAGAACTCGGTCTGCAACCCAGAGACCCCGGTGCCTTGGGGGACGCCAGGGGGGCGCAACTCTTGGGAGGTCACCAGGGCGCGGGGAGGACTCCAAGAAGAAAGTTGGCTGCTGGAAGCACCCCAGAGGAACTTTGGGGAGGTGCGTCGGGCCAGCTGCGGGGCCGCGCCCACTCCAGAAGCCCAACCCTAGCCTCCGCCTCCAGCTCCAGGCAAGAACCGAGAGGAGGGGCCGCAACCTGCCCGGCCGGCTTCGAGGTGTGCGCACGCCCTAGTCCACCACCTATCAACGTCCTCCCAGCTGGGCTGGGGCCCTTTCTCTGCCGCCCCCTCTGACCACCCTACTCTTCTCTGCGTCTCCCACCACTGCCACCCGGACTCTCTGGACTCCAGGTAATCGGCTGCGCCTTCTCCAAAGCTATAAAGACGACCAGTGCCTGAGGTGAAGGAGGAGGAGCCGAGGGCGGAGGGAGGAACTTTCCTTCGAAACTTGAACTGGGACTGAATGGAAGACGCCACAGCCTATCGTGGAGCCAGGGCATGAGGTGTTCTGTTCTGCACAATTTGTCACACACATACACACGCTCCTTTAGAGAGGCAGTGGGGAGCATTAGAAAAAGCTTTGGTTGTGAACTCAGAGAACCTTGGTTCGAATCTCTCGCCCTCGTTACCTGTGGGACATTGGGTAAATCAGCTCACCTTTATGGGCTAGCATGGACATAAATGCTTTGTTTATGTTATTTCCTTTGATCCTCAAAAAAACGATCCCTGCCTAGCACCTGGTAAGCGCATAATAAATGCTTGTTGACTGGTTGGCTAAGATGAGCGAGTTGGAGCAAATGGCTTTTAAGGCGCTTTCCAGCGGTGAAGCCCACAGGCCCTGGGAAGTCGGTCAGCGGCTATCCTAAAGTGGGCACAAGACCTGCTGGGGCCTGGCCCACAACTGCAGACCCCTGGCCACCAAAGGCTTCTTTCTAGATTTTTTCTAGCGCACAAGATCGAAGATAAGTGTTTAAATCTCGCGGGGCAAACACAGACGAAGTGGAACAGTCCCCAAACAACTTGCTTGGGACAAAGTCATCGAAATGTGACTTTTCCTAAATATTCTGTGAAGTGGCAGAGTTGTTGGAGAGGAGAAATCGCAATCCAGTGTGCATGCACTATAAGCACGGAGTTTTCTCTCTCTCTCTTTTTTTTTCCCACCTTATAAGTTTTAAACTTTCTACTTCCACCGTTCCAGAAAGTTCGGGTCAGTTGCTTTTGGCACCACTAGAACCAAAACTGAAAACTGAACGGAGCTTAGGAGACGGCTCCCTCCCAAGAGGGAGGGTGTGTCTGCTTAGACTGCTCCATTTCACCCCAGTCCAATTGACTAATGTCAAAGAAGATATGCGAGGCTCGGAGAGCAGTGTCAGGTTCTGCCTTTCTGCCTCCTTTCCTGGCACGTCCGTCTTCTCAAATAAACTCCCTTTTCCCAATAGCCCCAGCCCAGCATTTTGTCAGCTGCTCTCATTTCACAGCTGTTCAAAGCTTCGCTTTCAAGCGGTGCATCTCTTGGCAAGAGCTGGGATTGGAGTAGGGAACCTCCTGCTTCTCTTGACGACAGCGACCTGGTTCTTTCACCATCACCCAATCATAGGATCGGAACTTAGGGCTGAAAGCAAACTTAGAGATTGTCGAGTACAACCCCCTCTTTGTACAGATGAGGAAAGGGAAGCCAGCAGTGGTTGAGGGAGCTGTCCCAGCTCTATTGGGCAGGAAGTAGCAGAGTTATATTCAAAAGAGCATTTGGCTCGAGTCAGGGGACCTGGGTAGTAGTAGTACTAACAGTAGTAGTAATACTAGTGATAATAACAATCATAATATGTTGTTATTCAGAAATATCTGACTCTTTGTGACCCAATATGGGATTTTCTCAGCAGAGATACTAGAGTGGTTTGCCATTTCCTTCTCCAGTTCAGTTTACAGATGAGGAAACTGAGACAAGCAGGGTACATGACTTGAACAGGGTCACACAGCTGAGAAATGAGGTCAAATTTGAACTCAGGTGATTAATAGCTGGTATTTACATAACACTTTAAGATTTCCAATGTGCTTTGCTTATATTGGCCCATTTGATACTCACAGAACCTCAGTGAAGTAGGTGCTATTATTATCCCCATTTTAGGGGTGAAAAAAATTAAGACTGAGAAAGGTTAAATTACCTGCCCAGAGTTACACAACTATGGGGTTTGAACTCAGGTGTAAATGACTCAAAGTCTTATATCTATCAACTGTAATACCTTGTTGTCCTGTTCAGATCTGCTTTTCATGCTTAGTGCCAGGTTTGGCCCTGAGTAAATTACTAGCTTTGGGGATGTCTCAGTTTCCTCATCTGTAAATTCCAGCTCTAGACATGATCTTGTGAATAGAGTCTCCCACCCCCAAATCCAGCACCTTTTCGGTTTCCTTTTCCCTTTAGCATGTGTCCCTTCCTTATGATACTGACTTTAAATTCTGAGCTATGGGCAGTGAAAAAATCAGAATTTTGCCACATTCGGAGAATTGGTGGCATAACACAAATTCAACGTGGCCAAAACAGAACTTGTTGTCTTTCTACTAAAACCTTCCCCTTTTCTGAAGTTCCATGTTACTATCAACATTGCTGCCATCCATGCTCAAAACTTCTTTTTCATTCTCACTTCTCTTTGGAGATCTCTAATTCTGTTGTCATTTCTCTGGTATATAATATATCCCCTTCTCTCCATTCACACAGCTACTACCCCAGGACCAGTCCTTATGACTTCCTACCTGGACTATTGCAATAACCCTGCCTTAAGTCTTTCCCCATCCCACAATTTGGTGCCAAAGTGACTTTCCAAAAGTACAGGATTAACTAGATCATCCCCACCCTTCTACTCTACTAACTATAGTGGCTCCCTATTACCTCCAAAATCAAATAAAACACCTTTGGTTGGCTTTTAAAGCCATCTAGAACCTGAAAGTTTCCTACCTTTCTAGTCTTCTTACAATTTATTTCCCTCCATGTACTTAAGCTATGATCTACTACACTGATTTTTATTTTTGCTCCTCCCAAATGAAACTCCATATTCTTCCTATTCAGTACTTCTTTATAAGCTACCCCCATGCTTCCCTGAATTCCTTTAAGACTGTTTGATCTCACCTTCTGCAGGAGACTGTTCTTGATCCTCCCTGGCTCCATCCCCTGTTAGCACCTTCCCTCTAAGATCAGCTCCCATCTGCCCTATGCTGTAGGTAGGTAAAATTGTTTTTCATGCCTTCTTCCCCATTAAAATAGGAAGTCAAGGAGAAGTGCTTTTGACTTTCTTTGTATCACCAATACTTAGCACTGTTCCTGGCACCTAGTAAAGGTTTAATAAATACTTGAATTAAGGGGATGCCCCTCAACTGAACAAGATTTGGCATATGATGGACATAAATTCTATTGTGCTATAAGAAATGATGAGCAGGACGGAATCAGAAAAACCTGGGAAGTTGTATATGAACTAAAGCAAAGCGAAATAAGCAGAACCGGGAGAGCACTGCAAACAATAACAGCAAAATTGGAATGATGATCAACTATGGAAGACTTAGTAACTGATCAAGACAATGATCCAAGACAGTTCTGAAGGACCATAATGAAAAAGGCTATTTACCTCCAGAGAGAGAACTGAAGAACTCTCAGTGTAAATCTAAGTATAATTTCATTTCTTCACTTTCTTTACTTTTCTTTCTTCTTTTTGTAAAGATGTTTTATTTTACCAATTACATGTAATAAAATTCCATATAAGTTTTCTGAAGTTATATGATCCACATTATCTCCCTACCTCCCCCAGGAGCTAGCAAGCAATTAATCTGGGTTATACATGTATTATCACAAAAAACACATTTCCATGTTGTTCTTTTTTGAAAGAGAATAATCATATAAAACCAAAACCCCAAAATAAAAGCCAAATAAACTAAGGTGAGAAGTTGTATACTTTCATCTGCGTTCCGATTTCAAAGGTTCTTTCTCTGGAGGTAGTTAACATTCTTTGTTGCAAGTCCCTCAAAATTATCCTGGGTCATTGTATTGCTGAGAATAGCTATTTCTTGCTTTTTTTTTTAATGTGAAAATAAGTTTTGCATGATTTCACATATATAATTGAAATCAGATTGCTAGCTGTCTCAATGATAAGGAAAGGAGGGGCTTGAGGAAAGAAGAAAATTAGGGACTAAAAATTTTTTAAATGAATGTTTAAAATAAATGAATTTGGGGCAGCTAGGTGGCTTAGTAAATAGAGAGCCAGACCTGGAAACAGGAGATCCTGGGTTCAAATCTAGTCTCACACACCTCCTAGCTGGGTGACCCTGGGCAAGTCACATAACCCCAATGGCCTGGCCTTTACTACTCTTCTACCTAAGAACCAATACACAGTATTGATTCCAAGACAAAAGGTAAAGGTTTAAAAAAAATGAATTGTGTTAGTGGCATTAAAAATAAATGTTTGCTGATTGTTTTGTTGAGTGGTGAAGTTGATAGAATACTGGGCTTGGAATCAGAAAAAAAAATGAATTCAAATTCAACCTTAAACACTTATTAACTGTGTGGAACCAAGCAAGTTGATTTAACTTTTGTCTGCCTCAGTTTCCTCAACTCCAACCTCTAAAGCACATAAAAGCATTTAGCAAAGTGCCTGGCACATGGTAGGTGATAAATAAATGCTTATCTTCCCCCCAATATACATACTGATCAAATAAAATAGGTTCCCAGGAATGAGGGGTAAGATTACTGCTTTCCATAAATTAATTGGAGTGGAAACAATGACAACTGGCATTAAAATGGCATTTTATAATTTATAATCTATTTTACTGATATTATCTAATTTGAGCTCTGTGAAATAGATGCTGCAGTCACTTGTATTCCCATTTTACATTTTCTCTTCCCATCTATAATGAAAGTGAAACTCAGAGGAGTTAAGAGACTTTCCCAGGGTCACATAGCTCATATTGTTATCATATATTATGTTATCTAGCTTTAAATTCAGATCTTCCTGAATCCAAATCCAAACATATTCCCACTGTGCCATGCTGCTTCCTCCTCTCCTGCAGTCATGTCCTGCTTCCTGCTTTGACCCATTTCTGAGTAATCTCCTGGAATGTTTCCTCTGATAGTATTCAAATTAAGTCCAACTCAGAGTTTTGAGATCTTTCTTCTCTGCTAAGGGGATGAGGCATTGAGCTTCCCACCTCTTTGTGTGTAAAAGGGCAGCAGGTTGACCCCAACCCAACCCTTGCTGGTGTTGGTGGGTAACTGCAAGCCAGAGGGGCCAAAAATGCAGCTGTAGCTCATGACCTAAATAAAGCATGTCCCTCAACCCTTCCACTCCCAGCTCCCCAGTTTATAGTGCCTATAGCCAGGGAGGTATCACTGGAGGAGCAGGCAAAAGAGATAGAGGTTACAGTCGAGATAGCTGCAGGAAGTTCATAATGCCTTTAGGGAGAAAAGTGCCCCATCCTGGCACTATTCCCACTCCTGGAGTTTATAGGGTCAAAGTATCCCATTTCAGTGACAATGCACTGGCTCTGCCCAGTGGAAGAGTGGAAATGAAAGTTACCACCCAAAAAAGACAATGAGGGAACCGAGGAAAGTTGACACTTATCTCCACCTGGATTCAATTCAACAAACATTTATTAACTCCCCTTTATCTGAAGAGCCTCTGACCTAGCCTGGCAGTCAGGACCTTCCACAATCTGGTTCCAATGTACAGTTCCAGCCTTATCTCACACTATTCTACACACACACACACACACACACACACACACACACACACACACACACACACACACACGCTGCATTCCAGCCAAAACAGACTCCTCACCATCCCCCTATTTTTATCCTGGACTCTATGGTGGAATAATACCTTTCCAGATGTTTGAAGTCATGTAGTCTAAGCCTCCCAGTTATATAGATAAGTCCAAGGTAAGTCAAGAGACGACCTCAAGGCCACACAGGTCACTCTCAGCCCCCACATCCAATCAGTTGTAAACTCTTATCAATTCTACCTTCTCATGTCTCCTGTATGTATCTCCCTTCTATCTTCAGACACTGCCACCGCCCTAACACAGGCTTTTCTCACCTTGTGCCTCAGTTATTAAAACAGTCTTCTGGTTGGTCTTCTTGCCTAAGTTTCTCCCCAACTCCAATCCATCTTCCACTCAATTTCCAAAGGAATCTTGTTAGAAGTACATATCTGATCATTTCCTATCACACATACCCGCCCCAATCAATAAGCTTTTTTGTTGTTGTTCAATCCTTTTTTAGTCATGTCCAAATCTTCAATCTGACTTTTAAATAACCTGCCCCCTTCCTACCTTTCCAGTCATCTTACATCCTACCCCACTTCTTTCATATACTATGATCCAGTGACCAGGACCTCACACCAACTTCTCAACTCTGAATTTGCTCTAAGTGGACAGAAGGCCTGGAATTCTCTCCTTCCTCCTCTTGTGGCTACTTCCCTGGTTTCCTTAAAGTTTCAGCTAAAATCCAGCCTTCTGCAAGAAGCTTCTCCCAAGTCCTCTTAGATGATTGGAGCTTCCTTCTGAGATCATCTCTAACACATCCCAAACATCTCCTGTCCAAACATTTTGGTTTGCATTCTCTCTCTCCTGTTATACTTTCTTTAGATCTTAAGCACTTAGCAAAGTGCCTGGCACATAGTAGTCATATAGTAAATGCTTCTTGACTTGATAGGTACTAAATCCAGGAGCAGTTAAGTGACCTTCCCAGTATCACATTAGGAATTTTGGATGATCTTGGACAACTCATCTTGATCTTTTCATTTTTCAATAGAAACAATGTCCAATTTTTTGCAAGCATTTAATCATCCTCTTTTAGATATCTTGTAAATTTGAGAACTACCTTGCTAAAGAAGAACAGTAAGGGCTAAGCAATGGGAGCTAAGTGACTTGCCCAAAGTCATATGTCTAGGAAGCATCTGAAGTCAGATTTTGAACCCAGGACTGGCACTCTATCCACTGTACTATTTAGCTGCCTCTATCTTCCAGCATTCTTGGTGAAATCCTATCCCATTCTTTCAGGTCCATCTCAAGTGTCACCTCCTAGGCCTTCCTAGATGCCCCCAGTTAGAAGTAACACCCTCCTTCCTCAAACTCTCATTCCATTCTGAATTTCACCTTTGCATTTACTATGTGGTTACAAAGGCAGTTCTGAATAATGGCTAGACTATTAGGCTTGGAGTCAGAAAAACTGAGATCCAGATCCCACCTCTGATACTTATTTTTTTTAAACATTTATTAATATTTATTTTTTAGAAAAGTTCTGATACTTATTAATGGCAGTTACTTACCCTCAGTTTCCTCATCTGTAAAATGACAGTTATAATACCTACAGTACCCTTTCTCAGGGTTGTTGTGAGACTTAAAAGAGGTCATCTACATAAAGTGCTTTACAAATCTAAAAATCCTACAGAAATGTTATTATTATGATTGTGATTGTCCAATTATTTGAGGACTACTTTCATCCCCTTGGGGGTAAGAACTCTTATTTCATATTAAATTCTACGCTGCCTGACTTAGAGCTTCGTATGCAGTGAATCTTTGTTAAATTCAACTGGAACGATAAGAAATTAAATGTAAGGGTTAAAGCTGATTAAAGACCAGGAATGCAGACCTCTCCAGCTTGGCTGTTCTTCCCAAGATCTGTTTCCTATTGAGCATTCACATTACAGCACCAAAACTGTTTTTCTTTTGGAAAGGGGGTTGAAATATTAACAGTTTATTTAAGAAGCATCATTATCAAAGAGTTTAACACTGGAAGAAACACTAGAGATCTTCTACTCCAATCCCTTCATTTTTGAGAAGTGAATAATTAGGCTCAAAGAAAGTTAAATGACTTGCCCAAGGTCACACAGATAACATCCTAATTGGGGCTTGAATGTAGACCCAGTGTTCTTTCTATCAAACCAAATCTAGGAATGATTGACAATTGGATGAGAAGGAAGGAAGCACGTGGCCAAATTTGTCATGAAATCTAAGAGGTTTAATGTCTTGTTCTTTGATGTCTTTAAATGCTATTTTCAATAAAGCAAAGAGGGAAAATAATTTATTTGGACCACTCCTATGTTGGAATTTATATTAACTACCTGAGAGACCTGGGATGGTGGATAGAGGACTTCCTTAAAGTCAAAAAGACCAGAAGGAAGGGAGGTAGCACCACAGATAGAGTGTCAGGCCTGGAGTGGGGAGGTCCTGGGTTTAAATATGGCCTCTGACACTTTCTAGCTGTGTAACCCTGGGCAAGTCACTTAACATGATTGCCTAGCTCCTACTGCTCTTCTGTCTTAGAATTGATACTAAAACAGAAAGTAAGGGTTAAAAAAAAATGTCAAAAAGACCTGGATTGTGTCCTGCCTCTCACATACTATCTATGTGACTCTGGCGGAGTCATTGAATCTCTTTAAAAAAAAAAAAAGTATTGTGACTTAGAATCTTTATATTCAAATGCTTTCATAGTTAAACTCTTTAAGAAATCAAGTCAACAAGAATTTATTATTTTTTAAACCCTTACCTTCTCTCTTGGAATCAATTCTAAGTATCAGTCCCAAAGCAGAAGAGCAGTAAAGGCTAGGGGATTGGGATTAAGAGACACACAGCTAGGAAGTATCTGAGTTCAGATTTGAACCCAGGTATATTCTTGATTCCAGTCCTATCTCTCAATCCACTGAGCCACCTAGCTACCCCATCAACAAGCATTTATTAACTATTTATTATGTTTCAGGAACATTTCTAATTTTAAGGAACAGGCTAATTTCTAGAGGTATAAAGAAAGACAAAAAAACATCTCCACCCTGAAAGAGCTCACATTTTGTTTATTTTTCTTCAAACCCTTCCCTTCTGTCTCAGAATCAATTCTAAGTATAAGCCCCAAGGCAGAAGAGCAGTAAGGACTAAGTAATTGGAGTTAAGTGACTTATATAAATGACTTACTCTGGGTCACACAATGAGGAAGCATTTGAGACTAGATTTGAAACCAGGACCTTCTGTCTCCAGGCACAGCTCTCTATCCACTGAGCCACTCAGCTGCTCTAGAGCTCACATATCTAACGAAATCTATCTAGTTGGTGCTTCCATTTCATTTCCTCTTATTCTCTTCTAAACTCTCTACAGTGTAGCTCCCAACCTCATCATTTAACTGAAATTGCTGTCTCTAAAGTGGTCAGCGATCTTTTAATTGCCAAGTCTAATAGTCTGTCATTAATATTCCTCTTTCTTGACCTCTCTGAAGCTTTTAATACTGCCCATCACCCTCTCCTCCTTGATACTCTTTCCTCCCTAGGTTTTCATTACACTGCTCTTTCCTGATTTTCCTCCTTCTTGTCCAACTCCTCCTTCTCTTTCACTAGATATTCATCTAGGTCATTGATTCATCTAGGTGGGTATCCCCCAAGGCTTTGTTCTGGTCTATTTTCTCTTCTCCCTCTATGTTTTTCCTGGTGATCTAATCCACTCCAATCATATCTCTATGCAAATAACTCCCAAATCTATGTGTCTATCCCTAACTTCTCTGCTGAGCTCCAGTCTTGCATCACCACTTGCCCTTTGAACATCTGGAACTGGATGTCCCATAAACATAATCAACATGTCCAAAACAGAGTCTTTCCTTCTAAGCTCTTCCCTCTTCCAAATATCCCTATGATGGCATTGTCAAGGGTACCACCATACTCGCAACCACCCAGATTCACAACTTTGGTGTCATCTTTGATGCCTCACCCATACTCACTTCACATGTTCAATCTATTGCCAAGTCTTTTTGTTTCTACCTTTATATTGTCAGCAAACACTCCCTTCTCTCTATCATGTAGTCAACATCCTGGTTCAGGACCTCCTAATGCCTTGGTCTTCTCACCTCTAGGCTCAAGCCCCACTCTAGTTCATTCTCCACTCAGCTGTCAAATTGATCTTCCTAAAAAACAAGTTCAGAAAACAACTCTGGGATACCACCTCAAAACCACCAGATTGGTGAACATGACCAAAAAGGAAAATGATAAATGTTGAAAGGCATGTGAGGATATATATGATAGGAAGTGTGTGAGGTCAAACTTGAACCCTCCCAGGACCTCCCATAGCCAGGCCTGGCTCTCAACTTTTTTACTGGTTGTGTTCCATATTCTCAAGCATCTCCTTCCTTGTCTCTAGCATACTGCTTCCTTCACATCTCAACTCAAACCCCAACTTATACAAGAATGCTAGTGCCTTCCCTTGAGATTCTCTCAGATTTACCCAGGCTATATTTTGTATGTACATGTTTATTCCCCTATTGATCTCCTTGAAGGCAGAAGCTGTATATACCTTTCGGTATCTTCAGCCTTTTACCCCAGTGCCTTATGTTGCTTGTTATTGTTGACCAGTTGTGTCTGACTCTTCATAATCCATTTGGGGTTTTCTTGGCCAAGATAGTGGAGTAACTGGTTTGCCATTTCTTTTTCCAGCTCCTTTTATAAGAGATGAGGAAACTAAGGCAGACAAGGTTAAGTGACTTGCCAGGTTCATACATAGGAAGTGTCTGAGGCCAGATTTGAACTCAGTGAGATGATTCTTCCTTACTCCAGGTCAGAGGCTCTATCTACTGTGCCAGCTTCCTGCCCCGGATAACATATGCTTAACAATAAATGCATATTGACTGGCTGACTCTTTTAGTAAAATGTGCTATGACATAAGCCTATTTGGAATTGTATTTTGAATTAAATTTTCTCTTTTTATTTTCTAAAGTCTACTTATAGGTTCTAATAGGTTTAGAACGTACAAGTTATGAAGCCAAATTTTTTATGTAACTTCTACAATTTGGGCAGAATTTTTTCCTCCCTTTTGTATTCTCCTTCATTGTCAACATTTTTGTTAATATAAGGATGCTAAGCCCTTCTCAGATCAAGATTCTCAAAGAGAAATGGATTAAAATAGTCATTCGGAAACCCAAGTATCAGGAGATCACAAGGAGAATATCTATTTCCTCCAGATCTCTTCTTTCTCATCTTCCTAGCTCACAAGATAAGACTTCAGTAGCCCTGTGAGGAAACATACAAGGAGTACTATTCCCATTTAATAGATAGGGCAGTTGAGGCACTTCATAAGAAAGTGAATAGTTTTCAGATGAAGGAACTGAGCAAAATCAGTAATACAACTCTTAATACAACATATCACTTCCTGGATCAGTTTCAACAGCAGCCATCTTTCCTAGCTCTCTCCTAGTCATCTCATACCAATTTCCCGTTATTTTCTAACCATTTCATATAGATGCAGACAAGTAGAAACCCTAAGTAGAGAGGGCTTTCCAGTTCCCTAAGAATGCACAAACCTCCCTTGTGCTAATCCCTAATGGGCTGACCTATGGGAAATATACACAAACACACAGCAGGACAGTTGAGGAAATGATCCCAGAGGCTGAAGGAAAGGAAGCCCTGGACTAGAGCCTGGAGTTCAGGGCTCCAGACATCAGTTTGTCAAATGAAATAACATATGTAAAGGGCTTAGTAAACCTTAAGGAGCTACATAAATAATAGCTACTTTTTCCCTTCACAATGTCTCTGACATTAAGAACACTTTTCCCAGCCTTGCTGAGAGGAGATGTGTGGAATGAGAGCTAGATTTGGGATCAGAGGGCTTGGATTTAAACTCAATCTCTTCCAAACTTTCTCTCTAAGTGAACTTCTCCACCTGAGAAGTTTCCTTGTCTCTAAAAAGAAGGGTTAGAAGGCTTCTAAAGTCACTTCTAGTGTTGTCTATGATCCTTTGTGTTTTTCCAGAGTGGGAACTCTGGGTCACTTGGGCTCCTCCTCCTTTGGCCTGTGGGATCACTTCCTCAACTGTTCTGTTGTATGAGTTTATGTGTGTTTCCCTTAGGTCAGCCTATTCAGGATAAGCACAAGAGAGTCTGGTCTTAGCATCCATGGCTAGGAGAGAAGTCTGCTGTTCAGAACCGGTCTCAGACTAGATCAATTAGACTTTTCAACAAATATTTGCTAAACATCTGTGCAAGTCAGGTTCAAAGGGGGCAAAGATAAAATACGTCACAAACTCTGCCTTCAAGGAGCTCACGTTCTTCTTAAATTATTTTTTAAAATGTATTTTATTCTGAACTTAATACTAAATATTCATTTTAGGCATTCATATATATACATATATATGTCTATATATTTGTGTATATATATGCGCATATATATATATATATCAGAATTGTTTACTGACAATTCTTTTGTCTTAAGACTCAATGGCATTTTTAACATAGTCCCATCACTCCCTTTACCTAACTTTAAGTTAAGCCCACCTTTGAGGCAGTCAGACTGGGGACAGGGAAGAAGTAGGTTAATAAGCACATAAAACTCCAGAAGAAACTTGAGAGTACACAAATCTAGAATTTCTGACTCTCTCCCAAACCCATAATGAAAACTCGACACAAACTCTCTCTTCTGTGGGCAGTGGGTCTGTACCCTCTTCTTAATTCCCCAACTCTACCACTTTCTGGAAACCTTCATGCCTACGTTTGTACTCCCTATTTGGTTCATGACCTAGTGTCTCCATGCCTGTGACATCAAGGACAACAAGAATATGCCCCTTTCTTAATCACGTGTGACCTCCAGGTGCCTCAAGTTGCTTCCTTGAGGTGAAGGTGAATCCAACTTGAGCAACTCACCCACCAACTAGAAGGAGTAAAGTAAGCTTAGCAGAACTGGATGAACCAGGTCTGGGGACTGTCTCGCCCTTTCCACAGCCTGCTTTGGACTCCAAGATCATCACAGCACATGTTCCAATGACCTTCCTGCTTATATCCTTCCCACACAGCCCCTCCCATATTCTTGTCCTGGAGAGTTTGTTTTAGGTCCTATACCTCCCCTAGTGTGAACTGAAGTGAGCCATGAAAATAGACTTTTTATTTTGTGCATTTGTAACCTGGTTTCCACCCAAAGTCAGAAATGTTTTTCCTTCTCCTATATATCAAGAGGAAAATATAATTTCTGATTGGTGGAGAGAAGCCTGAGTGCAAAGCTGCATACCTACATAAGGGACTGACTGTGTGGTCAAAAACAGAAATAGTTAATTCATCTGGAAGAGCAAAAGATCAAGAATATCAAGGGAATTGTGAAGGATGGTGGCCTAATGGTACCAGATCTTAAACTGTACTATTAAGCAGTAATCATCAAAATATCTGATACTGGATACATGTAAAACCCAGTGGAATTGCTCTTTGGCTACAGGAGGAGGGAACGAGGAGGGGAGGGAAAGAACATGAATCATGTAACCATGGAAAAATATTCCGAATTAATTAAATAAATAAATAGATTTTAAAAAAAATTTTAAATTAAAATGTACTGGTACTGGCTAAAAAACAGAAGGGTGGATCAAGGGGTAAATGACCTCAGCAATCTAGTGTTTGATAAACCCAAAGATCCCAGCTTTGGGGATAATAATTCATTCACTATTTGGCAAAAACTGCTGGGAAAATTGAAAAACAATAAGGCAGAAATTAGGCTTTGATCAATATCTCCTACCCTGTACCAATAAGTAATTTTGATAAGGTCAAAATGGGTATATGGCTTAAACATAAAGAGTGATATAAGTAAATTAGGGGAACATAGAATAATTTACCTGTCGGATCTATGGAGAAGGGAAGAATTTGTGACCATACAAGAGATAGAGAACATTACAAGATGTAAAATGAATAATTTTTGTTATATTAAAAAGGGTTTGTATAAATAAAACCAATGCAACCAAGATTAGAAGAGAAGCAACAAACTGGGAACACATTTTCTAGCAAATTTCTCAGATAAAGGTCTCATTTCTCAAATATTTAAAGAACTAAGTCAAATTTATAAAAATCCAAATCATTCCCCAACTGATAAATGGTCAAAAGATGTAAATAAGTGATTCTAGATCATTCTTGATTAGAAAAATGAAGATCAAAACAACTCTGAGATACCACCTCACACAAATCAGATTGGCCAATATGACAGTAAAAGATAAATGCTGGAAGGGATGTGGCAAAATTGGGACTTACATGCATTGCTGGTTGAGTTGTGAATTGATCCTACCATTCTGGAGGGCAATTTGGATTTTATAACCCAAGGGTTATAAAAGAATGGTATTCCCTTTGATCCAGGAATACCACTACTAGGTCTGTATCCCAAAGAGATTGAAAAAAAAGTGGGAAAGGACCTGTTTGTACAAAAATATTTATAGCTGCTTTCTTTGTGGTGGCAAAGAACTGGAAACTAAAGGGATGTCCCTCAACTGAGGAATGGCTGAACAAATTGTGGTTTATGATGGTGATGGAATACTATTGTTCTATAAAGAATGATGAACAGGATAATTTTGGAAAGAACTGGAAAGACCAAATGAACTGATGCAGACTAAAATAAGCAGAACCAGGAAAATATTATACACTATAACAGCAACATTGTGGAATGATCAAATGTGAGAGACATTGCTACTACCAGCAATACAATGATCCAGGACAATTCTGAGGGACTCATGACAAAGAATGGTGTCCACCTCCAGAGAAAGAACTGTTGGAATAAGAATGCAGATGAAAGCATATGATTTATCACTTGGCTTTTTTGGATATATATTTTAGGATTTCTGTTTTATAAGATTATTCACTTACAAAAATGAATAATATGGAAACATGTTTGTGTGATAATACGTGTACAACCCAGATGGAATTGCTTGCCAGCTCCAGGAGGCAGGAAGGGGAAAAGAGAGGGAGATAATTTGGATTATATAATTTTAAAAACTCATGTGGAAATTTATTTAAAATAAATAAAAATAAGATGATACTGGCAAATACCAATATAAAAATAAGAAGTAGTTGAGGGAAAAAATATTTCGAAAGGCAGATTATAACCTTCCAGGCTGTAGACCTATGGGGAAAGCAGTTCCCCATTATATTCCTGATCTCTCAGTCCTATAATCCCATAGACTTCTGAGAGAGTGTCCTATAGGTGAGAGCAGTCTCTCTCTTCTGGTTTGAACTCAATTATTAACTCACAAAATTCCTTTACTCTTGGGTATTTCCTGGTATAGTCAAATCTGTAGAAATTGTCCAATTCCCATTTGCTGTTTTGTTTGGATAAATGAGTTTACTTGCTATTTGTGATGGTTCTTATGTAAACAGTATTTATTTGATAGTGAGTATAAGCTGAAATCTACCTTCCCACTTAAAAGTAAGCAGGAAAGTAGTTTTCCTTCCGAACCCAGATTCATATAGATACCTGTTTTTTGCCTCTTTGTATTTGTTTTTTCTTGATCTTAAGTCAAGAACATTGGACTGAGGCAACTTAGTGAGTTATGAAAAGTCAGGAGACTTCGCTGCCAAACATCTGAGAGCTGAATTCTATGACAGATTTTGTGGATAGCTGAGCCCAAGGAAGAACAAATCCAGAGAGGGAGCAAGAGTATAAGCCATCCATTAGTTACCAAAATTGGAAGTGGACTTGACAAGACAGATGCTTTAAAGAAACTATTTTGTCCGAACGCACTCTCACCAGCAATGAGGTGGAATAGAAGATACTGTGACCCCAGATGTCAACAGAGGAGGAAATGTTTATATTTCTGGTCTTACTATATCATATCAGAATATGGATGTCCTTTTGTTGAAACTAATTGTTAGTAACTAATTAAACGATTTTGTTGTTCAGTTGTTTTTCAGTCATGTCTAACTCTTTATGATCCTATTTCTTTGCAAAGATACTGGAGTGGTTTGCCATTTCTTCTCCAGTATTAAATGATACTAGGACACTAATAATTAGTGGCTGATATTTGGGATATCATACCGGAATGACAGTTAGATAAATAACCCTCAGCCACTTAGGGAACCATCAGAAAAATGTAGACTAGTTCAGGGGCTTGTCTCTAACAGGCAGATTTGGGCTAAGATCCTCAGAGCCTATAAGGCTTTTTATCTACTTAAAAGAAAAATCAAGTTGTGGATGATAGATATTTACAGTTTCATGTTGTACTCTGTATTTGGAAATGCCCATTCTATTTGGTGTTTGCTTAACTCAGAATAAAAATAATTTAAAAACATAAAGTTGCCCACCAAATTGAATGGGCTCAAAGAAAGTTTTGAATGAGTGGTAGGACCTGGGCAAGACACAGGAAGACTGAGGTTATCAAAGACAAAAATTGGGACCAGTCGTCTAAAGATCAAGGTAAATAAGCACTCCAGGAATAGTTCTGGACAGAACCAGAAGACTCATTGTACCTTTACTAGAGCTAAATAGAGTCCAGATACAAAACCAGGATTAGGGTTCATGAGCTCTATAAACCAAAGTCCAAAACCAAGTTTAAAAAATACATATCTATGTATATACAGATAAAATATACTCCATAGCAAAGACCAAAAAGCAAGCTCAGTGTGTTATGAAAGTTGTGACTCCTCAAGGAGAACGTGAATATGTTTGACCAGGAGATAGTACAGTCCCACTAGGTGGCACTATCTTAAAAGAGCAGATGCAGAATCAAGAGTAGGAAACCAGGGAAATCCCAACACCTTTGTAGGCATCCAAGAAGTAGGGCTTAGAGATTGAAAGGGGCTTTAGAGAACATCTAATGTTGGGGTTCCTGACTTTTTTTCAATTAAATTTTAAAATCATGTTAATAACTATATTTCATTATAACTGGTTTCCTTTGTAATCCAATGTATTTTATTTTATACATTTAAAAACATTATCCTGACAAGGAGTCTGTAGGCTTCACCACCACATTGCCACAGGGATCCACAATCCAAAAAAAGATTAAGAGGTTTTGATCTAGCACAGGCCTTTTGATTTTTACAGGTGAATAAATTGTGGCTCAATTCTGGCTTACACAAGCAGAGGCTTATTCTAATTGTACTAGGTCATTGGACTTGTTAAAAGAAAAGTTTCTTTATCCTAACCAGCACCATGACTTATTCCATAATGTGTGTGAACTGATACAAAGTGAAATAAGCAGAAACCAAAAGAGATGTATGAAATGACGGCAACATTGTAAACTAGAAGATCACTAGAGGAAACTAAATTCTGAATAACTGAAAAATCAATAATGGCCTCAGAGAACAGATAATGAAACAATGAAACTTACTTCTGTCCTCTTAGCAGAGAGGTGGGTGACTAATAGGCCAGAAAGTTGTGTCTACTGTCAGGTGCAGTTATAGAGTGTTTTGGCTTAGGTGCTTTTCTGTTATAAGAAAAGAGGAAGAGGGCAGCTAAGTAACACAGGTTAGACCACTAGGCCTGCAGTTGGGAGAACCTGGGTTCAAATCTGCACTCAGACACTTCCTAGCTCTATGACTCCAGGCAATTGCCTAGTCCTAGCCTCTTTGTCTTAGAATGAATACTAAAACAGAAAATAAGGAAAGAGGAAGGAAGAAAGGAAGAAAGGAAAGAAGGAAGGAAGGAAGGAAGAAAGAAAGAAAGAAAGAAAGAAAGAAAGAAAGAAAGAAAGAAAGAAAGAAAGAAAGAAAGAAAGAAAGAGAGAGAGAGA
>NC_058135.1:121082356-121098652 GCF_016433145.1 Gracilinanus agilis
AGAGAGAGAGAGAGAGAGAGAGAGAGAGAGAGAGAGAGAGAGAGAGAGAGAACGAGAGAGAGAGAAAGGAAGGAAGGGAGGAAGGGAGGAAGGAAGGAAGGAAAGAAGGAAGGAAGGAAGGAAGGAAGGAAGGAAGGAAGGAAGGAAGGAAGGAAGGAAGGAAGGAAGGAAGGAAAAGAAAAAAGTAAAAGAAAACGAAAGTAAGAAGGGAACAAGCATCTTGCAAAGATTCAGTTGTATTATGTATGCAATATAAAACAAAAGACATTAATAAAACTCTTTAAAAGTTTTAGGGAGAAATTCAAAGCTAAGCCCTGCTAAAGTCCAAACAGGGTTGCTTTGATTATACATGGGGCATTAGACCATTGCCCAGATATTGATTAGTATTTCATTCAGTCGATAAACATTTATACTGGACAAGTCACTTAACCTCTGAGTGCTCCAGGAAACTCTCTAAGAATATAAATTGCAGAGAAGTTCTGCAATATGTGACCATTCTTCAATAAATTCCAGTGGTTCCCCATGACTTCCAGGATCAAATATAAATTCCTCTGTTTGGCTTTATTTCCAGTCTTCTTATTTTGTATTCCTTTTCATGTATACTGTCCGATCTAGCAGCACTGGCCTCTTTGCTATTCCTTAAACAGGTGGCTCCTCCAGGCATTTTCATCAGCCTGATCTCCAAGCCTGGAATTCTCTCCCTTGTCTCCATCTTGTCACTTTCTTGTCTTCCTTCGAGTTTCAGCAAAAATCTCACTTTCCTCAAGGAACTTTTCCTGATTCCCCTTAGTGATATTTTTGCCTTTGTTATCCTGTGTATCTGCACATAATTATACATGTGTCACCCATATTAGATTGTGAGCTCTGTTATAAAGAAGAGAGGATTTGAGCAGGTGAAGCATGGTCCGCAAGGAACAGATGCAGATGCAGGGAAAAGATTCTAGAATGTGGGAGAAGAGGGGGAGGCAGTTGCCTGGGGTTTGAGCTGAGTCTTTTTCTCTGGGTTTGACCTGGAGGGACTGACTGCTTATCCATGGTGGCTGTTTCTACTTTGACTTCCCATCCTACATGTTACCTGTTAGCGCTTTGCTGTTGTTAGCTGTATCCACCGTAATCCTGACCATCTGACCTTCTGATCTGTAAGATCAGGTCTGGTTCCTTTCTGGATCCAGGACCTTTCCCTTTTGCCCTGCCCTGCATAACTGCCTAAGACCACTACCTGAAATGCCATCAAAAGAGGGTTGGTTTAGTGCAGCTTTAGCTAGAGTAGGACTGGGGATTTATTAGGTCAGAGAGGCTATACTTAGTGTAGGAAATACTCTGAAGATTTCCTGCAAGGGAACAACTTTAGATCTAGGGTTTGAGTTAGAGACATAAGCATTAGGGTTACCCAAATTCCTTCTAAACTTTCCCTTTTTAATCAAATCAACTTTTATTTATTGTCTTAGTGGCCTGTGTGTGTTAACTCAGGACAGGCACTGCCTGGACTGGGTCTGTTAGCTCACAGTCAACCTACTGACAGTGGCCGAATTCAATCCCATCCCAAAAACCCTCTCCCTTTTTACAGCTCCTAAAGGACAAGGACTGCTCTTGACTTTCTTTGTATTCCTAAGACTTAACCCATTGCTTGACAGATTACAGGCAATTCAGAAATGCTTGTTAACTTTAATTCAAAAGTTGCCAACCTGTATTTTCAGAGGAAGTTTCCTCACCCAGAAGTTCCCTGTACCAATAAAATAACAGGCTAGTCCCTATCTGTATCCCTCTCCAACAAATTTGTTAGATGTCTTTTATGTGGCAAAAGATAAAAATGGAAAATAATCAATGTTGGTGGGGCTGTGGGAAAACAGGCACAATCATTTACTCTAAATGAACCTTTAGAATGCATAACTATTCTGGAAAGGAATTTTCAGTTATATACAAAAAACTAAATGGTGCCTGTCTTTTGACCCAGTTAAACCACTACTATGCCTATATCCCAAAGAGATCAAAGAAACAGGAGATCTTTTCTGTGCAAAAATATTTTTACCAGCTCTTTCAGTGTTGGGGAATATAAGAACCTAAAAAGATGTTCAACAATTGAGGAATGACTAAACAAATTGTGAAATATAATGTGATGTGGTACTAGCGTGTTGAAAGGGATGGAAATAGAACATTTCAAAAAGACATGGAAATAATTATGTGAACTGAAACAGAGTAAAATGAGCAGAAGCAGATCAATTCATATAGCAACAACAATATTATAAAAATGAACGATTTTTGAGAACTTTTTAAAACAAATGAAGAATAAAGTGAGTAGAAGCAGAATATTTTATTCCATGGCAACAACACTATAAAACCAAAGAATTTTGAAAGCTCTAAGAACTATGATCAGTTCAATAACTAACTTATGTGGACCCTCTGATTGGACAGACAATCAATGGAAAAATATTGTAAACAACTTTATCAGTAGTCGATGCAAAGAACTATCAAATTATGAGGGAAACAAATTAGGAATATTCCTACTGAAAAAACTACATGAAAACGACTGAGAGTCCTAGTTTTCAGCTTGCTTGTTGCATCAAGAATGGAACTGGTTGCTACATTGCCTGCTCTTGAGAACTGAGAATCCCCATGTTCACTTGAGAGCTGTGCTGATTGATGGAAACTTTCCAAACATCCACCTCAAAAAGAGACACATGGTCTCCAACTGAGCAGGGAAGAACCCTGTCACGAACATAGGAATGAAAAAAATTCACCAGGAATGCCAAGGCTCAGCTGGTGCTCTGTTCTCAGAGGGAGGTGTTTGTATTCCTTGTATGTTTTGACTGATAAAGTCAAATAATAAAATAAATGCGTAATATAAAATATACAAGATTACAAGGGAAAAGGAAGCCAGTTATATTAAAACATAGGGATGAATTTTTTTTAAGTTCACAGATGTCAGGTTAAGAACTCCTGATTCATATCATTTATTACAGTCATCATGTATGTTATTATCTTGCTTCCCTTTCATAAGAGTCTTTTTTTTTTTAATTTTAAACCCTTAACTTCTGTGTATTGACTTATAGGTGGAAGATTGGCAAGGGTAGGCAATGGGGGTCAAGTGACTTGCCCAGGGTCACACAGCTGGGAAGTGTCTGAGGCTGGATTTGAACCTAGGACCTCCTGTCTCTAGGCCTGGCTCTCAATCCATTGAGCTACCCAGCTGCCCCTCATAAGAGTCTTTTAAAGCACGAGATGGACTTAAATAAGCAAGATCTCATGACAGGCATCCTACAAAAAATTAAGACATTGGCAGATATTATGACAGAGCAGTATCATGACAAAATCCACTAGACCATGTCAAATGACTTGGGTTCAAATTCCATCTTCAGGACTTACTAGCTGTTTAATAAAGGAGCAAGTCATATAACCCCTCTGAACCTCAGTTTCCTAATCTGTAAAAAAGAGGAAATCATACTTGCATAGTCTATACCACATCATTTTTCTGAAGAAAGTGTTTTGTAAAATAGAAGGCATTATGGGATGGTTCCTAATCACAATTTAAAAAAACTCAAGGGAGCCCCACTATGGTTAACTGGTGATAATTAATCCTCCTCATAAAGAGAGATGAAAGACCTCTGCCATTTCACATTTATCTGCTCTTGGTTCTCCCTTTTTCCTGAGGACTTCTAGTTCATCTAATACTGTATATTCTGACAATGATTTTGTTATCTTTTCGATCTGTCACAAATTGCATTGCATTTCTGCTGTGCTATTATTTAATGTTTTTACTGCCTTCTTTACCTCTCCCTATTCCGCAGTATGACATTTAGTCCTTGAATACTCAGAACATGTGCCAGAAACTTTAAGAGCTCGTTCTGAGGAGCTAGTAAGACATTATAATTAAGCTACTGTGTAGAGCATTTGAAAGGGGAAAATTCACCAGAAAATTATAGCTAAAGTTAACTTTTGATTATTCGCACAATGGAATTGCATGAATAATTGAAATCCCTAGGTTGTGCCAACAAAACCTCCTCTCCTATTTCATAACTCCCTATTTCTGACATCCTTCCCAATTACCCCTACTACACTCCCCTTTTATCCCTCTCTTTTAACCTCCTCTTTAGCAGAGAATTTGAATTTCATCCCTTTGTAAGGTATTATAGTATAGTGGAAAGAATTCTAGAAATCAAAAAAAGGGTTTGCTCCTGGATGTGCTACTTTACATCTGTGTTGACCTGGGAGAGTAAGTTTTTTCATTTTATTTTTTTTTTTAAACCCTTGTACTTCAGTGTATTGTCTCATAGGTGGAAGATTGGTAAGGGTGGGCAATGGGGGTCAAGTGACTTGCCCAGGGTCACACAGCTGGGAAGTGGCTGAGGCCGGGTTTGAACCTAGGACCTCCTGTCTCTAGGCCTGACTCTCACTCCACTGAGCTACCCAGCTGCCCCTTTTTATTTATTTTTTAATTTTTCCTTGGTTACATGATTCATATTGTCTCCCTCCCCTCTTCTCTCTCCCCTCCCAGAGTTGACAAGAAATTCCGCTGGGGAATGCACATATGATCACTTAAAACCTATTCATGCTTTTTAAATTTAATTTTTTAATATTTTCATAGCAAGTTTTTGAGATTCAGTCTGCCTATGTGAATATAGGCATAATCGTCCTTGACTTGTCTACCACACCTTGTTGTGAGGATAAAATGAGAATATATATAAACATGGTTCAAAAATTATAAAATGCTAAAAAAAAAGAAGTTGCAATTATTGGTTTATGGTTTTTTTTTTTCAGTCTAGAGTTTTATAGAGATGTATTAGACTTGCTGTGAAATATGGAGAAGTAATCTCTAGAGTCAGAAGACCTAGGTTTAAATGGGAAAGTTACTTATTTAAACTTCCTGGGCCTCATTTTCCTCATCTATAAAATGAGAGGGTCTGTGATAAGAAAACTATTCCAAAATCCCCTGCAACACAAATTAAGCTGGTTTTACCTTCAGGTATTGGAACCATCCACAAGAAATGATTCAAATCTAGCCTCAGACACTTCCTAGCTGTGTGACCCTAGGCAAGTCATTTAACCCCAATTGCCTAACCCTTGCCTCTCTTCTATCATAAAATAAATACTAGGTTAGAAGGCTAAAAGGGCTTTTTTTTTTCTTTAAGAAGAATTAATTGGCTCAAAGGACTAAATGCTGGAGTTGTTGATATCATTTCCTGATCATCCAGGTACAAAATAGCTACAAGGAGCTCTAGGTCCTCTCTGAAACTTGGCCAGAAGATAACTGTGACTAACTCAGAAACAGGGGATCCTCCTTTGGCAATTTAGCTTATCTTGTCTTGGATGCATATCCTTTTTGAAAAACCTTCCTCCACAAATCACAAAATGTCAGAAAACAAAAACAACATTGAAAATTGTTTCTACATTTAATCGCATAAAAAATGTTTCTTAATTTAAAAAAAATCTTTCCCTGGCTCTGGCTAAGTAAATTTCATTTTGTTACCTGTTGAATAATCTGAGGGTCTCGTTTTGTTTCATTATCAGTCCTAAATTCCTCAGAAATGTGCCCGAGTTAAACCCAGCTCAGAAAATAGTTGAACTAGGTATTGTCTGAGTTCACAGATTAGTCTAAAGCACTGTACTATGATTCTCTACAAATTCTCATCTATAAACTGGACAGTCAGCCTCTGGAAAACAATCAAGACAACTCCAGTATTAGGCTACAGGTTGGGACTCAGTCCTTGACCTCCGGGGGGACTTCTCCTTGCAGTTGCCATGCCTCTAGACCCATTGGATCCAGCTCTGTCTCATTTCCCGCCCCACACTTCTCCTATCAGATGACGTCTATTTTTCTACACCCCCTGCCCTGACTAATTTGAGGATTTTATAGCTGTTCTTTCCAATTATACATTGTTGTTTGCTTCCATGAATTCTGCATCCGTTTCCATAGATTTTCCCCATGCTGCTCTGTATTCATCACGTGAAGCATTTCTTACAGCATAGTCATAGTCCATTACATTCGCGTACCACAGTTTGCTTAGCCATTTCCCAATGGATTGGTATGTACTTTGCGTCTAATTCTTGGCTGTGGAAAAAGGGCTGCTATAAAGGTCTTGATGTATGTGGGGACTTTCTTTTAATCAACAGCCATTGGGGTAGAAGCCCAGCAATGAAATCTCTGAGTCAAGGGGAATGGAGAGCTGCAGTTGGGTGACTTAGTGGATAGGAGCCAGGCCCAGAGATAGGAGGTCCTGGATTCATATCTGACCTTAGACACTTCCTAGCCGTGTGACCCTGGGCAAGTCACCTAACCCCCATTGCGTAGCCCTTGCCACTGTTCTGCCTTGGAACCAATACCAATTCTAAAACAGAAGGTAAGGGTGTTTTTTTTAAAGGAGAGGGATATGGATATTTTAATTGCTTAATTCTAAAATGTTTTCCATTTGATTGTACCAATTTATAGCTAAACTAGGTAGAAGAGTGGTAAGGGTGGGCAATGGGGGTCAAGTGACTTGCCCAAGGTCACACAGCTGGGAAGTGTCTGAGGCCAGATTTGAACCTAGGACCTCCCATCTCTAGGCCTGGCTCTCAATCCACTGAGCTACCCAGCTGCCCCCTTAAACTGAATGATTTTTTAAAGTCTCTTCCAGCTCCTAAAAACTCAATGTATGCTGGATTCCCAAGCAAGTCAGGATACTAGATACGGAATGTAGAGATGTTATGATTGACTCTGATTAGAAATTTACACCATTGAGTACAAATGTGAGTGGGTATATATTGTGTATGGTGTAAATGAATGCATTTGCGAGCGTGCTATAAAAATGGGCAAAAACTATTGTGTTAGGATTCAAGATATTTTCAAATATCTAATGACTCCCACTAAAGCCATTATATATTATGGGGTGAGTGGAAGTAGGCTCATATTAAAATGCATTTCTCCTTCCCTGTAAGCTGGGCCAATAAAATGAAGGAAATAAATAGTACCATCTGCTATCATCCTACAGAGGATTCAATTGATTAGTGTGGGAGCCTCTCTAATTGATCAGATCTACTATGTGTAAAGAGAGGATTATCTTCAGTAAGAATTTATATAAAGAGGGTCTGGAGTCCTAAGGGAGTCATCTGTTTCTTTTAGAATGACTGTAGCTATGTGCTGGGGATTAGATTTCTTTCTTACATGTGACTCCCTTTTTCAAAACAAAACAAATCACTCGGGGCCTCTTCTTTTCCTACAGGATAAAAGCCAAAATTCTCAGCTGGCCACTGTACGACCCCATCAAACCGTATATATTGACCTTGTCTCTTAGGACTCCGCACCATGAACCCTTTGCTCCAAACAAGTCAGCCTTTTCCCAAATGCTCTAAAATATGTGTGTGTGGGGAACCTGATCTGGGCAAACTAGATCAACTGAAATCTCCAAAACACTTACTGAAGTTAAAGGTGTTAGACTTTCAGTGGCCCATTTGCAACTTGTAGGCCCTTCCCATATGAAATGGTCAGGAATTATAAGTAAGGACTAGGAAAGACATCATCCCTATTCATCAGTCAGCAAACATTTATTAATCCTTTCTTATGTTCTAGATACTATAGTCTGAAGATACCAAGAACCCCAAAACATGGTCCCTGCCTTCAA
Organism: Gracilinanus agilis; assembly: GCF_016433145.1. Classification (NCBI taxonomy): domain Eukaryota; kingdom Metazoa; phylum Chordata; class Mammalia; order Didelphimorphia; family Didelphidae; genus Gracilinanus; species Gracilinanus agilis. The sequence goes on from NC_058135.1 coordinate 121,089,952, forward strand.
AAAGCTCATCTTCCAAAGCGAGAGACAACTTGAACCTCTGTACCTATTAGTTATCTATAGGCTATGTGGCTCTGAAGTAAGGCACTATCAAAGATAGAGGTGGGGGAAACCAGGAGGTAGGATTTGAGCGGATCTCCAAGAAAGCCAGGAAATCTAAGATGTAGAGATGAGGAAACATGATGGGAATAGACAATGCAAAAGGTCAGGAGATGGGGTGCTTTACTGATGGGCAAGAAAAGATCTAGTAAGGATTAATTAAGGATGATGGGTGATTTGGATATATGCATGAGCAGAAGGGAAAGGTCCAGGAGGTAGGGAGAAATTAAACATTAACCCAAGATTAGATAAAACCAGGGGCAATCTACTTTGGCACCTTTTCTCAGCCCACTCATTTAGATGACTAAACGAGAGAAATAGAGTTTAAAAATTGATAACTAAAAAAAGTAGGGAGCAGCTAGCTGACTCAGTGGATAGAGAGCCATGCCTGGAGACAGGAGGTCCTGGGTTCAAAAATAACCTTAGACTTTTCCTAGCTATGTGACTCTGGGTAAGTCACTTAACCCCAATTGCCTAGTCCTTATTACTCTTCTACCTTGGGACCCATACTTAGTATTGCTTCTAAAACAGAAGATAAAGGTTGTTTGTTTGTTTGTTTATTTGTTTTTAATTGGTAATCAATCCTAAAGAGCCAGTAAAAAAAAGAGATTCAACCATGTGGTTCAAAAAACATCTGAAAAAAGGTCTTTCTTTGAAGAAGTTCACCAGGAGGGAATCCTCTATCTACTGAGGCATCCAGATCCATTTTTGATAACTCCAATTGATTTAATGTTATTTTTTCCCTTTTTTTCTGGACATCTTAAATATATAACTTCTTAGAACAGCGGGATTGAGAACCAGACCTAGTCCTGGTTTAAAAATATGGCCTCAGACACTTCCTAGCTATGTGACCCTGCTGGCAAGTCATTTAATCTCCATTGCCTAGCCCTTGGAACTGAAACTCAGTATTGATTCCAAGATGGAAGGAAAGAGTTTATATACATATATATATATATACATATATATATACATATATATATATACATATTTTTTAAAATTTTATTTTATTTTTTTAACCCATTGCTCCAATAGCTGTGAAGGCCAAACTGAACAACTCAAATCCTTCTTTCACAGGAGTCTGTGAAAAGTGCTTGAAGAGAACAGTTGTGCCCCACTCACCATAACAGCCTTTCCCAACCTTTCTTCTCTCTTCCTGTACTACTCCTTCCCTCTGTCCTACCTCTCTGTGACTCATAATTTATGGAAGAAATTAAGGCCATTTGCTAAGAATTCCCTTTTCCTGCCCCACCTGCATCTCAGTACCTTTAAATATTATCCTCAATTCTCTTCTTTTTCCAATCTGATGGAATGGCCCTTCTGTTTCCCAAAACCAACCCCCTCTACAAGGGTCTTTTAATCCATTAATCAACAAATATTTATTGAGGACCCACAAAAGCCTGGTCAAAACAATGATCAACCATAATTTCAGAGCTTGACAGAGGGGTGACAGACTAAAGTGTAGAATGAAACACACAATTTCTTTGTCTTGCTTAATGATGGATATTGGTTAAAAGGATTTTCTTTTTTTCTTTCTTTCTTTTGAAAGGGAGCGGAAGGAGGGGGAATAAATGTTTGACTATTGCAAAAATAAATTTAATTTTTAAAAGCTCAAGGCTCACTATGTGCAAGGCACTGTACTAAGTGCCAGGAATACAAGTAGCCAACAAAACAATCCCCACCTGCAAGATACTTACGTTCTAATGGGGGATAAGAGAACATATAAATTAAATAAACAGCATAATTATAAAGTTAACAATTACAAATATGTACAAAGTAGTTCAGTACAAGGTAGTTTAGACATAGGTGGCACAGTGGAGGAGGGCTAAACTTGTAGTCACAGTCTCAGTTCAAATCTAGCCTCAAGCATTTACCAGCTGTGTAAACTGGGGCAGTTTATTTAACTTCTATTTGCCTCAGTTTCCTCAATTATAAAATGGAGATAATAGCACTTACCTCTGAGAATTGTGAAATCAAAAGGGATGATATTTTAAAGGGTTTCACAAGTCTTAAAGAGCTTTATAAGTACTAACTGTTATTAGCTATTAATTTAGAAGGGAGGGCACTAGAAATTGGAAGGATTGATTTCAACCTTTTTCATCTTCTCCTACCTTCAACTCATTCTCTAAACTTCAGTTTTTCTCTATCTTTTGACTCTTTCTCTACTTTCAGCAAATAGCCAGTTCTCTCTCATCTTTAAATAACTCTCACTAGATCTTCTTATATCCACTAGCCATTGTCCTATATCCCTTTCCTCACCTTCTCAGCTAAATTCCTTGAGAAGGCCATTGACAAAAGGCCATTGACATTTAAGGTCTCTGCTTCCTCTCCTCTCACTCTATTCTCTTCTTTTTTGTTTTCCCAATTACATTATCTTATACAATATAAAATTTCCCAATTTTATACAATACAAAATTTCCCAATTTTTCCCCAATTACATTTTTAAAAATTAACATTCATTTATTTTTATTTTGAATTCCAAATTCACTCTCTCTCCCTTCCTCCACTCCCCTCTCTCTGAGATGGCAAGCAATTTGATATAGGTTATACATGTACAATCATGTAAAACATATTGGCATATTAGTCAAATTTTGGAAGATACTTATCCAAAAAAAAGAGCCCACAAAGAAAATAAAGTGAAAAATAGTATGGTCTGCTCTGCATTCATACGATATCATTCTTTTTCTGGATGTAGATGGCATTTTTCATCATGAGACCTTTGGAATTGTCTTGGATCATTATATTGCTATAGCTAAATCATTCTCAGCTGATCATCATACAATATTGCTGTCACTATGTACAATGTTCTTTGGATTCTGCTCACTTCACTTTGTACCAGTTTATATAAGTCTTTCAGGTTTTTCTTTTTCTTTTTTTTTAAAGTTTTTTACTTTTTTCCTTAGATTATATGCAAGTGCATTAAAAAAAATTTTTTTTTTATTTAAACCCTTACCTTCCATCTTGGAGCCAATACTGTGTATTGGCTCCAAGGCAGAAGAGTAGTAAGGGCTAGGCAATGGGGGTCAAGTGACTTGCCCAGGGTCACACAGCTGGGAAGTGTCTGAGACCAGATTTGAACCTAGGACCTCCTGTCTCTAGGCCTGGCTCTCAATCCACTGAGCTACCCAACTGCCCCTCAAGTGCAATTTTTAATAATTGTTTTCTGACATTTTGCAATTTATTTTCTCTCCATTTCTCTTACTCCTCCCTCTTCCCCAAGACAACAGATAATATGATATAGATTGTATATGCATTATTATACAATACATATTTCCATGGGAATTCATCCACACAGGTCCACCCTCCACTAACACAAACAAAGACTCCCACCACCTCATGTTTTCAGGATGTGCTATTGTCCATTTCACACTGATGTATTTTGAGAAAGTCATCTTTAAAGACCTTTGGTCTTTGCAAACATCTACATGCTTTATGCAACAATAACAACAACAAAAATTTCACTTGCACAGAGGCAAGAAATTTCCAGGAAGAAGTTAAGATGTTGGTTTATTGGCACTTAAATGAGTGAGCCACTGAGATACAGAGTCATTTTCTGGACATTTCTAAAAGATTTTTTTTTTTTTGTGGTGGCTTGTTTTTTGGAGTCTGTCACATCCAGTTGAAAAGCACAATAGCCGCTCATGGGCTTGATACCATGGCTTACTGGAGAAAGTCATTACTTTCTTGGCAAAGCCATTAGCTTTGAGAATTTCCAACCTAGGCCAGTTTACCCCTCCTTAGGCAGAGACTGGTGGCCCCTTTTTCTCAGGGGTTTATCACATCAGTGACCTTAGTGTGGACATTCAATCATATCCCACCGCAATTCAGAATTCCTTCTCTCATGATCCACCGGCCTCAATGTCAGCCTCCCTAAAAGCAGAGATTACTGGCCTACCCCACCACATCTGGCCAAATGCTCTTTTCAATAATTTACTGCTGTGAAAGACACTGAATTTAAGTCAATAGATAATTCTTTTTAAAGAGTTGCCATGGCCAAAAATTTTCTCCCTCTGAGGCCAACCTGGCAAGGAACTCCTTTAAGCTTAGCTAGGCTGATCTCCCAACGAGAATGTAGCCCTCCGAGTTGGCTGGTGCTCAAAGCCTTTCCCTTGGTAGGAGCTGCCAGACTGTGTCTCCTTAGCATAGCCTCTGAATACCCAGGGTGACCTCCACACCCTGGTGAGTCAGGCGGAGGGGACTTTCCAGGAGAGGATTTGCTCTTCAGTGCCTTCCCAGTATGCTGCCCTAAACTAAAGTGGACACTGTTCTTGATACTCCCAGGGACCTCTTTCAGCCTTGTGACGGCTTTGCTGCCAGTTGCTTAAATTGGGAAGCCAGGGTTAAACTACCTTCACAAAGCAGATTAGGCCCATTTCCATGGTTCTCAGGATGGCAGGTGCTGCTCCCCCTCTAGCCAACCTTTTCTGAAAGTACCTGGCACAGAGTGCTCATCTCCAGGAGGGCCGTCTGACCCTACTGAGGTCTGGCAAACCTATTTGCCATCTGGGTTCATTGAAAAGCCTCAACAACTTTTTTTTTAAATACATTTAGTCTTTGGGAGACCCCCAAAGATTTTTGGATGGCTGGTGTGTGTGCATGTGTGTGTGTTTCTGCCCAGCCCCAATTTTTTCTTGCAGGTTCTGTGCCACACTTGCCACTGCCATCATTGATGACTAATTATAAAAGACTTCAATGGAATGTAATAGAATGAGTACTGAGTTATTTAGAATCAGAGGGTCTGGATTCAGATCCTGGCTCTCTACATACTCCCTCTAGGGCCTCACTTCTCTGGAACCCATTTTCCTGAACTATGAAAAACTATCCACCATAGAACTATCAAAAGAATCTTTTCAAGTCACAGGTATGTGTCATGCTACTGTTCAAGAAACATCATTGACTCTCTACTGCACCGAGGATGTAATTTGAGACTTGTCTAGTTGGCATTCTTTGGCATCTGGCTCCAGTCTGTCTTTCCAGACTTTGTTTCACATTATTCCCCACATGTGGTCTACATTCCAGGCAAACACCTATTATCATTGTTCTCCATTTCATCTTTCACCTGGATGTTTTTACATGCCCAAAATGTACTTCTCCCTCCTCTGAGCTTCTTTCTAGACTTGGCTAAGATGCCACCCCTCCAGAAAACCTTCCTTGATCTCCCACTAATGTTCGGTGCTCCTCTCCCTTTTCAAACTTTCTTATTTTATTAAGTTCACTGAATCCAGAAACTTTTTTCATTTCTGACTTTGTATCACCAAATTCTAGCACGGTACTTCGTCCATAGTAGATACTTATTAAATATTGGTTGAATCTAATTCTTTGAATTGAATTCAGGGGTTGGAGTAAACCAAGGGTTCTCTGGGTCTCAGGACTCACCTATTTACACTTTTAAAAATTAATGAAGAGGGGGGCAACTGGGTAGCTCAGTGGATTGAGAGCCAGGCCTAGAGACGGGAGGTCCTAGGTTCAAATCTGGTCTCAGACACTTCCCAGCTGTGTGACCCTGGGCAAGTCACTTGACCCCCATTGCCTACCCTTACCACTCTTCTGCCTTGGAGCCAATACACAGTATTGACTCCAAGATGGAAGGTAAGGGTTTTTTTTTTAAAAAATCAATGAAGAGGGGGCAGCTAGGTGGCTCAGTGGATTGAGGGTCAGGCCTAGAGATGAGAGGTTCTGGATTCAAATGTAACCTCAAATACTAGCTGTGTGTATTTTTTTTAATTAATTAAGTTCCCCCTCCTCAAGAGCTTTCTTATACAGTTATATCTAGGGATATTTACCATGGAGAGGTAAAAACAGCTTAGAATTATCATGAAAATAGTTTTGACCACATAGTCTCCAGGGTATTCAGATATTGTTGATATCTATGGGCTTTTTTTTTTTAAGGTCTAAATCTTGTGATCCCAGAGAACTGGATTGTTGTTTAGTTGTTTTTCAGTCACGTCCAACTCTTCATGACCCCATTTAAGGTTTTCTTGGTAAAGATATGAAAATGGTTTGCCTTTTCCTTCTCCAGCCCATTTTATAAATAAGGAAACTGAGACACAAACAGAGTGAAGTGACTTATCCAGGGTTGCACAGATAGTATCTGAGGCTAGATTTGAACTTAGAAAGATGAGTCTTCCCAACTCCAGGATTGGTACTCTATCTCCTGTGCCACCTAGCTGCTGGATTAGAAAGTGCCAGTGTTCCTCCTGGTTCTGTTCTCTATGATCCTATTTAGGTTCCAGGTTAAGATGGCAGCAGAGTAAGAAGCAGCTCTTAACCTCTCCTGACCGAAACACACAAAACTCCTCAAGGGGACACAAAAACAAGTCCAGAAGAACGGAGGAACCCCCACAACAGGGCACAGCGTGGAAGGTACGTGGAATCGAGGCATTTCCATGCTATAAAGGGGTGAAACAGCTCTCACTAAATCGCAGGCTGAGCAACCACCCCACCCCCTCCACACACAACACCTATAGCTCTGAAGCCAGCTAAAAAGAAATAGAGCAAGTTTGGGGCACCCATTGAGTCATTGGCAGCTCCGGGGCCTGTTCCTGAGAGCAGCAAGATTTAGGACCCCAATAAGCCAAAAAACGCACGTGAAATCTGAGCGCGGGAGCAGAGAGTGGACGCAGAGCGCGGGCTGAGAGCACAGGCACGGTGGAGGCGTGGGTGGAGGCAGACACAGCCAGGAACTAAAGCTCTGAAAACCTGAGTGGGGAACCAGTGCAGACGGGTATACAACTGTGGAAGCAGCACCCTGAGACTTGTAAAGGAACCTCCTGCAGAGGATCAAGCAAGGGGGTCCACCAGGGGGCTTGACCTTGGAAAAAACCAGAACTCAGACCTCAGGAGCCAATAGACCGCGGACAGACACTGAGCGTGAGGATAAACCTGAGAAGCTGCTGGGCTAAAGATGGCTACCCAGTCTCAGGAAGCTCAGAAGAGAAAGAATAACAACAAGAAAAAGAAGCCTTTAACACTCGACAACTTTTACACAGAGAAAATCCAGACAACCAAGCAAACAGAGGAGGAGAACAAACAAGCATCCGGACCCTCCTCAAATAAGGAAAACTCCTCACAAGCTATGGAAGAGTTCAAAACTGAGATTTTGAGGAAAATGGAAGAGATGTGGCAAGAAAATAACTGTTTAAAAGGTAGAATCTTGCAATTGAACACCAGAAATGACCAGATTGAAAAGGAATACCAGAAGATTATGGCCGAAAACCAGAAGATTATGGCTGAAAACCAAAAGATCATAGCCGAAAATCAATCCCTAAAGGCTAGAGTTGAGCAAGTAGAAGCTAATGATCTCTCAAGACAACAAGAACAAATAAAACAAAGTCAAAAGACTGAAAAAATAGAAGGAAACATGAAATATCTCTATGATCCTATTTAGATCTGGCTCTGGGATTATTATCTCTTGAAAAACACCAAGATATCCACTTCTACACACTTCCAAGTTTAAAAATAATAAATAAAAGGTTGAAGTTCCTCACTAGGGTCAGTTCTTTTCTTGGCTGAAATTGCAAGAGTAATAGATTCTTGTTCCCAGCTGTTTCAAGTCACACATATGATTATCAGTGCCTCTCCCTATTATGTATCTATATTATCGAAATTCTAGAAGTGGAGAGCAGTGATGTCAAAATCAAAGAAAGGTTTCCACCAGCAGCTAGGTGACTCAGCAGATAGACCAAAGACAAAGTTGGTTCAAAGTTGGCCTCAGACACTTCCTACTTGTGTGACCCTGAGCAATTCACTTAACCCCATTTGCCTAAACCTTGCCCTTCTGTCTTAGAATTGTTCCTAAGACAGAGAGAAAGGGTTTTTTTTTAATTCTATTTATTTATTTATTTTTAAACCCTTAACTTCTGTGTATTGGCTCCTAGGTGGAAGAGTGGTAAGGGAGGGCAATGGGGGTCAAGTGACTTGCCCAGGGTCACACAGCTGGGAAGTGTCTGAGGCTGGATTTGAACCTAGGACCTCTGGTCTCTAGGCCTGACTCTCAATCCACTGAGCTACCCAGCTGCCCCGAAAGAAAGGGTTTTTAATAAATTAAATGAAATAAAAGTGGGCCAGTAAAAATACATAAGGATTTCTGCAGGCTGTATATTCATTTAGAAAACCACATATTAATATTATCTGTGTTTGATTGTATTTTTATTTTGTTAAGTATATCCCAATTGCATTTTGATCTGGTTCAGGACTCTTAGGGGTGTTACAGCTCATAGATTTTATTCTCCTGGGTCCCTTCGAACTCTGTGTCTATGACTCTATGACTAATGTAGCTAGAAGAAAAGTTGGAATTGATCTAGTCCAGCTAGGTGGCACAATAGATAGAACCAGACCTGGAGTCAGGAGGACCTAGTTCCTAGCTGTGTGACCCTGGACAAGCCACTTCACCATGTTTGCTTCAGTTTCCTCATCTGTAAAATAAGCTGGAGAAGGAAATGACAGAAATGACAAAGCACTCTGGTATCTAGGAAAATGATAGCCTTAGCAAAGAGAGAATTGCCTGGCCCATGAAAATCAGGGAGAGGGAGGGAGGGAGGGAGAGAGAGAGAGAGAGAGAGAGAGAGAGAGAGAGAGAGAGAGAGAGAGAGCTGTCTCTTATACACAT
>NC_058135.1:121103617-121126777 GCF_016433145.1 Gracilinanus agilis
AGGGAGGAAGGAAGGGAGGGAGGGAGGGAGGGAGGGAGGGAGAAAGAGAGAGAGAGAGAGGAAGGAAGGAAGAAAAAGGGAGGGAGAGAGGAATGGAAGAAGGAAGAAAACATAGGAAAGTATATCAATAAACTGAAAACAAGTCTGACAATATATGCAATGTTCCTCACATGTGGACTCTTCCCATCTCTACAAGTAAGTGAGAGAAGATGTCTTTTCATGTCTTCTTAGAGGCTATGCTTGTTTTAAATTTTTTGTTTTGTTTTGAATTTATTAAAAGCATATTTACCTTCAAGTTCTCCTCTTCTGATGTGGAAAATATTGCAAACTTTGTATGAGCTTAATCCTTTAGATTATAACTTTTTGAGGGTAGGGCCTATCTTTTACTCTTTTTGGTACTCCCAGTGCCTAGCACTGTGTAAATAAATGTTCTCTGACTGATTGAATCTATCTTGAAATTTAAACTGGTTCAAACTGGAACAGGATCATAGATCTAAAGTTGGCAGGGATCTCTGGGGTCATCAGTGACCTGTCTCAGTGACTGTGGGATAGAAATAAACAGACTCACTAGTGTAGTTCTCTCACATTTTTGATAAAGAAAGTTATTGGGCCATGGACTTCTCAACTCTCATTTGTTTAATAGAAGAGGCTTTTAAATAAGAAGCCAAATTAGTGTGTCCACTAGCATCCAAAGCCTCATAGTACTCAGATGAAACTTGCCCCATTTCTGTTTTTTTTCCTCTTAAAACCCTTACCAAAGTCTTAGAATCAATACCATGTACTGGTTCTAAAGCAGAAGAGCAGTGATGGCTAGGCAATTGTGATGAACTGACTTGCCCCGGGGCCACACAGCTAGGAAATGTTGGAGGCCAGATCTAAACCTAGTACCTCCCATCTCTAGGCCTCACTCTTCATCCACTGAGCCACCTAGATAACCCCAATTACCCCTTTTCTGCACAAGAAATTTTTGTAACAGTTGATGGAGGAGGGGACACTAGGTAACTCAGTGGATAGAGCCTAAAGTTGGACACACCTGGGTTCGAATCTGACCACAGATATTTTCTAGCTATGTGACCCTGGGTAAGTCACTAAATGCCTGGTCCTTACTACTCTTCTGCCTTGGAAGTGATACTTGGTATTGATTCTAAGATAGAAGGTAAGGATTTTTTAAAAATAATTGATGGAGGACATTCACCAATGTGGCTCTCACTAATTAATATTAGTGGGTACACTCCTAAGGGCTAGAAAATTTCCTCAACTTTCCCAGCCCCTCTCACAATAAGAGTCTACCGCCCTTTTTGCTGTCCCCTGAAGCCTCATTACACTCCTGTGGCCCCAGGGTAGTTTTGCGGCCCTCCATAATGATTCTGGGTCACTAAACTACAGGCAATATTTCCTCAATGCCCCTGTGAGGGGAGAAGGAAAGCATGATTATCTCTAAATGAATTTTTATTTTATTTCATTGCTAATTATTATTATATTCCATTTATGTAATATTTATTCTATTTTATTAATAAAGAGAGATACTCACAGGACAGCTATGTAGAAAGTGTTCAGGATGGAGAGCAGAGTACTGGGCTTCAAAGCTCAGCTCTGTTGCTTTAGGCAAGAAAGCTGGTTAAGATGCTTTTTTTCTCTGGGCCTCAGTTTCCTCATCTATGATATGAAAGGTTGGGTTAGATCAGTGGTTCCCAAACTTTTTTGGCCTACCACCCCTTTTCCAGAAAAAATATTACTTAGGGCCCTGGAAATTCATTTTTTTTTAAATTTTAATAGCAACTAATAGGAAAGATAAATGCACCTGTGGCCATCACCGCTTCCCCTGGATCGCTGCAGCACCCACCAGGGGGCAATAGTGCCCACTTTGGGAATCACTGGGTTAGATGAACTCTGAGGTCACTTCCAACTCTAAATCTATGATCTGTGGATTCGTCCTACCATTTGCCCAAATTCAATAATGTCACAAAACATTGGAGTGGACAGGGACCTCAGAGGTCATTTAGGCAACCCATATCTTCAGGAAGCTCTCCTCCACAACAGCCCAGATCTGAAGACCAGTCATGGGGAATTCCATGGATATCACCTGCAGGCACTCCATAAATTGCTAGGATCTTTTCCCTTCCCACTGAGTAGATAGCTCCATCTTTATCATTTACACCCATTACTCCTAAGGGCAAGTAATGAAGTCTAACAGTTTTCCATACAATGTCTCTTCTAATACTTGAAAGTAGCTTCATGTCCTTCTCCATTCCCTCCCCCACAACCTAGTCTTCTCTTCTCCAGGTTAAACATCCCTGGTTGATTCAACCAATTCTTAAGAAGGGGTGCTCTGAAGTCCTTTCATTATCCTTATTCTCCTCTTACAGACAAGCTACAGTTGATCAATTTTTTTTAAATACTTACCTTCCATCTTAGAATCAATACTATGTGTTGGTTCCAAGGCAGAAGAGTAATTAGGGCTAGGCAATGAGGTTAAGTGACTTGCCCAGGGTCACACAGCTAGGAATTGTCTGAGGCCAGATTGAACCCAGGACCTCCCATCTCTAGGCCTAGCACTCAATCCACTGAGCTACCTAGCTGTCTCCTCAGTTGATCAATTTTAATCCTAAAACACTCTGCCTAAAATTAAATAAAATCTACCCAACTTTGGCTTGACAAAGGCAGAGCATAGTAGGATTCTCATCTTTCTCAATATAGCATAAGATCCTGATTTGCTTTTTGCCTGCCATGTCTCCCTATTGCCTTATAATTGAACTTACAGTCCACTAAAACCCCAAGATCTTTTTCACACATTGTCAACCCAAGCTGCCCCCATTCTGTACTTAGAGTCTGACTGGTATTCTTTCTTGTTCCTAATCAGGTATCGAATAACAGCTATCCTAGAAAATCAACATTGAATCAATTAGCTGGTTTGCTTGTCCTTGTACGTATTTATATTATGTGCAAATGTAGCCTTGTCCAAGTATCTTGCAGATGAAAGAGACAGAGACAGAGAAAGAGTGACAGAGAGAGACAGAGAGACAGAGAGAGAGAGACAGAGAGAGAGAGAGAGACAGAGAGACAGAGAGACAGAGAGAGAGAGAGAGAGAGAGAGAGAGAGAGAGAGAGAGAGAGAGAAATTTCCTGGAGGAGGAAATGGAACAATTTTGACATTTTTTTCACTAGGTTTCTAGAAACTTTAGATTGCTAGAAGGCACTTTGGAAATTGCCTGGTCTAAACTTATTTTACAAATGAGGAGAGTGGGACTCAGTGTCATTTGTCTCAAAATTTTATAGACAGACAGTGTAGTGACTTTACTGGGACTAGAACCTGGATCTAATGGTGTGCAGTCCAATGTACTTCCCACAACGTTATATTTGTGTATATTGTTAAATATCTTTAATTTGCTGCCCCTCTTCATATCACTACTCTGTCCATAATGTGTTCAATAATCACATGCCTGGCAATTGACACTGGTTCTGTAATAACATAATCAAGAAATCAAAGATTTCAGATCTGTTGACAAGCTAGGAATGGTGAACAGAGGATTTTTCACATTTTTTCCAAGTTCCAACAGATCTCTGCCCCAGTCTTCCTTCCCTCACCTTTCAGAGTTCTCTCTCTCTCTCTCTCTCTCTCTCTCTCTCTCTCTCTCTCTCTCTGGAATGAGGGTGCAATAGACTGATAATAGGCAGGCCTATACCTCACTGCATACGTAGTGCAGGGTATCAGCGATAATTAGGATTGCTGATGATAGAAAGTCATCTTCCGCTCAGCTCTAATCTCTTACTATTATTCTGCCTCTTCATTTGTCATCACCATGGTAACAATCTTTCTTGAGATTATTTCTTTCACATTCTTCCATATGGTATCTAGGTCTGGTGTAAGCTTTATCATGGCCTCTCCCTCCTTTCCTATTTTCTGTCCATTAGATAAAATAAATACTTCAAAATTTGATTTGATGGGCTTATGATCTCTTCCATCCATTCTGTCACAAAATACAGATAACAACCCATCTAGACCTTTTCATACTATGTGATTCATATCCAGGGGTTCCATAAATCCTTCATGGGGGATCCATCCACTCTTCTGGAGGCCTTCCTTCAGCTCTCTTGGTATTGTATGGACACTAGTGGGCTTTCCATCTGTTATCTCTTGCTCTCTTCATATGACTGGCTTATCTTTTGTAATCTGACTAGCCAGGGCCTAACAAAACATGAAGGGGGTGGAGTACAAAAGCAATCTCAAATACAGTGTCTGCCCACCAAGGACATCATCACAATGGAGAAGACCAGTTTGCACACATAAAGAGTTAGCCAACAGCAGCCGAATACTGACTAAGTGGTGCCTTTGTTGGAGGTTGAGGAAAAGAGAGATCACAGTGAGCTGAGGAGGTGGTGCTACAACCAGACAATAAAAGATGGAGGGGAAAGGAGGGTTCCCAAGGATCGGAGGTAAGGATTTAATGAAAGACCCTCCCTTTCCAAAGATGCCACCTTGAACTGGATTTCCTAAATACATACACTGGGAGTGTTTCTTATGAAATATGGAAAGCCTGCTAGATTTAGTGTCAGAGAAATGAAAGTTTAATCCCAGTCCTGCCACTACCTCCTTGCAAGACTTAAGGCAAAGAATTTAATCTTTATAGGCCTTGGTTTCTTCATCTGTATAATGATAAGACAGGATTAGATAACCTTTACTGTCCCTCCTAGCTCAAATCTATAAGCCTTTCAGTCTATGAATTGTCTCCCAACTGTCCTACTGGATTATGGTATCAATAAATACTGTTTATTATGACAAAGCCTGGGGGTGGGGGGTGGGGGGAAGGACAGACATTTTGTTTCATTAGAGATGTTTTATTGTTATGGAAAGATAGAATAAAGTTGTTTTATGTATACTGGCAGGAATGAAAGCCACAGATTGCAGTGAAATCTGGTAATGTGTAGCTCTGAACAGTTCATGGAAGATCATAAAGGACTTATTGGAGTGAGGCATAGTTAAAAAAAAATTCAAAAGTAGAAGATAGCTCACATTTAGGGATCCTTTCAGAAGCTTGAGAGGTAGTTCATCTAGGTCTGATAACCTGAATCCTCTATCTTGACTACAAAAAACAATTTAGGTCAGGGGTCGGCAACCTTTTTGGCTGTGAGAGCCATAAACGCCACATTTTTAAAAATGTAATTTGTGAGAGCCGTACAGTGCTCACAGTGCACTCCTGTAACAGCGCCTGAAAAAAAATGGACTTTATGGCTCCTGCAGAAAGAGCCATTTCTGGCCCTCAAAAGAGCCAGATATGGCTCAAGAGCCATATGTTGCCAACCCCTGATTTAGGTTAAGAAAAAATTTTCTAACCAGCAGAGCTATCCAAAAATGGAATTTGAAGTAAAGCTTCTCTATCACTGAATAAAAGAAAATTCTGAATTCTGTTTTGTAGATGCAAGCCTGACAAAAACAATTGATATTAATTTAGATTATGCTAATTCTATACATCTGCTTAAAGAGATAGATCCAAAAATGGACAGAGTTTCCTTCATGGGCTTTGAAAATCTTTCTACCATAGCTATTTTGGAGTCATGTTTTATATTTTCAAATAATAGACAAAATTTCACAGTTAGAATTGAATGGTTTAGAGTTGAGCTAACAGTTTGCTTCATCAAACAGAATAATAGTCACTTAACTTTTTTCTTGTAAAGATATATTATTATACCAATTACATGTAATAACAATTTTCCACATAAGTTTTCTGAAGTTATCTGATCCTGGCTCCCTCCCTCCCTTCTCTCACCCTTTCCAGAGTTGGTAAGCAATTCGTTCTGGGCTATTTATACATATATAATCATGTAAAACATATGTCTATGTTGTTCATATTTATAAGAAAATACTCATATAAAATCAAAACTCCAAAATCAAAACTCAAATAAACTAAAGCGAAAAATGGTGTGCTTTGATCTGCATTATGACTCCAAGTTATGACCGTTCCTTCTCTGAAGGTAGAAAGCATTCCTTGTCATAAGCCCTTCAGAACTGTCCTGGATTATTGTATCCCTGAGAGTAGCTGTCTTTGACAGCTGATCATCAATGTCCCCCTAGTTCTGCTTAATACTTTCTGCAACTGTTTATGTAGGTCTTTCTAGTTCTTTCTGAAATCATCCTGTTCACCATTCTTTATAACACAATAGAATTCCATTACTAACATATACCACAGTTTGTTCATCCATTCCCTAAATCAGTGGTTCCCAAACTTTTTTGACCTACCACCCCCTTTCCAGAAAAAATATTACTTAGCCCCCTGGAAATTATTTTTTTTATTTTAATAGCAATTAATAGGAAAGATAAATGGACCTGTGGCCATCACTGCCTCCCTGGATCGCTACAGCACCCACCAGGGGGCGGTGGCACCCACTTTGGGAATCACTGCCCTAAATGATGGATGTCTCCTCAAATTCCAATTCTCTGCCACCACAAAAAGAGCCGCAATAAATATTTTGTATAAGTAGGTCCTTCCCCCTTTTTTATCATCTCTTTGGGATACAGACTTAGTAGTGGCATTGCTGGACCATTGTTTTATAGCCTTTGGGGCATAATTCCAGATTGCCCTCCAGAATGGTTGGATCAGTTCACAACTCCACCTACAATGCATTAGTGTCCCAGTTTACCACATCCCCTCCAACATTTATCACTTTCCTTTATTGTTATATTAGCCAATCTGATAGATGTAAGATGGTTCCACAAGGTTGTTTTCTTTTCTCTAATCAAGAGTGACTTAGAACATTTTTTTATATAATTATTGATGGTTTTCATTTCTTCATCTGAAAATTGCTTATTCATATCCTTTGACCATTTGTGAATTGTCTCTTAAGTTTCAGCACATCTTGTTTTCCTAAAACTGATCAGTTTCTCTTTGAGCACCCCCTTTAAGCATTCTCCTTTCTATTGGTCAAAGGTAAATTCAAGAGATACTTTCATTAAGTAAATTAATGAAAGATTTCTTCTCTTTCTCAGACTGTTGTTGCTTAGTCATTTCAGACTCTTTCTGCCCTCATCTGGGGCTTTCTCGGGAAAGATGCTGGAGTGGTTTGTCAGTTCCTTTTCCAATTCATTTGATAGATGAGGAAAGTGAGACAAACAGAGTTAAGCGACTTATTCAGGGTCACCCAGCTAGTAAGTACCTGAGGTCAGATTTGAATTCAGGAGTTCTCATCTCTAGGCCTGCATGAACCACCTAGCTGCCCACCAACCCATAATTTACAGCCCATCTCAAACATTATTTCCTTAAGAAGCCTCTCCTCATTCCCTCCCTTGGTAACCACCTTCCTCTAGGGTTCACATAGTAATTAATCTTGTATCTCTCTCTGTTGTACTTCTCCTATATTGTTTGTTAGGCATTATTATTTCCTGAGTTTGTGTCCTGACCTCCCTCTAAACTGTATATTCCACAAGGGCAAGGAACATGTCTTAGCCTCACTTTGTTTCCCTCATGGATCTGTCAACAGAGGAGTCCCCCAAGTCTCTGACTTAGTAAATCAGTCCTTTGTTGCTTGAGATAACAGAGAACCTGTCTGTCAGAGGCAGGAGGTGGATCCTGGACTTCACGACTCCAAGTCCAAGACATGGCTTCTGGTCCTTAGTGGACCAGCCCTCTTTGAACATATATATAGGCCGGTTGGAACATAGTGAATATTTAGTCAATAAAGAAAAAGAACCGCTTTCTTATATCCTATCTAATTTTAGTTTAGGAGAGAGAAAAAAATGGAGAAGCTGAATGGATTAGAAAGGGAAAAGAGACCCACTCCATTCTTGTTAGTAGTATCTGTGATTTGCAAATTCTTGCACTGTGACCTTTTCTTCTGAGCCAATGCATTTATTTGGATTTAAATAAGCCTTTGCTTCAGAGAGTGCAATTTAGAGAGTGCCAGACTGCATTCCATACTAATTGCATGCATCCATTTCCCCTTTCGGAGGTGTCTGGCTCGTGGGCTTCACTAGCTACTTGTTTTCTACTAACAACTTCAAAGCATTATACCTCATTTATAAAACACTCAAGGGATGCTGGGAAGGCCCTTCTTTCCCATGTTCTTGTCAAACTTCACTGCAGTGCTACACTCCCCAAGTTTACTAGCCTGAGAATTTTTTCTTAGAACAAAATCTTCCTTTTCTGAAGAAATTCTAAGATAATTCCCATAATTAAAACAGGTGACATTTATCTAAGGCTTTTAGCTTTTACAAAGTGCCTTCCATAGCATTTTACTCTTCAAAACAAGTTCCTGGGAAAGGTAGTATTGGGATCATTATTCTCACTTTACAGATGGGGATACTGAGAGTAAAAGAAGCTAAGTGGCTTCCCATGATCACTGAAGATAAGTAAAAGCTGAGACAAGATGGTGGCTTAATGTGTTACCCTTGTAGCCATAATAAAGGAGCTGGGGATGTATAGTTTGTAGAAAAGACTTAACCATATGGAAGTGTGTTTTGCATGATAATACATGTATAGCTCAGAAGAAAAAAGCAGGGGATAAAAGACTTAAGGGAGACATGATATCCACCTTTAAATATCTGAAGGACTAACATGTGGAGGAAACATTGGGCCTGTTAAGCTTGGCTTCACATAATAGAACTAAGAAAAAGTTGTGAAGAGACAAATGGAGACTTGATGCAAGGAAAAACTCTATAACAATTAGAGCTCTTCAAAGGTGAATCGAGCTGCTTTGAGAGGTAGCAGAGTGCCCCTTGCCGTAGATCTTAAGCAAAGGCTGGATGGCCGGGCACTTGTTGGATATGTTGGAGAGCTGTGGGTCAGTCTAGATCATTGTTCATATCCTTTTTAACTCTGAAATTCTGTAATTTTTGTAATTCTTGGTGTCCAATTCTCCGTCTCCATTGGAATAGTTAGATTAGAAACAGAAGAATAGGTTTTGCCCAGGACCAAGCAGCCATGTAGAACAAAAGCTTCTCTCTGGGTATAGTGGCACGCATGCATATTAACTGGGACAAAGAACTAGAATGTTTGAGTATGGAAGTATGGAGTAAATTTGTTCAGGGACTCCCATATTTGGTAGAATATAGCTAGACACCACAAAGGAAATAGACTTAGGATTTCATTGATATGAAAAACAGGTGGGAAAACTTCCTCCACCAATACAGAAACTTGTAGTCTAGAGAGCTGATGCAAGCACTAAAAGGGTAAGTGACTTATCCATGGTCACAAAGCCTGTAGCTGTCATGGATGGGACTTGAACCTATCTTTCTGGCTTGAAGGCTGGTTTTCTGACCACTGTACCAAAGGTGTCTAACACAAAGCCTGCAACACTCTGGAGTATACCAAAACCAGATTAAAATGTATTTGGAAAATATTAAACAAAACAAATAAAAATTCAGGTAAACAGATAACATTACTTCTTAAAAATAAATCAACACACAGTCCATAAAGGGTTTTATGTCTGGATTAGTGGTCCCCATTTCTACTTGAATTTAACACCAAATAGCTTCTCATACATACATGTTTATCTATCAATGGAACAATGATTGTCCCATTGAATACCTTCTTCCTCCAGCCTCTTCAAAGTGAAATGCCAAATAAAGAATGTACTGTATATAAAACCTTTTAGTTAATAGTGGCCAATTAATAATTAATCACAAACAATAATTTATTTAACATGGGACACTGAAATTTCATATTTATATTGATTTGGGGCCTCTTTCCTTTTCAATGTTTCCGGGAAATGTTATTTTTATAATCCTGTTATTTTCTTCTTTATAGTTTTTAGAAAATTCAACAATTAAAAAAAAAACTTTACTCCTTCCTCTGCTCTCCAAATCCTTCTTATAATCTTCATATGTAGATGTAGATAGATAGATAGATAGATAGATAGATAGATAGATAGATAGATAGTCAAATGTGGTAGCTGATCATCAGTTGATATAACCCTATATAAAACCATATAAACCTAGCTTGGTCCCAGAGCCACTAATTGCCTGATGAGAGTGGATCCTTGTGCCTTGTGGGTACTCCAATATTCCAGTGCTGTGAGGGACTCCAGGTTATAATCTTCTTGCCTCGATTAAAGATACCTTATTATTACTACTTTGGCAGTTGACTCTCTTATATTTCTATGTCTATTTATAGCTATATCTCCTTTCAATAATATAACACCTTCCCAAGAAGTCATTAAAAAGGGTCTGGACCTCCCTTAGGCTCTGGGGATTTGGAGGGGTTTTGCTCATCTCCTGAGACAAAGCAATATGGCATGATTTGTCAGTAGGATAAGACTAAAACAGGAGCCCATGAAAAAAGGGAAAGAACACAGGAAAAGGTGGTCGGCTTCCTGGCTCATACATGGAGACCCAACATGGTCATAGAGGCTCTGCCTCTTTTAGCCTTCCCATGCTTTCCCATCCCAGTCTCAAACCATGTGATTGATAGTCAGTCATGCTATAAGCTTGTTTATAAAACTCAAATCTGTCAGCCCAGTTGATCTGTTAGGGAATTATTTGGGTGTAATGGAAATTTCATATTTACTTATTTGCAAAGGAGGGGAGAGCAAACCAGATTAAAATGTGTTTGGGAAATATTTATCAAAATAAAAACAAAGTAGATAGCATTACATCTTAAAACTAAGTCAGTATGTGGCCTACAGGGATCCTTATGTATGGATTAGTGGTCCCCATTTCTTCTGGTGTTTGACATCAAACAGCTTCTCATAAAAAAGCTGGCCATTTCACAATAACTCACAAGCTGTATCTTCTTGTGATGTCTACTTCCACAAACAGATCTTCTTCCAGGTAGAGTGTCCTATTTATTGGGCTCCCTTATCTGTAGTTTAGTTTTCCAGTGTTTCAGTTACCTGAGGTCAACCCAAAGCACTGGAGGTTGGCCCCCAAAGCGCCAGAGGTCTGTCTGGAATTGCAGAAAGTTCTCCTGTGCCAGTGGTTAGTCCCTCACTTCTTCCCCCACCACCCAAGGTCTTTTCTGCTTCAACTTTCACCTTTTTTTAGGGGGGGAGGGGGAAATGGGAGCTCAGAATGTCTAGCAGAAGGGCAAGAGTAAGGATATATATATTATATATAGTGTGTATATAAATATATACACAGATGGCACATATGTGTATATATAGAATATGTATATATAGTTTATATATACATATACATCTATTTTCTGTGTCCTATGTTAAATAAATTATTATTAGTGACTAATTATTTCTTCTCTAATTGCTATCACTAGCATTTCTAGAACAATCTTAAATAAAAGAGGTGATTATGGACATCCTCCCTTCACACCTGATCTTACTAGAAAAGCTTCTAACTCATCCCCATTGCGGATGATACTTGCTAATGGTTTTAAATATATACTGTTTATTATTTTGAGGAAAAGCCCTTCTATTCCTATATTCTCTAGGGTTTTCAATAGGAATGAGTGTTTGTCAAAGGCTTTTTCTGCATCTATCAAGATGATCATGTGATTTCTGTTGGTTTGCTTGTTTTTATGGTCAATTATGTGGATGGTTTTCCTAATATTAAACCATTGTTGAATTCCTGGTATAAATCCCACCTGATCATAGTGAATAACCCTCCTGATCACTTGCTGGAGTCTTTTTGATTAGTGATTAAGTATCAATTGACCATCATTAACCAAACGTTTTTCTATACAGTACATACTTTGGTATCACTTTGAATGCTTACACATATATGCATGTATGTATGTGTGTGAATATAGTGTCAGCAGATATTCACTTATATCCATGATTTTAGCCACGCACAGTGGGACTTGGAACATATAACATGGCCCCACTGTATATATTCTGGCTCAGTGGGAGCTGTGGGCTGGGGAAAGCTGGCTCTCTTCTTCCCTTTTTCCCCCTCCCCTCTTTTCCCTTGCCTCTCTTCTCCTTTTCTCCCTTTCTCTCTCTTCTCCCCTTTCTCCTTTTCCTTCTCCCCTCTTCCCTCTCCCCACCCTTGCCCTAGTCGGGAAGCCCCAGAGTTGCCTCCTCCTGAAGCCAGCTTCTAGTTCCCAGCAGCCTTCCTTTGCTTGCCCCTCCCCTGTGCCCTCTGGGAAGGCTGGCTCAGGCTGAGCGGTAAGTAGGTTGAGGCTAGAGACGCGCCGCCACTATTACAGTCCTTATATACAGTAGATCTTAAAATGTTAAATGTATAAACTGCGTTGCTGCTGACTTTTATCCTTTATACTGGTTTTCTGTTGCTTTCTAGCTTTTTTTAAACATCTCACTGATGTAGTTTTGAGTGCTGTGCCCCAACCTCCTTCCCTCCCATAAACCCTCTTTTGTTTCATTGTGAGGGTGGGATTTTACATAGCGTGGGGATTTTTAGAGACACAGATGTCATTATAGCAGACCTGACTCCATTTCCTTCCCTGAGGAGATGAGAAAAAAAAAGCATCCGAATCCCAGAAGTCTCTGTAGATCCTGGCCATTCTTCCCCACTCCTGCTCCCTATGATGGGGGTGTTATTATAAAGACCAATTTCAATCTCTCTTGCTTCACCCCGCCCCACTCCTGCTGACCTCTTTCCTCTCTGACCTGCTGCTTTTCTTATAGACTCCACCACTCAACTGATTAGATTTGGCCTTTTATTTTTCCCAATTACACGAAAAAACAAGTTTTAACTCTTAATTTGTTAGATTCTGAGTTTCAAATTCTTCCCCCCTCCCTCTTCTTCCTCCTCCCTGTGTTGGCAAGCAATTTGATCTAGATTATACCTGTACGGTCATGCAAAACACAGACCCACACAATCTTTCCCTCCCCGTTTCATGCCTGTCTTATATCCCCGACCAAATTGTGAACTCCTAGAAAGGTTAGATTTCTTTGGGTCCTAACTGAACCCATCACAAGCCCTCAAGGGATCCTTGCTGATTGATTCATACGCCGATACCTTCAGTCTGATTCCACAAGTCCTAGACTTTCATTTCTTCATTTAGGCTCATAGTCTCTTCACATCCTGAGAGCACAGATCTATTGGCTATCGAAATGGATGCTCTCATGCTCGGTTGAACAATTCATCTTTATTTCTTACATTGTTTAAGCGATTGGTATTTTGTGGCAGATCATATGGTTGCTGGCCCTCCATAATTTTTTTGCAGTAATGGAGACCAGTAAACCCTTATCGCTAGGCTTTCTCTGTACACATTTAGCCCAGCTCAGCTCAGCCAATTAGGAGGTATAGAGGATAGAGCACCTGGCTCGGAATTTGGGCATTGAAATCTGACCTCAGATATTTACTAGCTGGGTGACCTTGGGCAAGTCACCTAATTTCTATTTCTTCAACTGTAAAATGGTAATCATGATAACACTATTTCTTAGGGTTGTTGTGAGCATCAAATGAAATAGCATTTGTAAAGCACCTGGCACATAGTAGGTATTTAATAAATGCTTTAGCCATTCTATCCCCCAGCCCCAGCCCTGGGCTCCAATGAAGCAGAGCCTTAAACAGTTGAGCATGATGTAGGAGAAATACACCCAAGTTTAGAGCAGGCTCTCACCCCAAGAATGGGAGACTTTAACTCCTTTCCATCCAGAAGTAAGAAAAAAATTTTATTTGAAGTGGTGGGTTTTGGTGGCAAAATAGCCCAGTAACTGGTGAAATAGTCTGGGGGCTAATCAGGTAGCCGAAGGGCTGATGGATAAGCCCAGGGGCTAGCAGAGTAACCTCTTTGGAGCTTAATAGCATGGAGGGCAGCTTCCTCTGAGGAGTGGAGCTCCTGCACCCTGTAGATCAGGGTTGGCATATTTACTGGGATCTGGGAGCTTAGCATCTCCCTTTCCAAACTCAGGTGAAGGTATGTTTTGGGGTTTGTCGCCATAGGGAATAAGGAGCATGCGCAAGATTGGGGGATTCTTCTGGAATGCTCCTCCATGTTCCTCCACTAGCCACCTTGTCATCATTTGTCAGGGAGAGGTCTTGATGTCCTTCCAGAGTGGGAACATGGGGAGGGGATACGGTACATTGGAGGGTCACGTTGGCAATTAATTATTTCTGAGAACAATATAAGCAATTAATAAAACAGAGAAGGTACAAAGCTGATGCCTGGCAAAAAATGTCACCCATCTAGTAGACAGGGTGGATAATTGAACAATCTAGAATTCATGCTTGACTGATGCTGAAACTACAGGTGTTGTAGCTGATGTTTAACCAGTGCTAACTAGTGAGAAATGGACGATTTCAGAGGATGAGGACCCCGTTCCTATTACTGCCCCCAGCCAGCCCATCTCAAAACTGTGCCTCAGGCGGAGGGTCTCAAGACCCAAATTTAGAGCTGAAAGGAACCTTAAAGGTCACCTTTTGGAGAACAGCTGAGTGGCTCAGTGGATTGAGAGCCAGGCCTAGAGACGGGAGGTCCTAGGTTCAAATCTAGCCTCGGACACTTCCCAGCTGTGTGACCCTGAGCAAGTCACTTGGTCCCCATTGTCTAGCCCTTACCACTCTTCTGCCTTGGAGCCAATACACAGTTAAGAGTTGTTGTTTTTTAATTTTTAAAAATAAAAAAAAGAGGTCACCTATTCCAGCATCTTTATTTTGCTGGAGAAGAAACAAAGGGTCAGAAAGGTCCTAGGGAGTAAGGGGTAGATTCTGAATTTGAATCTATGTCCTCTCACATCAAATCATACACTTCATCCACTGCCCCACACTGCCTTTTGAACAAGATGCTCTCACCTTTCACATAGGGTGCAATCGTGCTTGAGACGTCAGAGGAAAGGCAATCCCTGAAAGAGGGACCTCACAACAACTGAACCCCAAGGCTAGAGACTTGGGTAACTTGTATACCCCACTCCCAGAGGACCATGATCGGGAGGAAGCATCAGTCTCCAGATATCAAGAAATACCCCGGCACTAACCCCCATCTGCCCCATGCTACTTGTGGCCATGCCCAGCAGGGGGAGTGCCAGGCTAACAATTTTTCACTGCCTGAACGCTATGATGCAAGACCACAAAGCAACACCTGGCAGGGTATGCTAAGCAGTGATTTCCTTTCAAGGCATAAGTCATTCCTTACATTGTCACAGTGCTCTACCAAAAGACATCTTAGTGCATTTATTAGTGCATCTTTTTTTTTTTTGCCACAAACTAACTAGAATATTGAAGAGAATCAAGCCCAAAAGGTATGTTTTATTTTATTTTAATTAATTAATTAATTAGTTTTTAATTCTTTTCCCATGGTTACATGATTCATGTTCTTTCTCTCTCCTTTTCCCTCCGCCCTCTCAGAGCCAACAAGCAATTCCATTGGGTTATACATGTATTATTGCTCAATTCAAAAGCTATGTTTTTAAAGATAAAAATTATTTAATAAAAAAATGAGTAATATAACTCAATCACCTCAGCAGATCCTGATAAAGGCCCTAAATAATTTAAAGAAATGCTTGTAAGGGGACAGCCAGATGACTCAGCGGATTGAGTGCCAGGTCCAGAGATGAGAGGTCCTGAGTTCAAATCTAACTCAGATACTTCCTAGCTGTGTGACTCAGGGAAAGTCACTAATCCCTATTGTCTAGCCCTTACCTCTCTTCTGTCTTGGAACCAAAACACGATATTAACTCTAAGATGGAAGTTAAGGGTTTAAATTTTTTTTTAATTTAAAAAAAAGAACTGATTGTAGTACTAGGATTTAAAGGAGTCACACATCCCCTTTTCTCCTCTTTCCTCTTTCTATTAAATGAGGAGGGGTTGACTTTGTTGACTTCTGAAGTCTTTTCCATATTTAGGATGTAGGGGTTCTGTGATTTGGAGCTTAATTCTTTTCTCTTCTCTTCTCTTCTTCCTATAGCAACAACAGACCGAAGGATGGTCTAGCATGAAAGAGTTAAGGCTCTTTCTTAGGACCTCACTTAATACCAGGGACCACACAGACTGGGGAGAATCCAGTTCATTGTGCTGTCTCAGGAAGGGAATTTTATAAATAGAGTCTTTGGGACTGTATAATCTTGCATGTGTTTGAATAATTAAAACTTAGAGCCCCTTCCCCCAAGGAGCCCTTTCTTCCTGACACACTACGCACTTTTGATGATGTGAAGCTAAAGTCCATTCACATACTTTGGTGAACAACCGCCCTGACTGTGAACCTGCCAGCTCCTAACAAGAATACTAGTGTGCAAAGCTCATCACTCTCGGCCTGGTTCCATAAAGTAATAGGGACACTTTTGTCCCAGGAGACAAGGCTCATAGATGGGTCACTCCGAGGATGCAGAATTGGGCTATGCTCTTGGCAGATGAATTGGAAAGTTGGCTTCCTCATTAGGAAACCTGACGGCATCCTGATCATCTCCAGGCATTTCAGATCATGCTCTCTTCTGGGACATTGCAAACCCTAAATTCATGCACATCCAGGTAATCTTTCTTTTAAAAATTAACAAATAATGGAGACTTCTAGAATAGCTTTCAATCTCTTGCTTTCCAAAGTCCTTTTTTAAAATGTAAGTTTCTAGTTCCATTACATACAAACATACTAGTATTAATGAAAATGAGGTGTTGGACTTGAATTCCTGACTGATTGGTTCTGTGTATCAACCCATTAAAATAAGTGCCATCACTTTAAAAAGTCAATTCGCCAAAGTTTTGTTCAGTGCCTGCTGAATTTGAGAAGCAAGATGATCTCTGCTCTTTTAAAGCTTATATTCAACAGTAGGGAAATAGCGCTGCACGGATAAAAAATATAAGGAAGGTAGTTGGAAGAAAAGGCAAGAATCAACAGTTGGGGTTTAAGGAAAAGCTTCCCACAGGCAGCACTCTAGCTTCTCAGGTGTTAAGGAAGTTAAGGATTTTCAGAGGCAGTGAGGAGGGAATGCATTCTCTGTGTGGGAGATGGTCTATGCAAAGGCATAGAAATAAAACAAATATACCAAGTTCAGAGTCCAGTTAACAGGTTCATGTGGGTGGCAGGCATGTAGACAGACTGAGGGAAGCAATAGGAATATTTGAAAGATAAGTTGTAGTCATATTTGAAGGTAGATTGTGGCCAATCCAAGTAGCTTGTTCTTTATCCTATTGAAGACATTGAAACTTTCTGAGAAGGGGGTGACATGATCAGATCTGTTTCCCTAGTTATTTTGGCACCTATATAAAAACAGATTGGTAAGGGAAGAGACTAGAAGCAGAGAGGGCAATTAATAGAAGACTGGAAATAAAGGTCTAAACTGCAGGAGTTTTTATGTAAATAGAAAGTGATGGATGTGAGAGATGCTGTAAAAGTAGCATAAACAAGACAAAAATTGACTAGAAAGATGGATAAGAGAGGGGCAAGAGTCAAAGATGACTCAAGATTTTGAAACAAGGTGACCAAAACAATGATGGTGCCCTTAATAGAAATGGAATTTTGGAGAGCAATATGTATAGGGCTGAAGAGAGGAATAAATGGTTTCTATTCTGGATATTTTGATTTGGAGATGTCCATCAAGAAAATATTTCTAATCTAATAGCTGTGGGTGGTCTACTTATTTTAAATGGGAAAAAAATGACAAAATTACCATTTTAAAAAGTAATTTTTAAGGAAATCCTGGAAAGTAATTGTAATGAGATGTAATCTTTATGCTTTAAGACTTTCGAGACTTCTAAGTCAAGGCTACAGGGTAGGAAGATAGAAGGGAACTCTACCATAGCCTAAACAAAAATCCTCCCTTATAACAAATAAATACAATCAAGCAAAACAAATTCATATGTTAACTGCATCTGAAAATATATGCCTCATTCTATATCTCTAGTCCATCATCTCAAGCATGGGCCATCTGGAGACTCAGTCTTCTGGAGTCATGATTTGCCATTCAATTCCCTTATCTTTTTAACCCATAAAGAATATAGTTTTACGCAATAGCAACTGGGCTTTTGCATTAAGGAAGTTAAAAAAACAAATGCCTCAGAGAAAAAAAAGAAAACCAACAATATTATTAATGGTGAAAAGGCATACTTTAAAAAACAAACAACTGAATGATTTTAGACTGAGAATAATTATATTATAATAACAAAATCATTTAAAGCAGAGACCAGAGACAACTCATGCTCAGTAGGGTAGAACACAATAACAAACCTTAAATCAGAAAATGTTTAGTATTCTGGGCAAGTCAAAATCAGTTGTCCATTTGCATGAAATTTTTTAATCTTTTCTGTTTCAGGATTTTGCAAAAATCAATTTTTCTTTTTTTCTTTTTTCAATTTTATTTTTTAGAAAAAAAAATTTTCCATGGTTACATGATTCATGTTCTTACTCTCTCCCCCCAATAATCCCCCCCAGTAGCCAACACACATTTCCACTGATTTCTTCATGTGTCATCAATCAAGACCTATTTCCATATTATTGATGGTTGTACTAAGGTGGTCGTTTAGAGTTTACTTCCCGAATCATGTCTGCATCAACTCATGTGTTCAAGCAGTTGTTTTTCTTCTGTGTTTCCACTCCTGTAGTTCTTCCTCTGAATGTGGATAGCATTCTTTTCCTCAGAGTTGTCCTGAGTCATTGCATTGTTACTAGTACAGAAGTCCATTACATTTGATTTTACCACAGTGTATCCATCTCTGTGTACAATGTTCTCCTGGTTCTGCTCCTTTTACTCTGCATCAGTTCCTGGAGGTCATTCCAGTTCACGTGGAATTCCTCCAGTTTATTATTCCTTTGAGCACAATAGTATTCCATCACCAACAGATACCATAATTTGTTCAGCCATTCCCCAATTGAAGGGTATACCCTCGTTTTCCAGTTTTTTTGCCACCACAAAAAAAAAAACACAGCTATAAATACTTTTGTATAAGTCTTTTTCCATATAATCTCTTTGGGGTACAAACCGAGCAATGGCATGGCTGGATTGAAGGGCAGGCATTCTTTTAGCACTCTTTGGGCATAGTTCCAAATTGCCATCCAGAATGGTTGGATCAATTCACAACTCCACCAGCAATGCATTAATGTCCCAATTTTGCCACATCCCCTCCAACATTCATTATTCTCCCCTGCTGTCATTTTAGCCAATCTGCTAGGTTTGAGGTGATACCTGAGAGTTGTTTTGATTTGCATTTCTCTATAATTTTTCTTTTTGACACTTGAATACAAAAGATCTCCATAGCATTTTCATCACAATTTTTTGGTCAGACTCTTCTCTGGCTTATTTGAGAGAGAAGGAAAAATTATTCATCACCACATAAATAATGTAGAACCTAGCTACCTGGTATGACTGGAGTTTTGCTGGCCCTGACTACCTTAGAGTTTGACATTTTCAGAATAGACCAAAGACTCCCAAAGCCAAGAGGTCTGCCAAAGAAATTGGCAGGTCTCTTTTTTACCTTGTAAAGTTATTCTGCTAACTTTCTATAACCATGGTAATTATTCCTCCTCCAACATGAATCTTGTTGGTCTTCAGCTCAATCTCTTTCAATGGCTCCCCATTGCCTGCTAAATCATCTTCAGACTCAAGATCTGCCAAATTCTCATGTGACTCCATTTCTGTTGAATAGTTGCAATACAGAACTTTTTTTCTATTTAAAGTACAATATAAAGGGAATTTTAGGCTTCTGTAAGCTACTAATGAGGCTCCTGTTTATATCCATTAGACTGGGACTACATATTGTCTTTCTTGGTGACTAGTTCCCTTGTTGTTATAGACAGGACTTGGGAACGCCAAAGATCAGCTAAGAAAAGTTCATAAACAAAGAGACGGGAAGACAACCAACATCTTTGTTCTTGTTATCCATGCCTGGTCATTTATGACTTCAAGTCTACATCAATAAGCTTTATTTACAATATGTAAATTGGGGGGGGGGGAGGGCTCTTTCATTTCTCTGTTGTGGCTGCTGAAATATTCTCCCTCCTCTGCTCTAATGACTTCTCTGGCTTCCTTTCAAATCTCACCTTTTATAGGAAGCCTTCTCCAATCCTCCTTAATTCTGCTGATTTCCCTCTGTTAATTATTTCTTATTTATTCTAAATATAGCATATATATACATATACATATGTTTGTGTGCATAGTATCTCCTCCATTAGATTAAAAGTTCTTTGAAGGCAAGAACTGACTTTAGATCCTTTCTATAGCCCCAGAACTCAGTACAATGCTTGGCATATAGTTTATTTATGTTGGCAAATGTTTATTTATTAAGTGATTATTAGCACAAATTTGATACTTAATGAACATTTATTGAACACTTAGTATTTAATAAATATCTGTTATATTTATTATTATATTTTATATTATATACATGTTATATTATGTTAATTTTATATTATAATTATGTTCAATACACATTGAATTGGATTAGTGAAATAGGGGAAGTTAGCTAGATCTCGCATTGCACAGAGTGCCTAGATCTACATTCAAATCTGGCCTTACACATTAACTTGCTCTATGACCCTGGGCAAGTCATGTAATCACTATCTACCTCAGTTTCTTTTTCTATAGAACAGTATAGTAGTTGTTATGAGGATTAAATGGGACAATATCTATAAACCACTTTATAAGCCCAAAAATGCTAGCCATTAATATTATAGAATCACCCACTCAGAAAGCATTAGTGACAAATAGAAGGGAAGATGGAAAGGGAAGTCTGCCTACCTTTCCTACCTCTGTGAAGCTCCAGATTAAATCACCAACATTCATAATTTTTTCCTATTTCACCATGGACTCTGATCAAGAATTTAAATTTCTCAATCTGCTTAAGCAAAGTCTTGTACCTTTTCAAGGAAAAGACAAAGTTCCAGAATCAAGAAAAGTAAATCTTTTGAAATAGCTATTTTAGGAACAAAAATATAACTCCATATAGTGTCCCCATTGGCCTGTGTGACTCTTTATTGTTCTACAAATGGCCCAAGAGCACCAACTTGCCATCAATCTGCCTACTTATGTCTGTTTCATATGTGCAGTCCACTTTCTTAAAAACAGAGCAGTGGATTAAGTTTTCAATTTATTCTTAATAATACACCCTTATTAGCATAAACCAAACAGACTTTTGTACTCTGTAAAATTGCTTTGTATTGTTCCTCTTCTTGATGATTAAATGCCCCTGAAGGAATGCTCTCATTCTTGGCAAGCTGCTTTTTCTTGATTGATCCTGTCTTTCCTTGACTACTGAAACTCTTTATTATATTACCCTCATTTGCCACAATGCATATCCAAAACCCTGACCTTTTTCAGACAGAAAAATAACATATGAGGTAATAGTAGCTGGAAACAACAATATTAGTATTTGAGAAGACAAAAAATGTTCATGGGAGGTAGCAAGCACTCACAGACCTTTACAGCTTCTAGCTACCTCCCAGGCTATTAAGGAAGTATAAAGATCTATTAAGAAACCGAGGCCCAGGGTGTTCATAAATTTGGAAAGTGCAATATCAGTTATATGATGAGATTAAAAACCAGATTGCAAAATGTTGAGATTTGAGAGGAGAAGTAGAGGAAACAAGTGTAGACAGCATTTTTTCCCCTGGTGCATTAGATGAGAAAAGAAAGAGATATATAGGATGATAGCTTGAAGGGATGGTAGGGTCTACAAAAGTCTTTTTTTAAGAATGGAGGGAGCACCTAGATGGCTCAGTGGATAAAGAGCCAGAACTAGAGATGAGAGGCCCTGGTTACAAATCTGGAATTAGATGTTTCATAGCTATGTGACCCTGGACAAGTCACTTAATCTCAATTGCCTAGCCCTTACTACTCTTACTACTCTTCTGCCTTGGAACCAATACTTAGTATTGATCTTAAGATGGAAGATAAGGGTTTTTTGTTTGTTTTTTTAAGAGTGATGGAGGTGTGGGTATATTTGTTGGCAGTAGGGAAGGAATCAGCACATAAGGAGAGGTTCAACTTTGTGGGGAGGGTAGTTGAGGGGACACTCTATAGAAGATAAGAAGGGATGAAGCAATGACAGTTGTCAAGGAATTGGCCTTGGCAAGGAGAAGAATCTCCTTTTTACCAGAGATGGGGGGAAAGGAGAAAAGAATAAGAGATAGGGCCAAGTGGTTTTGAGATAAATATGATGGAAGAGGCAACTCATGATTGATAGGCAAACTATTAGGTATCAGAAGAAGGATTTGAATTCAGGTCTTCCTAACCATTCTGTCCAACACTCTATATAATAAAGAGTCGTTCAGTCCCTCTCATCTAAGGATTCTGAAGAACTGGTGTTTGCCAGCCTCTATATTTGCTTACATTTCTATATCTTTCCCATGCCCCATGTACCTAAGGCATTCCAAACTCTAGGTGACTTGCTCACATACTCACCTTTATGATATGATTTTGTCAATGGGAATGACATCCAAGAAGAAATTTAGTCAATGCACCTGAAAGACCATGTGACTTTTCCATATGACTTTTAGCAGAAACCTCCCACATGCATTGTCTTTCCCATTAAAATGTGAGCCCTCTGACATTAGGGACTGTTTGCTTTTCTATTTGTATCTGCACATAATGACACCTTAATAGATGTTCTGTTCATTTCCCCATTTCTATTTAATCTCTCCACTTGGTTTTTTGTGATACTTTTCTCTCCTGATTCTCCTCTAGATTGTCTGGCTCCTTAATTTCTTCTATTGGGTCTTCTTTATCACAGCCAATAACAACACATATTTCCCCAGGCTCTGTCCTGGGCCCTCTTCTCTCTTGGTGACTTCATCATATTCCATGGGTGTAATGATCATCTTTGTACAGATGATTGCCAAATCTACATATTCCAACCCAATCTCTTCTGTTGAACTTTTCCCCTCATCACTAAATGCTCTCTACAGCCTTCAGTTCTTCCCTACCCAATGAGCCATCTCTTGTAACAAGAGAGAAAGAAAGATAGAGAATGCAAGAAAGAGGAGAGAAAACTAGTGTAGGAGTAAAAATGAATGAAATGCTCCAAATAATTTTAAATTAAAGGATTTAATAACAAAAATGAGAGGGAAAGGGCTTCTTTCAGTTAAGTTAGCAGAGCACAGAGCCAGAGACCCACACCTGCCACGCTTTAACCAAAGCAAAGCTCAAGATCCCAAAAAAGAGTCCCACAGCATGGGTCTCAGCCAAATTTATCTCCCCAGCCTCTGTGTGTCAAATGAGGATGTACTTAAAAGGATGCTGGGAAAATGTAGCTCAGGTGTGGCAAATTTTCCACTTGTACACTAGGAAGAAAGAAAGAAAGAAAGAGAGAAAGAAAGAGAGAAAGGAAGAAAGAAAGAAAGAAAGAAAGAAAGAAAGAAAGAAAGAAAGAAAGAAAGAAAGAAAGAAAGA
>NC_058135.1:121127118-121147106 GCF_016433145.1 Gracilinanus agilis
AAGAAGAAGAGAAGGGAAGGAAGGAAGGAAGGAAGGAAGGAAGGAAGGAAGGAAGGAAGGAAGGAAGGAAGGAAGGAAGGAAGAAAAGAAGAAAAGAAAGAAAGAAGGAAAGAAAGGAAGAAGGAAAGCAATTTAAATAAAAACTAGTCAATAAATCAAATAAATCTGACAGTATATTAATGTTCCAAACCCATAATGCCCCTACTTTTCCAAAGAAGGTTTTCTTATCTCTTCTGGCATAAAATTGATCATTATAATTAAGTTTTTCCATTTCATTTAATATTTTACTTTTATACAAGTGTCCTATTCAAGCCAGACTTTTAAAAAATATCACTGCTTGCTACTTTCTAGTGACTACTCTCTCCATTGCCACCCCCATCCCTAATAGAATCCTTCCTTCAAGTATGGAAGTGCAGCCAAGAAAACTGATCAACCTATCCACCAATTCTGACAACATATGCCTCATTCTGCATCCGTAGTCCACTTCACTCAACATGAGATTAGAGAGAGAACTTTACCAGCAGTTCATTGAAATCACTCTTAGCTGCTGCAGTGCTCAGTGGTAATGTCCAGTGTCTTTCAGAATTGTTTACTTGGCATTATTGTGAGCATCTGCCCTTGCAGACTAGCTACTAAGTAAAGGAGGACTTTGGAAATGTATCTTTGGAAAATGAGCCACACTAATGAAATTACAGATTCTTGAAGGGTTAGTGTATTCAAGAAATTATGGGTTGCTAGGAGAGCCAATTTATCATCTAGGAGCCATGAAAAACTAATTTCCCAAAGAATGTTGGCTTTTTTTTAATACCACCTACCCCACTACCCAGGCAAACTCCAGAGTGTGCTGCTCCTGCTAGAGCTGTCAATGCTTTTTTTAGCATTCAGAACAGCCATCAATCTGAGAATTAAATGATCTTTGCCACAATATAGATCAAGGGTGAGGGAAGGAAGGAACAGACAATTACATTTCTAACCTTGAAGAACACCTGCTGAATCCACAGAGGCTGGGGCACTGTCTAACTCCTGGCTCTATTAAGAGGTCCCTCTGCTTTGGACCCAGGGTTAAGATCAGCTTCAATCCTCATCAAAAACATGCTAAAAGAACAAAAAGAACTGCTAAAGAGCTTCTCCAATTCAGGACTATTTTTTTTATAATAGTTAAGGCTGTAGGGGGCAGCTGGGTAGATCAGTGGATTAAGAGCCAGGCCTAGAGACAGGAGGTCCTAGGTTCAAATCCGGCCTCAGACACTTCCCAGCTGTGTGACCCTGGGCAAGTCACTTGACCCCTATTACCTACCCTTACCACTCTTCTGCCTTAGAGCCAATACACAGTATTAATTACATGATGGAAGGTAAGGGTTTTTTAAATAAATAAATAAAAATAAAAACAAGTAGCTAAGGCTGTGAGAGTTGAATATGAGTTCAATTCTCTAGTAAGAGGCTTAGGCTTCCTTTTCGAGCTCTCTTTGGCTCATTAAACTCCTACCCCAGGGACCAAAGAAATGTCCTTGTAGCTTAGTCCTTATCCATGTCTGACTAAGTCATGGTTCCTCCAAAAGGGGAGATAGAAAGGTACTCAATGCACAATATAAATCAGGTGTGTTTGGGACAAATATTTATTTCTTCCATCTAATGATAAAAATAATAATAGCTAACATTTATGCATATAGAATATGAAAATTCACAAAGTGCTACCAATGTAACCTCATTTGATCTTCACAACAGCTCTATGAGGCAGGTCTTATTATTATTCCCCATTTAACAGATGAGGAAATTGAGGTTCACAGAGGTTAAGTGACTTGTCCAGGGAGTCATACAACTGGTAAGTATATGGGGCAGAATTCAACCTCTGGTCTTTCTAACTCCAATTCCAACACTCTATCCACTGCACTACATTTAGCTGCCTCTAAAAATAATGTTAAACACAAAACGGATGCTAAGCCTAGAACATGCACAAGCCCCCATTTGAATGGGAGAAAAAAACCACTTAAACCAGAATTTAGTCATTAAAATCACACTACTGTTAGGGGTTGGTTGTTGGCCTTTGTACTCAAGAAGGACCAAAGTGATAACATTACTTCGGGGTCAACATATAGTATGTCCAACTCTGACTGATCAGACTATTATGAGCTCAGAAGGCTCTTCCGTAGGTTAGGCACAAATAGCCCACGTGATTATTTGGGATGGAGATGTCTCGAAATTTGTACATCTTGGATTGCTTTGGGGTTACTACAGTTCTGCTTTGCTCACAGAGCATATAACTTTTTTCGATGTGGGCATGCCATGCTGGGCAGTCCTGTGCCATTGTCTCCCATATCTCACGATCAATACCAAAGTTCTTCAGAGAGACCTTGAGAATGTTCTTGTTTTACTTCCTCTGGCTTCCATGTGAGTTAGTTTTATTGGTTTATATATATATATATATATTCAACTGGAAGGTTGAAACTAAACCTCATCATAACAACAACAACAGCAACAAAATGATTTGAACTACTGTTACTTAATACCTAGCATATATGGACAGCTAGGTGGCACAATGGATAGAGTGCCAGGTCTGGAGTTAAGAAGACCTGGGTTCAAATTTAGCCTCTGATACTTCCTAGCTGTGTGACTATAGACAAGTCACTTAACCCTGTTTGCCTAGTCCTTGTCATTCTGTCTTAGAGATGTTACTAAGACAAAGTAAGGGTTTAGACTATATATATATATACATATATATACATATATATGTATATATATATATATGAGGGGGGGTTGGAGGGTGTAACATGTACATAGTGCTTTAAGGTATAAAAACATACACATGCAAAAGAGGAATATATGACATCACTTATCACATGTATATATGGGTATGTGATTTGGGGTTTAGGCTTTTAAAAATCGCCCTCTAGCAAAAATGAATAATATGGAAATAGGTATCAAGTGATAATATTTGTACAACCCAGGAATTGCTTGTTGGCTCTGGGAGGAGAGGAAAAGAAAATGAATCATGGAAAAATGAAAAAATATTTGAAAATTAAAAAAATTTTTTTAAAGAAAGAGACTCATTTTTAAAGCAAACTTGTCATTCAGTTCAGAAGGCAGATACAGAGTTGTTAGTAGAAGGGCTGGTTCAGGTCGGTATTGATGGGAAATAAAGCCCTCAGAACTCACTGAACAGTTAATCAAAGGAGGTTTATTTAGCTCTAGCATAGAAATGGTGTTAAATCAGGTTACAGTAACACGGAGGGCATACAGACTATATATGGAACTACATCTGGTCAGCAGAGCAGGGTGGAGTGACTTTTGGGCTTGGGACATCTATCAAATCTAAAGAGTCATGACCCCCACGTGGGTGTGTCTTTTTCTGTCCCTCAGCAACCAGGAAGCCTTACTCAATACAGCCAGAAGCTATCATGAAGTTGCTAGGGAGGCATAGTTTTACCCAGAGTCAATCCTGTTCAGGCTTTGTTATCTCTTAGGGTGAGATGCCTTGTAGGTTTTGGTTTTAGCACAAGAGTCATAAACAGCCAGAGGCTCTTGGAAATAACTTCTGGCCACCAACCAAAAGAAAGTCACATGGATAGAGTATGGAATGGGTTCTTAGTCATGCAATGACATTTCAGCAATCATTTTCACCCACAAGTGGCAAAACTTTTAAATGCCATCTCTGAACACAGAACCTCATACATATGTCACAGATTTAAATCTGAGAGGGACTTCTGAGGTCATCTAGTTCAACCTGCTGGTTTTATAGATGTCTCAAAGCTAAAAACTTCCATTCAATGCTCACCTTAATGTCTTTCCTGCCTAGGCTATCAGAGGTTGGAAACCAATTGGATCCACATACTAGAAACCCAGTAAAATTCCCGGCTCTTGCTCATTGCTCTATTAGATGGGATTGGAACCCCTATACATTTGCATCAAACAAGGAGGGATGAGATAAGTGTGATGACCCTGGATGTCAAGGCCTGCAGTATAGTGGTTCTCAAAGGGCATTTTGAAGCATCTTGCCAAGTGTCCTCTGAATTAGATGGAACTCATCTTTGCAGTCTCGTGTGCGTGTATGAGATTTCTGACTCAGAGTATGTGATGCCTCATGCTGGTAAAGAGTAACACTGTGCTGAACAAAAAAACCTTGATAACTGCCACTCTAGCAAGATCACTGATCTTCTCTCATTTGTCCATGATAGCTAAGTTTGGCCTCCACCAAAGACCTGCTTTAATGCCTGGTTGTCATGTAGTGGTGACCTTCACAGTCTACATCAGCATGGCAAAGAATTGGAATCGAGAGGGTGCCCATTAATTGGGGAATGGCTGGACAAGTTTATGTTATATGAATGAATGTGATGGAATACTATTGTGCTGTAAGAAATGATGAAGGGAATGGCTTCAGAGAAACCTGGGAAAATTTGTGTGAACTGATGCAGAACGAAGTCAGCAGAACCAAAACAATTATTCTACTAACAACATTATTGTAAATAGATAACTTCAAAAGTCTTAGAACTGTGGTAACACAATGCCAACCATGATCCCAGAGGACTCCTGATGAAACATGTTACCCATTTCCTGATAGAAAGGTGATGGAATATGGAATATTTTAAGACTGAACCCAGAGAAAACCAGATTTTATATATAGTAAGCATGAACCAGCCAAACTAAGTTTAGAGAGGTCTGTCAGCACTGTCTTGGTGGATGAGTAATGAATTTTTTCTTCCAAAAGAACCCATGAAGACCTTGTTAAGATCTAAGATATGGTGGCAACTAGGTGGATCATTGGATTAAGAGCCAAGTCTAAAGAGGAGAGGTCCTGGATTTAAATCTAATCTCAGACACCTCCTAGCTAGATGACCCTGGGCAAGTCACTTAACCCCCATTGCCTAGCCCTTACCATTCTTCTGCCTTGGAACCAATATACAGTACCAATTCTAAGACAGAGGGTAAGGGTTTAAAAAAAAAAAAAGATTTGAAGTAGTGTCACTTGGTAAGGCAGAGGAGTACCTTTTCCCTTGAAACCACAGATCCTGGAAGTATTGAAGTTTTCAGGAAGTTGTAGGGTGGTAAGAACTATGACAGTGGAATATTTCTCTTGGAATGCACAAATAAGACATGCCCCATATGAGTTATTTCATTGTCTCACAAAGGTCAATGTGGGGGATTTTTTGCTGAGGGAGAGTTTCTGGTGATTGCTATGAATGTCACACTTAGAGAAAAAAGTATTTAAAAATTCATACATTTAGTTTGGACACATCAATCACTTCCCAAAAAAAATCCTGCACCCCACCCCCACCCTTTTCCACATAGTATTATCCTATTAAAAAACAACTAAACAAAACTTATTGGTAATACATGTAACTTTCCATTTTTGTCAGAGGAATCTTTTTTTATTATCAGCCATTGTTTCCTCTAAAATCATTAACTCAAAATCCTGCAGTCATCTTAGTACCTTGATATTCCAAAAGAATGCTTCAGAAAATAAAAACTAATTTATTGTTTTTAAAAACATTCTATTGATGTCTTTTTTTTTTAAACATCAGGAACTTTTCAGGATATAACACCTCTACTCATATTCCTATCCTTCTTGAAACAAAAACAAAGGAAGAACAAGAGCAAAGTAAAAATAACCAATAGAGTAACCTCATACGATGATACATGGGACTTTCTTCCTCCCATAGTCCCTCACCTCTCTGACATACAGTGAGGTTTGTTTCATTATCTGCTATCCCAGACCAAGATTCATTATTGTAATTACTAGAATCTGTCTTCCTTTTAGTGATATTTTCATTTACATTATTATAGTCATTGTGCACATTGTTCTTCTGGTTTTCTATACCAGAAGAGCAACCTGTTCAGCCATTTCCCAACTGATGGGCACCCACTTCATTTCTAGTTTTTTGCTATCACGCAGAGAATAATGAAACTCAATTTTCCTACACCATATGCTTATTGTTCAGTCAGCTTGGCCTCTTTCTCAGATCCTTGGTCAGAGAGTGTCTCTTTGGAGGGTGAAATTCCTTTTATCATCTCCATGATTTTTTTTTTTAATTTTGAGAGAGGGGGAATTAAAATGAAAGAGATTTCTTTTATCTCTGCTCCATTCTCCCAGAGGGGCCATATGCTTTGAATAGGCCAAGTTAGAGACTGCTTGGAACTTGTCTCTATCGAGAAAGAGAAAAGTCAACTCTCTCCCAAGTCAATTTTAAAACAGCTTATACTTTACTATTCATTTGCTAGAACTCTGAATACACTAAGACCCAATTGCTGAATATGGCCTTGGGCACTTCCTAGCTGTGTGGCCCTGGTCTAGTCACTTAACCCCAATTACCTAGCTCTTACAATTTTTCTGCCATGGAAAGTATACTTGATATGGATTCTAAGATAGAAAGTAAGGGTTTAAAAATAAAAGAATCAGTCACTTTGAGCCCAGTTCAGGAAGATCACTAATTACTACTTAAGTTTAATAATTTAGAAAAACATCACTATGATTTTTAAAAAGCTAACAAAAAAGCTTTACTCCAAAACCCACATTTTTTTGATTCATGCAAGTAAAAAAAGAAGTGTCCAAGTATGGAAGAAATAGAAAATTTTAGGCATTAATACCTATAATTAGAAGCTACAAATTGAGGTCAGTCCTAGAAAAGAAAGATCCTCTAATATTATCAATTTCTTTAAACTAAAAAAAAAAAACTTTCTAGAAGAACACTGACATCTTTCCTAGGACTCAGTAATCAGAGTAGCTTGATTCACCAGCATTCATCATTTATGCAATTGGTCTAGTTTCTTCAGAAGTTTCCAGAATGAAGAAAGTCTGTAGAACTCTAGACAGAAGAAAAGGGATAAGAGCTTGCTTTGGAAATTGGGAAGTATTCCCATTTTCTTAGTTCTACCTATCCAAAAAAATTAAAATTGAGGAAAAAAAATTTTTCTGTTGTAAAGTTGTTGCTATTGACCAGCCAACAGAACAAATTGTTTTTCCAGTGTAAAGATTCACTGGGTCAGGTTGCTAAGGTGCCCTCTCCCACTAAAAGGCCCACCTATAAACTTAACATACAAGTAGATCAGATATAGGACAGCTATTTATTTTCTCCAATACAAAAGAAATTCTTAAAACATAATGCAACATTAAAAGCACAATGACAAAGACTTAAAAAATGAAATAGTGACTTATTACTCCTATTATATTCTCCCAGGAATTTGATACCTAAAATGTTTTGGGACTGTTAAACAGTCATTTCTCCTTTACCTTGGTTCTGCATTGTCTAAGCAAGATCTAAATCTACTGTCAACCCAGAGTGACTTGAGCTCATTATCCCCATCAAAACTCATCTTTTTTTTTTTCTGGAAGAAAAGTTCTAATAGCTTCAGGTATCACCTCCTGGTAACAGTCACCCAAACTTCTCAGCGACTCTAGACCCCCTTCTCCCATTGGTAAGACCTCCCATTTTGAGGGAGGACCAGACCAACCATCCTTCATTCTCTGAACTTTACCACCATGCTTCCTTAACTGTTCCACTTTCCACACTTTTCAAGCTCCCTTTAATGTGTTATTTCCCACCTACTCATTCACATCCCACCCCCTCATTAGAATGTTAACTCCTTAAAAATAGGACCTGTCTTTCTTTTTCCTTTTTTTGTTTCCCTAACACTTTGTCACAGTGCCTGGCACATAGGCAGTGTTTAGTAAATGATTTGACTTTCTCACAAGGTAACCACCAGTGTGCAAAAAATCCTCCCACGATTACTGTTTAGTCATTTTACTCAGGAAAATTAATACAAAGTAGAAAATACATCTAGGTAAATGGGCAAGGGACATGAATAGGCAATTTTCAGAAAAGCAAATTAAAACAAATCTGAGGTATCACCTGACATCTAGCAGATTGGCTAAAATGACAGCAAAGGAAAGTAATGAATGTTGGAGGGGATATGGCAAAATTGGGACATTAATGCACTGCTGGTGGAATTATGAATTGATCCAACCATTCTGGATGGCAATTTGGAACTATGCCCAAAGAGCACTAAAAAATTGCCTGTCCTTTGAACCAGCCATAACACTGCTGGGTTTATACCCCAAAGAGATCATAAGGGAAAAGACTTGTTCAAAAAAATTTATAGCCACACTTTTTGTGTTGGTAAAAAATTGGAAAACAAGGGTATGCACTTCTATTGGGGAATGGCTGAACAAATTGTGGTATCTGCTGGTGATGGAATACTATTGTGACCAAAGGAATAATGAACTGAAGGAATTCCATGTGAACTGGATTGACCTAAAAGAATTGATGCAGAGTGAAAGGAGCAGAACCAGGAGAACATTGTACACAGAGATGGATACACTGTGGTAAAATCGAATGTAATGGACTTCTGTACTAGCAAAAATGCAATGAGCCAGGACAACTCTGAGGGAATCATGAGAAAGAATGCTATTCACATTCAGAGGAAGAACTGTGGAAGTAGAAACACAGAAGAAAAGCAACTGCCTGATCACATGGGTGGATGGGTATACAATTAGAGATATTGACTCAAAATGGACACCCTAAAGCAAATATCAATAATATGGAAATTGGTCTTGATCAATGACACATGTAAAACCCAGTGGAATTGTGTGTGGGCTATGGGAGGGGGAGGGATAGAACATGAATCCTATAACGATGGAGACATGTTATAAATTAATAAATAAATAAAGATTTTTTAAAAAATAGAAAATACATTCAGGGCTCCAAAATCCAATCTGAAATTTAGATAAATGAGCACACATTAGGGGAGGAAAGAAATGCCTTCCCCCAACTCCTGTCATGAATTTAAGGAAGAGCTTTCTGAGTTCCAGGCTTTGTGTTCAGAAGAGGAGATAATATGGGAAAGTTGTCTCTCGTTTTAAAATTCATTGAGGGGGCAGCTGGGTAGCTCAGTGGAGGGGCAGCTGGGTAGCTCAGTGGATTGAGAGTCAGGCCTAGAGACAGGAGGTCCTAGGTTCAAATCTGGCCTCAGACACTTCCCAGCTGTGTGACCCTGGGCAAGTCACTTGACCCCCCCTTGCCCACCCTTACCACTCTTCCACCTAGGAGCCAATGCACAGAAGTTAAGGGTTTAAAAAAAAATTGAGTGGAAAGGGGGCAGCTGGGAAGCTCAGTGGATTGAGAGCCAGGCCTAGAGACGGGAGGTCCTAGGTTCAAATCCAGCCTCAGACACTTCCCAGCTGTGTGACCCTGGGCAAGTCACTTGACCCCCATTGCCTACCCTTACCACTCTTCTGCCTTGGAGCCAATACACAGTATTGACTCCAAGATGGAAGGTAAGGGTTTAAAATAATAAAATAAAAAAAAAAACTCTAAAAAAAAAAAATTGAGTGGAAATCTTTTGGTCGCTCAGTGGTCAATCTTATCATACAACCTTCTAGTCCCTTCAGAATGACCAAAAATAACCAACTAAAAGGTTCTGGGGGCACATATATTATTTTTTTACATAGCTCTTTGTTTTTATTTTATTTTATTATCATGCAAAACATATTTCCATAATGGTCCTTATTGTAACAGCACATTCATACAAAAACAAAACCCTATAATAAAACTGTAAATACACTGATGGGAAAGATAGACTGTTTTGATCCACATGCATCCGAATCCAACAGTTCTTTCTCTGGAGGTGGATAGCATTCTCCATCATAAATCTTTCAGGATTGTCCCAGATCATTGCATTGCTGAGAGTAGCCAAGTTTTCACAGATAATCATCATCCAATATTGCTCTTATTGTGTACAATGTGTCCTCCCACTTCTGCTTATTTCTCTCTGCATCAGTTCCTGCAGATCTTTCCAGCTTTTTCTGAAATCATCTTGCTTATCATTCCCTATGGCACAATCATATTCCATTCATCAGCAACATTGCCACAGTTTGTTCAGTCATTCCCCAATTAATAGACATTGGGGGCACATATCTTTCATCAGGCTACTCACCTGAAAGTATCAAGGCAAATTTATCACAAGAAACGCCCTATCTTTAAGTATGCTCTACAGAAGGGGGATGTGCCTTAGCCAGACCAGATCAGGGGGTACTCTTCCAACTACCCATATTATACCAGTTGTATTAAAGATGTTTTTTAAACTTTATTTTATTCCAATAAATTTCCACATACGTTTTCCAAAGTTACATGATTCATGTTGTCTCCCTCCTCTTTTCTCTTCCTCCTCCCAGAGTTGACAAGCAATTCCACTGAGTTATACATGTATGACAAAAGATGTGTTTTTAAAGGAATGTTCCTCAATTGGGGAATGGCTGAACAAATTGTGATATTATGGTGATGGAATACTATTGTGCTATAAGGAATGATGAACAAGATGATTTCAGAAAAAGCCAGAAAGACTTCCATGAACTGATGCAGAGAGAAATAAGCAGAGCCAGGAGAACATTGTACACAGTAACTGAAATATTGTGGGATGATCAAATGTAATAGACTTTGCTACTGATAGCAATATAACAATCTAGGACAATTCTGGAGAGACTTATAACAAAGAATGCTATCCATACCTAGAGAAAGAACTGTTGGAGTCAGGATGCAGAAGAAAACATATGATTTATCACTTGTTTATTTGGGTATATGATTTGGGGTTTGGATTTAATAAGATTATTCACTTACAAAAATGAATAGTTGGAAATGTGTTTTTTGAAATGCTGGTCAGCTACAGAAGGGGGGAAGGGTGAAGGGAGGGAGATAATAATAATAAAACTTCAGAAAACCTATGTGGAAATTTGTTATTAAAACAAAAAAAATCCAAATAAAAAAAATAAGTTTTGTTCTATTTATACTCGTATCCAGTTCTCCAGGCAACCAATTATGCATGATTGAAACTTGTTTTACCAGAACTATTAATCTTCTACTTCTCATCAGGAATGCAAAGTCAAAAAAGGAAATAGTCTCTGCCCTCAAAGAGTTTTCTTTCTACAGGAGGTATTAGGAGAAGTTCAAAATATGTACAAAGGATATGAAAAGCAATTTGGGAAGAGGAGGTGGGGGGGAAAGCACAATTAACAACAGAGAAGTTGAGGACAGGCCACTTATGGAAGCTGGTACCTCACCTTAAAAGGCATGGCTTCCAAAAGTTGGAGAGAAGAGAGTACATTTAAGGCCTGAGTACAGCTAATGTAAATATATGTTATTAGGAGATGAGTTGCTGTGAATAAGAAATATGTTGTTGTTGAGTCATGTCAGACTCTTCCTAACCCCATTTGACGTTTTCTTGGCAAAGATCCAGGAATGGTTTGCCATTTCCTTCTCCAGTTTATTTTACAGATGAGGAAACCGAGGCAAACAGGGTGAAGTGACTTGCCCAGGGTCACATAGGTAGGAAGTATCTGAGTCTCAATTTGAACTCAGGAAGATGAGACTTCCTGACTCCAAGCCTAGCACTATATTCACTACTCCACCTAGCTGAAAGAAATATGACAATTTGGCTAATGCATAGAGTTCATGAGGGAGAATAATGGGGAAAAAGTCTGAAAAGAAGGTTGGAGCCAGATTGAAAAGGTTTTAAATGCCAAAACTCTGAGGTCCCAGATGGATTTAAGGTTGCTGCCTCTGATATGGAGAATAAAAGTCTATATAGTGAGTCTATTCAAGGAAGGAGTTAATAATAGTGGCTTCCTTCATGCTTTGCTCTGACCATTGAAACTGACCATCCCCAAACTCGGAACAAGCCTAGTCTCTAACCCTCATTTTAAAAGATGTATAAAATGGGAATAATAATTCTTACCCCTTCT
This sequence comes from Gracilinanus agilis, assembly GCF_016433145.1. Classification (NCBI taxonomy): domain Eukaryota; kingdom Metazoa; phylum Chordata; class Mammalia; order Didelphimorphia; family Didelphidae; genus Gracilinanus; species Gracilinanus agilis. Next base: position 121,138,844 of record NC_058135.1, read on the forward strand.
TTGCTCCAATGAGAGGGGAATGAGGACAAATGTGATCACGAGAAGAAAAATGGCCATATTAAGAAATGCTTTTCTTAAAAGGGAAGGAAAACTAGTGATGTACTTAATAAATAAAAAAAGATGGATTATGTTCATGACTCATATTCATAGGATGCTTTAAGCTATACAAAGAACTCATACACGTAATAGAAAACAGGCTTCTAGGAAATGAGAAGATATAGATTAAGCCAAAATATAGAGAAAGAGAGGGAAGAGGAAGACAATGATGATGGCACACATACATAGATATGTATATGCATACACATAAATATATATATGTATGTGTATACAGGAAGATATGTGTGTATTCGTTTTAACAAAAGGCTCTTTACTTCAAATATACAAAAAGAAATAGCCTGCCACAGAAGGAGGGAATCACCTGCCAGGAAAGGAGGGGGCATTCTAGCCCCTAGCATTCTTGGAACAATCTTTCCATTGTACACCCTCGATTGCCTTGCCTGTGCCTGCCTCTACAACAGTATCCCTCCTCCCTCTTACCCCTGCCTTCTTTCTAGCTTTCCAGCTGAGGCCAAAGCCCTCAGGGATGATTATGACCTACCTGAACTCATTCCTTAAGGATTAATAAACTACCACCTTCTCATACCCTCCCCATCCCAGTGATTCTGAATCTTCAGCTATCACCATTTAAGCCTGTTCTTTATGCCCATTGACCATTCCTTTATTCCCATCCATCCTCCTCAGTCCAGTCCCCTCAAGGTTCCACTGGAAAGCTTCTCATGCTTCCCACTATTTTCTTTGGAATGCTTTCCCCAGAAGTAACAGACTTGCTTTCATCTTAAACCTTTTGCTTTCTCATTCCGTCTCCTTTCACTTATTGAGACCTGGCCTCCTCCTGATGGCAAAGCTTCCCCAGCCAGTTCTTCAGACTCTTTCTAGCCCTGGTTGCCCTTTCATTCATAAACACTACCCTCCCCCACTACCTCACCTGTTCAGATGAGAGAGTTGGAAGACTTTTTGCTTCTCATTACCACTTTCAGTCTCTTTCTCTCTCTACTACCATCATGAAGACTCCTCTATATCACCTTCTTCCTTTGAGATTCACCCAATCCATATTTACCACCCAATTAAGATTCTGGTAACTGTATTCTACTAAACTCTAGGATACTCTCCTTTCTTCAATGAGCTCAGTGTCTGGCTCATACTCTTTCTCTCCTTCCCAACTCTTGTTCTTATACTCGGGGACTTCAACCGTTATATTGAGACTCCCTCAAACACTCTAATTATCCAATTCCTCAACTTTATTTCCCATGATATACTCCTCCACAATACCTCAGCAACAGACATAGTTATACCTTTGATCTTGCCTTCACCCCCAAGCCATCTACTTGCATGGTCATGAACTGTGAAATTCCATCAATTTATCACAATCTCTTGTCATTCCATCTCTTCTGCTATGCAACCTCAATCTCATTCATCCCCACTGCATCCCCAGTCCCTTCAATCCTCAGCGCTTTCCTACGCCAACACCCCAGCCACCCAGTAGCTACCTTCTCTTCCTTTCTCCATCATTCATTCCCTTTTTGGGAACTAGTTCAGCTCTACATTGTCTTCATCTCTCGAGTCCCTGGCCCCTTTATCTTTTCACTGATCTCACTCTGTTAAGTCTCAGCCCTCCATTACTCCTGCCATCTACTGTTTTCATTCCTTCTCATTTACTACTGAATGAAGCTGGAGAAAACCATGAAATCATGCTGACTGGATCCACTACAAGTTCCCTCTCATCATCTCAGCTGATTGCTCACTATGGCAAGACCCTTTCACATCCACCTAACTGATTCACTATCCCACTTACCCCACAGTTTTTCTAAACTATTTTTCCTTCTTCAAATCTCTCTCCATTAGATTTTAAGCCCCATATGGGCAAGAACTGACTTTTGCTTCTCTTTGTATCCTCAAAGCTTTTAGCACAGCACCTGGCACATAGCCAGGGCTTAACGAATGCTAGTTGACCTGATTTCATTAGTAAGATCAGAAGCTGCCCACATTTCCAATTTATCCTTGGAGGTATACTTGCTGCTACACCACCTTCATCCCTAGGGAGATAGTGAGCTCAAATTTGATGCAATTTTTACATAGAAATCACCCTAACCAAGTGAGAAGTGATCAATGAATTGTCACTTGGGAATTCACTCTTTACCAGAAGGCAAATTCAGAAGTGAACAGTAGCCTTCAAACTTCTTTGCTCTTCTGACTCACAAGGCTGTGAAAATCAACGTGAAGAGGCAAAGACCAGAGGACCATATCCAAGAGCCGTATATCAACTTCCAATGGGAAGGATCCAAGGGCTTTCTTCATCCAGAAGCTTACAGTATAGCTTTCTTTTCAAGTGCTACCAGAGAGGAAAAGAACCACAACCATTTTACAAAAATGGGCAATCTTACAAAAAATATGAATTATAAGGACCAAGGGAAAAAGGTAATTTTTCACAGTTTCGTAATTTCTCGCTGAGGATTTATAGCTTAACAGAAGAGGATAATTCTAGAATGTAAAAAGAAGAATGACTAAAGAAAATGGTGAAATTGTTGGAGAGCAAATCTTAGGTATGATGATTAAAAGAATGAAGGCAAGGACAGCTAGCTGGTTCAGTGGATAGAGAACCAGCCCTGGAAACAGGAGGTCCTGGTTTCAAATCTGGCTTCAGGCACTTCCTAGCTGTGTGATCCTGAACAAGTCTCTTGATCCCAATTCCCAAATCTTTACCAGTTTACAGCTTTGGAACCAATACTTTGGAATCAATTCTAAGACAGAAGGTAGGAGTTTAAAAGAAAAAAAAAAAGAATCAAGGTAGTTTGTCTCAGAGAGTGACTGGAATAGAGCTGTAGTAGAGCAGACTAGGTGCTAACCTGGGATGACATGTTCTTATATTATGTTCTCAATCCTTTTGAACTCTTCAGAAGAAAGGCATTTCGCAAGGCGAAGAAGGGGTCAGAAATGGGCAGGACAGAGCTTACTAGCTCTGTTGACTGGATATCGAGGATGAAGGAAACACGTGACTCAAAGGTGGCTACACATTTTTGACCTGGGGGGGGTGCTCTATAAATTCATTACAGGGTTATTGTATTAGTATTATTATTATTATTATAAATTAAGTAATCAAGTATAGAAGTTTTCATCTTGATAAAAAAAAAACCATAAAAACAAAAGCCCAGGGATTTTTCAGACATAGAATTGATATCCTCTCTTGACTGTGACCACCATGTAGTATATACTTTGGTACTTCAGTGAATCTCGTCAATGTACCTACTCCCTCCACTGCTACAGTGGATCTCATTCTCTGACTTTTCAGTCTATCTAATTCTTTCCATGTTTCCCCATAAATCCTCCACACACTATCTGCTCGATGACCCAGAATCCTTCTACTTGTTCTTCTAATGTGGGGAGAGGAGCAAGCATTTATTAAGCTACTCGTCTGTGTTAGACCCTCTGCTTGGTGCTTTGCAAATATTATCTCTTTTAAGCCTTAAAGCAGCACTAAGAAGTAGCAGCTCTCGTATAACCTCCTCTCATTTTACAGATGAGGAAACAAAGGTGAACAAGATCACATAATAAGTAAATATCTGAAGCTACATTTGAACTTTGGTCTGCCTGATTCTGGCCCCAGAGCTCTATCCACTGTCTCCCTTAGCCACTTAATAATCTCATGGGCACCAAGAGGACTTGGGCAATCCATTGTTTCTCACATTCTTATTATAAGACAGGCCCACTTTCCCCAGGTACACTTGGCCTTGGCAAAGCCAAAATCATAGTTGATAACAGAATGCTGGGTCCACCATGTTCTTTCCACTGCCCTTCGGGTTATCTGAATTTTAATTTTTCTAAGATTGTGGTACTGCATGCATCATTGAGATTATTTTGGATATAATATCACTGTATTATCACTGAGATAATACTGGAGTTTGAGAGACGAGTCTTTGGGATATTAAGCTATGTGTTCTTCCATCTGAGGCAACAGTATAATGCAGTAGAAAGAGGGAACAAATATTTATTAAGAACCTGCTGTGTGCTAAGTATTTTGCTAAATATTTTATAAGTATTATAATCTCATTTGGTCCTCACAGTAATCCTGGGATGCAGGTGCTATTGTGATTCCTATTTTACAGTTAAAGAAACTGAGGCAGAAAAAAATAACTTGCCAACAATCACACGGGTAGTATCTGAGGCTGGATTTGAACTTGAGTTGGACTCCAAGAAGACCTGAGTTCAAATGAAGCCTCCAGGCCCAGAGATTTATCCTCTCTGCCACCTCACTCACTGGATTTAGAGTCAGAGGCTCTGGGTTCATACTCTGTATCTACTATTTGCTATTTGTGTAACTTCTGGCAAGTCACTTAATCTTTAGTTTAGGCCATATTGTAAAATAACAAGGTAGGACTAGGTGACTCTCAAGTCCCTTCTAGTTCTAAAACTATGAACCCATGAACTGTATTATAAATAAATTATATTAGTCTAAATATGTATTTGTAAATGTGTTTTATACATATATACATATAAATTTGTATAAATATATACATTTCTATATTCTCTATATTTGCAAACATGTTTTATATATACATTATATATACAAATTTATGTATAAGTTATATTCATAATTTATATATACATTTATATACAAATACATTACATATAATTATATATACAAAATTTATACATACAAATATATAAATGTGTTTTATATGTACAAATTTATATATAAATTATATAAACACAATTTATATATACAAATACACATATACACATGTGTATATAAATGTATTACATATAAATTATATATACAAAATTTTTATATATCCAAATCCAAATACATCTATACGTGTATTTGTAAATGTGTTAAATATATACACATACATCTGTACATTGTCTATCTATGTATAGATGATATAAGTTCATATATAAACAAGAAGGAATTTATATAGAGAGATACATTTATATGTTATCTATATATGTATTTGTAAATATAGATTGTATACAAATATCTACATATTGTTTACAGGTGTATTTATAAATATGTGTTATGTAGACCCAAATAGAAATTGTTATAAATATGCAAATGCATTTGCATATTATTTAAGTGTGTATTTCTAAACATGTTATATATTACATGTATAATAAATCTCTGCGTAAAACAGACATGCATAATATAGTCTAATAATCTGTGGTCTCGTCGGCTCCAGAGTTCTCTCCGACAATGTACACAAAACCTATTCATTCCTGCCCATTCCGTTTGACTCATCTTTATCTTCCCAAGATTCCCTACAATATATCCAGCCATTGTACTGAAAGCCTTCCTCACCGACTCTTGACATCATGGGGGTCTCAGTGGAGCCCTTTGCTCATCATCCTGTCAGCCCTTACCCTTACAGTGTCACCAGTCTATTTTTTCTTTCTGTCATACAATTCCTGAGTGGTGCACAATATAAGATGGCATTTATATTATGGACACTTAGGTGTCTCAGTGTAGGACTCTGGGTCTGAAGTCAAGAAGATTCATCTTCCTGAGTTCAAATCAGGCTTCAGACATTTACTAGCTTGTGACCCTGGCAAGTCACTTAACTTCTGTCTGCCTCAATTTCTTCAACTGTAAAATGGGTATAATAACTACACTTATCTCCCAGAATTTGTAATAAGGATCAAATGAGATATTTATAAAGCTCTCAGCTCAGCATCTGGAGCATAACAAGCACTTTATAAATGCTTATTTCCTTCCTTCCTTTCTTATCTTCTCAGCACCCCAGATAAGTCTCTAAAACTCTAAGTTACAGAGGAGGGACTCATTGGCATCTAGAGAGGAATTTTCCCCACTGGGAATTCCCTCGGTTCCTTGGGATTAAAATACAGATCTGGACTGCATGCCTCCCTTTCACAGAAAAAAATGTATAGAAACTATAATACATGTTCACAGAAAGGTAGCATAGTATATTAGGAGGTTAGATTTAGGCTCTTTCCTCTCTCTGTCTCAAATAATTACTCATGATTTATCCACTAAACCCTAGACCAGGAGTTCTCTACATTGTCAAAATCACTCTACTTTGTATATGTCTGTAGAGTCTACTACAGAAATCTTTGCATCAAAACACAGCCATTTGGCCAGAACAAGTCTTTCTTCACTGGATCAGGACTGCCAGCCCCTCCAAATTTATGGTGTGTCCAGGAGAGTCCTCAGACTCTGCAATATATTGTAGGTTCTCTCAGGGTTTCTAACTGCCAAGGCCTGAAAACCAATACGAATCCTATTTTGTTCAGCGTTCCAGGGCAACAGAAGTAATTTGTTTCCTACTTCCAAACAGACAAAATTCTCAGAAAATGTAAATTAAGTTATTCTTAATTCAAAGATATACAAGAGGGGAAGAAAGGGAGTATGAAGCACCTTTGGCAGACTTGAAGAGAAATAAAGCAACCACTGTGTTAAACCAAATTCTTTATCCCCTTAAAATGAAATTAATAGCTTGTTGATTTTAGATTCAAAGTTAAGGACTAATAAATCACATGTATTATATTATTGATCTGTTAGATATTATATTATGTCCTTTAAGAAAATAAAAATAAATGATAACCAAAAAAAAAAAGCACTCCCCAAACCCTAACAGTAAAACTGGCATCATCTGGAAAGTCAAAGCCCTACATAGGGCTTCCACCTGCCTGAAAATTGTTCTCTGTCTGGTCTCTAATAATAATAATGCCTGCAATTGTATAGCATGTTACAAAGTATTTTCATATATATATGGGTGTGTATATACATGGACATACATACATATATACATACACACACATATAAAATCTCATTTGATCCTCACCTTCATCCTGTAGAGTAAATAGACTGAATATTATTGCTATCATCCTCATTTTTTACAGATGAGGAGGCTTAGAGAGGACCTCTGAGGACCACAGTGGGTGACAAGACCAGACCAGAGCCCCACTTTTCTGATTTCTAGGCTAACATTATTTTCTTTTTCTAGAGATCTACCCTCATAAATTCAGTTGATTTCGTTCATCCCAGAAAAATCGTTTGTAATTTGTTACAATTGGAACAAACCGTAAATAGCTACAATTAAGGAAACGAAAACAACAACAGTAAGAGGTCAATGATACAGTTTAAGTGTAAAGACTTGTACCTGGAGAAGAAGTGATGAAACACACTTCCCTCTCCACAGAGCAGGGGATTTTAACAGTGTTTGTTTCATGGATCCTTTGGCAGGTTGGTGAAGCCTCTAACTAACTCCTTAAAAAAATATATTTAAAAACATAAAAGACCTAGGATTGGGGAAAAAAAAACACAATTATATTAAAACAGAGATGCAAATTTTCCCACACCTAAATTCATAGACACCCCAACCCCTGAAATCTACCCATAAATCCTCAAGGGTCCATCTGTGGAAGTCAGGTTAAGAACCCCTGCCATAAAGGCAGAATACATGTGCCTCAGGCATAGGCGCTTTATTGGTTGGCTTGGCTTAACTGTTCTTTGTGACAAAAGAAGGGAGGAGGGGGTATATCAGAGAATAACTGGCATAAAAAGCAAAAGACATTAATTGTAAAAAATTCACATAGAACATTTGACTGGATGCTGGGTAAGATACAAATTGAAGCCAGGGCAAAAGAAGGTTCAAGTTTACCCAAATCTTCAGCCACCAGACTATTGCTATGGGAATGTTTTCTCCAGGTTTGTGTATGATTACATTTAGGCAGCCATTTCCTTGGGAGATATGGAAACAGTGACTTCTGACAATGTAGGCTCCATCGTGACTTATGACAGCTCTAAATATCGAAGTGCTAGTATGTTAAGTAGAAGGAGGAGGGACGGGGGAGAAGGAAAAGGAGGAGAAAAGAAGAGAAAATCAAAGAAGTAAAATAGAAGCGGCCCAAGACCACACAGGTAGTAAGTAAGCTACAGAGCTAAATATTAACTCAGATCCTTTCTTCATTTCTAAAGCTAAGGTCTCGTACTTTAAAGTTGCGCATTTATGCTTTCCAACTTCAAATGAGTTCTCTCATAATCCTTTTACCTATTTCTTGGTCCAAACCCATGGTATAATAGGGAGAAAAATAGCTTAAATCCTGTTTCTACTATTTACTATCTGTTTGACCTCAGGTAAGTCATTTAAACTCTGGCATCGGCTGACATTTACATAGCATTCAATCCCTCCTCTCTCTCTCTCTCTCTCTCTCTCTCTCTCTCTCTCTCTCTCTCTCTCTCTCTCTCTCTCTC